>NC_072794.1:147728814-148037877 GCF_028583425.1 Eublepharis macularius | reverse complement strand
CAGTGATTGAAACAAAAATATTATACAGATAAAGTGAACAGACTTGATTTGCAGGCAAACTCTGCTTGTTATGTTATCCAATAAATTTCTTCTGCATCGAGCTAGAATGAATAGCATCAATCCTAAGTATATGAATTCTAGTCTGTTGGCATCCGTCTTGAGAGCTAAGTATGATTCAGTGCTTGTTTATCTCCAGTAATGTATAGCTATGTATTTCAGATACATTGTACCTGAGATGGAAGCTTGGCCTGTCTACAAGGCACCTTGATGATGGGTAACAAAAGAGGCTGTATGTTCTGCAGAGAGAGTTTAAATTGAAAAGATGATGTTCCTTCTTATGAATCATCACCAAATTGAGAAAGAGTCAAGTGACTTCTCCGTTGTCTCTCCTGGGAGGCAAAAACACACACATCAGGGAAGACACTGTGGCGGAGTGAGATTGCTGACTTGTTTATGGGGAATGGATCCATCATGATGGCTTTGCTAAAGGTGATGCTCAGAGGGAGTTAGGGCCCTTTACAAATGAATGTTTGTTCATTAACAAAACATCAGCGGGAGCTAATTAGGGCTGCCATGCCCCTGCCACGGTGGGAGCTCCCCAACCACCAGCCTCCCCCACCACCACCCCGCTGCCACTCCCCTGGCTGGTGTGGAGGGGAGAATTATGAGCAGAGGTGGGCTGGAGTACACTATGCAGCCCCCTTCCCATGTTACCCCATGCAGCCCCCGTGTTACTTCTCGTTTAAATGAAGGTACAGTGTTTCTCAGTGGGGCCAGTTCTCTAAGAATTGACCCCAAACACAGTAAAAACACTTTGTTTGGGGACTGCTGAGACACCGTAGCTTCAAATTGAAACCAGAAGTGATGTCACTGTAGGGTGGCTGGGCATTGTGCACAAGTAAGATTAGGATCAAGGCCCCCCCAGCACACACCCAACCCCTGCTGTTGGTAGGGCTATCAATCCAAGAGCTATTTGTTAGAAGATGTCCTACTTGAATCTGAAGAATCTGCTGCAGTAGTGGTGATCCCCAACATGGAGCCCATGGCACCCAGTGATGTGTTTCCTGGAGCCCATTTACTTCTTCCCCAAAGCATCTCTTCTTTAAAGTAAGCAGTCAGCCCAGGTTTTTTTCCATTGTATGTGAGCAGGAGGCTCTTCAAAAGAATTCAGGAGGCATCATCTTTGGGTCTGTAGGAAGCACCCATTCAGAAGCATCTGGCTATATCGTAGGAGGATGCTCGAGGGTTGCCTGGTCACCTGAAGCCCAACCCAGGAACCAAAGGAAGTCATGGGGGGGACATGGAGGGACTTATCTTTTCATCAAATCATGTGCAGAGGCCTTTCTTTCTTTGTCACACCAAGAATGACGTCATTCATGGTGGTCAAGGAAGAGCTCCAAGCACGCTCCCACACGATCCGGAGCTCCTGGATCCATTCCCCGTGCTTTCCCTCCTTCCAGCCAGTTGAGTAGTGGTGAGAGGTAGAGTGGGGGATGCTTTGCACACGGAAGGTTCTATTTTCAACCCCCAGAATCCCCAGTTAAAAGGTATTAGATTCTGTGAAAGACCTCCGCCTGAGGCTCTGGAGAGCTACTGCCAGTCTGAGCAAATAATACTGACCTTGGTTGTTGTGGGTTTTCCGGGCTGTATTGCCGTGGTCTTGGCATTGTAGTTCCTGACGTTTCGCCAGCAGCTGTGGCTGGCATCTTCAGAGGTGTAGCACCAAAAGACAGAGATCTCTCAGTGTCACAGCCCGAAAAACCCACAACAACCATCGTTCTCTGGCCGTGAAAGCCTTCGACAATACTGACCTTGATAGGCTGGTGCTCTGACTCCATAGAAGGCACCTTCATGTGTCCATTTAATGAAAGTGTGTGTGGAGGGGGGGGGGAAGCAACTAGTTGGCATTTGTAAGGACAGTGACAGCTGTGAGTTGCCTTAAGGTGAAGCCTTTTGGAGTGCAGACACCTTGGGGATTTGAGAAATGCTGCCTTGGAGGAATGTTTCTTTGTTCTAGTCAGGAGTCTCTTGACTATAGCGTTGCTTGAACACCGGCCAGTTTGGTTCATGTCCTGTTCACTGGTCACGAACAGGGTGCCAATTTTTCAGTGATCATTTTGACAGTTCGCTGACTCATTCATGGCTGTTCAGCAGCTTGTTTCACTGTATTCCTTCTTAACCATGCAATGCGGGGCAATTGGCTTTGGGGGGATGGCCATTCTCACACAGCCCAATTGACTTCTATTATCACCCCGTCCTTGCTGCATAACTGCTCAGCTCAGCAAGCAATTGTTTAAATATATAATAAAAGCAATCACAAGTCATATAAATCCATCGTAAGTGCAAGCTGTGTTTTAATAATATCCAACCCTTTGGGGTTTGTCTAAGTAGTCCCCAATGACGTTAATGGCTGCTAATTGGTTTGAATAGTTTTGACCCAATGGGGATACGTTTGGCAGTCTCTTGCAGCTGTTCAGCATGAACCGAACAGGCTGGGGGATGCACCTTCATCACCTTCAAACATATTAAGTTTTCCTGTTGAACCCCATGGTAAAAGGTACAGCATCCCTCGTTAGCAGCAGCAAAAAGCTAGATGAACAGCCCTAGGATTGGGAAACCTGCCAGGAAAGTTTACAGGAGCTGAAGCTGGAGAAATCCATCCCATGCTGGATATGAGTGTCTTGGAGGGGGATGAGCTGCAGGCTGAAGTCACGGAAGCAGAACTTCTTGCATTCACCCAACAAGAGCAATGGACCAGAAAATGCAGGAGGAAGAACTGGATTTGTGTGACCCAGAGGGCGATCAGCCACAGCTTGGCTCAGGGGTGGAGGGAAAAGGCTTTACAGGCGTCTGTGTCTCAAGTGTAGCCCAATGAAGATCTTAGTGGATGGGATCAGACTGCTGTACTTCAGAAGCACAGCCCAGAGTGGGAATAACCCGGAGGCCTGCAGAGACTGGCGAATACATCTGGCTCAGTTTGATGTCTGGCCCTGCAGACGTAATTGGACTGATGAACTGAAAGGGGGCTTATGGGCTTGCATGGAACAGCATGGATAGACCTGCGAAACATATGCCCCCAAAAGGACTTGAGGCTGAGCTTCAAAACATGGCTTGGATTTGGATTCAGGACGAGAAAAAAGGAGGAAGAAGGACCCTTTCAACAGAACTGGAAACAGGCATCTTGAATGCCTTTTCCCAAGAAATAAAGGCTGACGATTCCACTGAGCCCCAGCAGTTGTGTGTTTGATGGAAGGCTCTCCAAGTGGCTGCTAATGCTATGAAGCATTCCTGGGCCACTAAATCCATTGTTTTGTACATCTCACATCTCAGAAGCTAAGCAGGGTTAGCCTTGGTTAGCAATTCGTTGGGAGACCTTCAACAAAGACTAGAGTTGCAGAGGCAGGCAATGGCAAACCACCTCTGTTCGTCTCTGGCCGTGAAAACCCCACCAGGGGTCACCATAAGTCATCTATGACTTGAGGGCACTCTCTCTATCCTGGCATAGTCCACTGTCACGTCCCCCTCTCAGTCCCCCGTTTCAAACATCTTTTAGAAAGCAGCTTTCCCTTCCCTTCCCTTGCCATTTTAGTCTTCCACCCGCTCACAGGCTTATCTTTTCTGAAATTCACTTGTGCATTTTCTCTGCAAATGAACATATCTTTAATTGCTTTAGTTTCAGAGAAATGTTATCCTTACAGACCTCTGGAGTCTTAGGGTTTGTTTTTTAATTAAGCTCTTAGAAGATCAGAGTCTTTAGGAGTTAAGCAGGGGACGAGTGGGACACAAAGAAACTTGAACTTGCATGGCTCACATGGAATAAATATTCTCTGATTATATTTTAAATGTTATATTTCAATTTACGTAAAAGGTCATCTCTTCTGCCACTGTACACATTGTTATGGATAATCTAGTCATAGTCAACCTGTTGTATTTTAGACTTTGTAAAGATCACACTTATGGTGATTGTTAAAATTTAAAACAGCTACAGCACCAGGCTATCCTTTGAAGACATTCAAAGCGCTTATTGAGGCATCCCAGGACTGTTGCCCCTTTAAAATTTTCTCTCTTCCAGCTTAACTAAATACTTCCTGTTCTCTCCCATGAGAGGTGCCTCTCTCATGACATTCACAAATCAATACTAAATCTGGCAAGAGGAAAGAGAGCATTTATGCATTGTTCTTTGTTCTTTCACAATCACACTATTATAATCATAAAACAGTATTTTTCACACAAAAAACGAATAGTGACTTTGGCTGCTACAATGTAAAAAGCAGCTATTAAGTAACCCCACCCCACAGGAAACAAGGATAATTTGCAGGCACACAACCAGCTAAGAGAAAGCAAGAAGTAATTAATTAGGGTGAAAATAAAGGAACAAAGAGAAATGGTAAAGAGTTCTTTACTGAACCAGATTTATTTACAAACAAAATAAACCCTTGCTTGTGGGAATGCATTTTCCATGGCTTTTGTTTTTGCATTTTGTTTTCCATTTCTCCCATCTACTTTTGTTGTCCCCAATCACCTTTTAGATTACAAGCACCTCAGGAAAGGAACCTTATACTCTGTTCAGCGTCACGCACACTTGGCTACTTTTGGTGTAGTGGTTAAGAGCAGCAGGACTCTAATCTGGAGAACCAGGTTTGATTCCCCACTCCTCCACTTGAAGCCAGCTGGGTGACCTTGGCTCAGTCACAGCTCTCTCAGAACTCTCTCAGCTCCACCCACCTACAGGGTGATTGCTGTGAGGATAATAATAACACACTTTGTAAACTGCTCTGAGTGGGTGTTAAATTGTCCTGAAGGGGGTGGGGTTATATAAATCAAATGTTATTAATGTTACTACTGTGAAATACCCATTCTAATCCTAGAAGAGAGTCCTTTTCCAATCAGCTCAATTAAAGATAGGCAGCTGCTGTTTTGGTATCTTGGGCTGATTCCAGACCGGGAGTGGGGGTAGGGGTGGGCAAGACCGTGTTCCCGCTTCAGCAACAGCAAGATGGGCAAGAACCATGCCCACCCACTCCCATCTGTGTGCCACTTGTGGCAGCTACTATCCCCTCTCTTACACCTCTGTCCTTATAACCTCCCCCGCACAGAGAAGCTCAGCAGGGACAGCCCCCCCCCCCAAAAAAGGTTTTCAAAGGCTAAAAGGGAGGAAGGAGGTATGTTTCAGCTCTGCATCTTTTTGAAAGAGGAGCTTAGCTCTGTCCCCTCCTCTTAGAGTCTCTCTACATGAGACATCTTACATAGGGGTGCGCAAGTGTAGGGAGATGCAATGTTAGCTGAGAAGCATAGTTTAAAAAGACAGAGCCAGCAGAGATCACGCCTCAGAGGGTTTGTTAATTTCATCTTCGCCTCCCCAAAGGCTCTGTCAATTTTACCTCCCTTTGGGGAGGCAAAGATGAAATTAACAAACCCTTTGAGGAGCAATCTCCCCAGGCCCCATCTTTTTAAACTACCCTCATGAAGAGAAGTGAAATTGACATAGCCTTCTAGAAGACAAAGATGAAATTAACAAACACTCTGAGGAGTGATCTCTGCAGTTCTGTCTTTTTAAACTACTCTTCCTGGCTAACATTGCATCTCCCTGCACTTAAGAGTTCGTGTGTAAGATGTGTTGTACAAAGAGACTCTCAGTGGCTACATGTAGAATGTCCTAAAGGATACTCCACCTGCATTAACCTCACAGTCCCCCTTTAAACCAGAGAAAAGCAGCTTTGGTTTTCCTCTGGATTGAATGGGAGAGCCCTGGGAACACAGAATGAGCACAATGCCGTGTGGACGTTCCCCTTTAATCCAGGGGTTTCCTGCTTTCCCTGTGGCAAAAATCCCTGTGTGGAAACAGCCCTATAAAACCAAAAGAGAATTTGACCAGGCAGGGTGCAGGGTTTAGCCGGTTGGACTCATTTACGGACTGCCGGCATATGGGCTTATTTAAGCCTTGTTACAGATGTACTGATCTTGCCTCACATTGGCCTTTTGTATTACATCCATTTTGTATTTTGTATTGCATTCCCATTGCATCCACATTGAATTGTATTATTGCATGGATTTTTGGGATTAACAACGGAAGTTTTCATATTGGTGCCCCTTGGTGTTCTTCCTTGAGCCTGGTGGCTCTCTGTTTTCTGTGCAGAAATCAGTCCGCCTGCTGACTAACTCTGAGGGATCCATTTACCCAGGGGTCATTTTGTAGAAAAAGAGCTGGAGGAACTCATTAGCATAACTCATTAGCATATGTCATGCCCCTTGCCATCACCGGAAGTTTATCATTAGCATAAATGATTTGCATATGCCACACCTCCTGACATCACCTGTCCTGGTTGTTTTAGACCCAATCCTGGCCATTCAGGGCTGAAATTGGGCCCAAAATGGCAAAAGGGGGCTGAAAATGTCCGAAAAGGGGCCCAAAATGGTCAGGATCAGGCCACTGCTGAGGGGGAGAGTGATCCACACCCGTCAGAGGCCCGATCCGGGCCATTTCAGCCCCAATCCAGGCCAAAACGGACCCAAAATGTTTGACAGTCAGGTGGGCAGGGCCACCTGTCATGTGACCTCTTTGGGGAACTACCGGAACTGTGTTCCTGCGTGTTCCCCCTCAAAATAAGCCCTGCATTTACCGCTTCTGACCGTTGCCCCAGTTAAGAGTATGTCAGGCAGAATGGAGTCAGGGGTCCTTCTGTTATAGGCAGCTCCACTATGCTGCTTTGTAAGGCAGGGCCTGATGGCTCCGTGCGATCCCTCCTCCCAAAGCAAATGAGAGTTACTCTTGCATACGGAGAGGATAATGCCAGCCTCACATCTGAAGCTTTCTATCAGACTTGACATTAAAGGTAATGTGTTGAAAGGGCTTCTGAAAATATTTGCCAGTGCGGCTTGGTGGGCGCGTGTAAATATGCAGTTTCGTGCTCAAAGGGCTATTTGCCAGGGTGTTTGCAGCAGTTTTCCACAAAAGGTGAAGGAGGAGGCCGTGCATGTAAATAGTGCTTTTCCCAGCTGCTCTTGGGGGGGTGGGGGAAGGTCATTAGTAGATGACATACATCTTGAGACCTAAATGTAAATCTTTTCCCACAGTAGAGTGTTAGTTATCAATTTTCTAAGAAACGAAAACTGAAAATAATAGTTATTCCAGATAATGACACTGACTGAGAATCGGGGGCTGCAAACAGCTCCTAAGAGGATCAGATCTGCAAAATGCAAGCGCTCACACAAACAAATCCTAACAAGGAACAACGGCTGCAATCACTGACGAAGCAGACTCTCGCCTATGAAGGCTCAGGCTGGAATAAAAATGGGTTAGTCTTCAAGGTGCTTATTTTTGCTTGAACAGAGAAAGCTCTTAGCAAGGAAATTGGATTCACAAGCTGGTTGCACGCCAGTCCCACAAAACAGTACTGGAATGCAAACTACACGATCCCAAACAGAAAATGTGAATTTACAGTGGAAATAGGCAAGCCAAAGGACTCAATCTGCCCCCTTCTTTCCTCCAGCCCCAGAGCCTTGGTAGAGATTCCCCGGTATGTAACTCATGTGTGCTCCTTGCCAAGCACAAATGTGAGTGGGCTGCTGAGGAACACAACAGGAGCGCTGTGCTACTGCTCACACTGGAGGGGAAAAGCAATTCAAACAGTCTGCATCTTTGGGCAAAGTAGGCGTGATGATGCAGCCACCATTTTAAAGTCATTTAGAAATATTGCAAGGATCTGATCTTGATCAGTTTAGCACAGTGCACTCAAACTTTTTGTTATGCGAATGGCACTGGTCAAGTCAGAACAACAAACTGCTGCAAGGAAAGGTAGCCTGTCCTATTTAAACATCATTTAGGAAGGACCTAGTCTACGGAAAGAGTGCTGTGTATTTCCACCTTTTCTTTGGAGAGGAGAGGGCAGGCACAGGAGGTAGGCAGAGCCTTTCACCGCAAAGCCAAGACATATGACTCCATCCTGCAGGCGTCAGAGTGGTTGGTGGCAGCAAGTGGCTTCCCAGTTTGTTTTTGGCACCCCTAGGGAGTGAGTAAGGTTGCCAGGCCCCCTAATCCTCCCAGCGGGGAGGGAGGCCCAGCAATCAACTTCTCTCCTCAGTCTTGCATGATGATGTAACTTCCATTTGAGGCCCAAATTGGCCCACTACAAAGTACAGGAGCGCTCTCGGGGCAGCATGATGATGTCACTCCCAGGAAGTGATGGCATCAAACTGCCCTGGGAGGCCCATTCCTGTGCCTTTCCCTCCTGCCAGAAAGGTGAGTGGTGACAGGGGGCGGAGGGTGGGAACCCCAACTGGGGGACCTGGGATCTCTGAGGGGAAGAGGCAGCAATGTGGGGTGTAGACTAGGGATGGCCACAGGGTTTTTCTCACCTCACAAGAGCCATCCAGAAGAAACAAGGAAGGGCTTGTGTGAACCTTTCTTATACAAAGTGCATGAATTATTGTGCTATATGATGACCAACAAAGTTCTTGTTTTTCTTCATGAAGAAAAATCAGCCTTTTCTTATGTTCATAAAAGGATCATAAATTCTGTTTTAAGAGATTTATGTGTTTGCATTAAGCTTCGATTTCATTTTAAACCAGGTTATTTTTCAAATAGAAAGTTATTATAGCTGAATATTTGGGGGGGCGGGGAGAAATTAAAATGTGATTAAAATTTTTAAAACATTAGTTTTTTAAAAAAAATGTCATTTATAAAAAGTCACACATTAAAGAACATATGTACATGTATGTCATCCCCTTTTTAAATTCCAATATGCAGTAAACAATATCCACCTAAGTTTCTCCAAATTTATCTACAGACTCATCTGAGTTACTTTGACTTCTATGGAAATATTTTAACATGGTTAAAGAAGTGATTTTCCGTATTCAATTAAGCTAATCAAGCAAGGACAATGGTTCTTATTTGTTCTATTTAGCTGCAATGGACATTCTATTAGCAGTTAATAAAGTCAGTGCTGGTTCCAGATCCCTTTATTTCACTATCCCCCTTAGAAAGCAGATAAAATGAAATTAGGCTTACACCCACCGAATTTTATTTCATTCTGTTCATTAACAGTGCCATCCTAAGAATACTTCCCTGGAAGTAAGTCCCATGTTGAGTAAGATTCTGAGTAGACTTGCATAGGGTTACCCTGTCAGTACTTTAATCTAAAAAAAGTTTAGTGCCAAGTTTAGTTTGGCACAAGTTCAGAAGATAAACCATATGTTTGTCTCAGGAGGAGCTTCAATATACAAACCAGCCCAGGGATCCCCACCGTGGTGCCCAAGGGCAGCATAGCACCCACCAATACCTTTCCAGGAGCCCACCAAGTGTTTTAGAAAGGGGGGGCAGGGGGGGTCTTGCCCAGGAGGGCTTCTGATGGGCCATTGGAAATCTGAATGAAGTTGTTTGGGCATCAGCTGTCACTAGTGTTGGTTTTATTCCCTCTCAATTCTTTCCCCCAGTATATATCTTTAAATTACTCCCCTTCTCCCCTGCACTTGGGCTTCTTGCATGTGCGCGCATGGCTCCACCTCCTACCGTAGCCATTTTGTGATTGGCTCCACCTCCTGCAGGAGCAGTTTTGTAGATGAGCACACCATGCTATGTCGGAATTCCAGAGGTGCCCACAGAGTCAAAAAGGTTGGACATGCCTGAAATAGCCTGTGAAGTGTGAGATACCACTGAAGGCATAGCCTTAAAAGATTCTCTTTTAAGGTATGTTGGATTCATCAGAACTTATAAGGGCATTAAGATCTTGATTCTAATTAACATACCGTAGTTCTTTATTATGCAGATTCAGCAATAAAAATCATCAATTTTTATCTACCCTTCACACAGAATCAGTCTGTGTATGTGTTGAAGATCTAAATATCCAGAGCTGGTTGGTTGTCCATTGTTGTAGAATGAGAGCTCCCACTACACTTCCCTTCTTCTGAACTTCATGATCATAGTATTAGACTTGGGACCTTTTCACACAGCCTTTATAACCCGATAATTATCCATTGTTTCCTTGGCTCTGTGTAAAGCAATATGGGGGTGATGGTTTCAAACAGCATTTACATCCATTTATGAACCATACATGAATTTCAGCACTATACATCAATGCACTACTCTAGTGATACCATTTGTGCAAAATCAATGTTCATCACTGTAGCACTATTGCACAAAGCACTATCCATTCCAAAAAAGGTGGGGAAAAGCACACTGGAAAGAGCACATGGGAAATTAAAAGGGCACTGGCGGAAGTGCCACAGACATTTCAAACAGTGTACTGCAGAGAATCAGAAGTACACAGAACACTTGAGAACGGGGGAAAGGGGTTTTAAAAAAACCAGCTCAACCCCACATTGCATACAGGACAAATATAGTTTTGCATGGAGAGGGAGGGAAATCTGTTAGCAGCCAGCAGCCAAAACAATTTACAAAGACTGTGTGAAAAGGTACCGAGGCTCAGTTCAGACATAAGCCAAACAGTGGCTGACTTAACTATGGCTGGTGCGTGAAACCAGGATTTACTCGATAGATGATCAAATCCTAGTTTGCTGTGACAAATGCTTCAAGTAGGTAGCCATGTTGGTCTGCAGTAAGACAGCAGGATTTGAGTCCAGCGGCACCTGAGAGACCAGCAAGATTTTCAGAGGGTAAACTTTCAAAGCTCATATCCTGAAAATCTTGTTGACAAATACTGTTTCCATCTTTCCCCTGCAGAAACCCAGCTAAAATCCCAGAATGCATTGCTGCAAAGGCAGCACTAGAAAACAAACTGAGATTAGGCTAGAGTGAAACCATAGTTAATACAAGCTGTGGTTAATAAACTATCTTCAAACCATTCTTGCAGATTCTGGTTCGACATACCCAAATTGATAATTTCTCTTCACCCAGGCTTTTCGCTGAAGGGTTCCATCTTTTTTTTATGATCCACTAATAACCTGAGGGTTGCTTTACAGACATCATTTAAAGCTAATTAATGTTGTTTTCATGCTGTAGTTATGCTTCTGGCGGACCACTGCTTGTTTTTATGGCTTGTTTTTTATATAGTTTTATGGTTGTTTTTATTACTGTATTGGTTTTACTTGGTGAGCTGCCTCAAGCAGGTGGCATTTTAATTTTTGAAATAAAGAAGCCATATTTATTGGAGTGCCCCACGTCTGGGTGATTATACAACCTACAGTGAGTTTAATCAAACCATGGTCTCATACAATGCTTAAAACAAATGGTGGTGGTGTAGAGTGCTGTCAAGTCGTAGCCGACTTATGGCGACCCCTGGTGGGGTTTTCACGGCAAGAGACTAACAGGTTTGCCATTGCCTGCCTCTGAACTCCTGGTTTTCGTTGGAGGTCTCTCATCCAGTTACTAACCAAGGCCGACCCTGCTTAACTGGTGAGATCTGATGCGATCAGGCTCACCTGGGCTATCCAGGTCAGGGCTTAAACTAACGTCATTTTTAAAAGCCAAGTTTTTTCAAATTGTTTTTGAAAGTTCTAACAGGGCACCGTCTCTTTCTTTTGTAGGCAATAAGTTCTCTCCCACTTATGCCGCAGCACTGCTGGCATGTGTCTGGGCTTATGCCTTCATCTTTGCGGTGGCTCCTCTAGTTGACTGGGGAAGTTACGGACCAGAGCCCTATGGGACTGCCTGCTGCATCAAGTGGAAAGCGTCAACCAGAGAAGCCAAGTTCTACATCATGGCGCTCTTTGTCTTCTGCTACATCATCCCTTGTGTCCTGATCATCATCTCTTACTCACTCATCCTTTGGACTGTCAAAGTGTCCAGAAGAGCAGTAAAGCAGCACATGTCACCCCAGAGCAAAACAAACAGTGTCCACAGTCTGATTGTCAAGGTAAGGGGATAGATGTGGGTTGTCACCAGGGTTGTACCCAAGGTTGGGACAGCGGGTGCACCACCTTGCACTGAGCTCTGTCTTTAGAAAAATAGGCTTTCAAGGATGGCAGTTTGCAAGGGGGAGTGTAGAAAGGGGGGAAATCATGTACAAAAAGCCCCCTTTCAGCTGCTATGATAGTAAACATAGAAATGTGTTTAAAGGAGATAAGGAGTAACCTAAAGCGAGGATAACAACAACAACGTTCGATTTATATATTGTCCTTCAGGACAACTTAATGTCACGCTCAGAGCGGTTTATGAAGTGTGTCATTATTATCCTCACGACAATCACCCTGTGAGAATGGCCAGCTTCTTCAGCCTGGGGCCAGGCTGGTAACCTTAATCTCCACCCAGGCCTTCCAGTGACACTGCTCTTGTGAAGTGGAAATGGGTCCTGAAGCTACAGGTCAAGGTTCGCATCCTGCCTGGCAGTGGTTATCTCCGAGGCCAATGGCAAGGTCTGCCTGGCAGGCTCTGGCATAGTGACCTGGGGCACTAATGGAGCATGGGCCTCAGGTGCCCCTGCGGCATCAGGCCCTCCCTGATCAGTGGGGTTGCCAGGTCCCAAGGCCCAAACCAGGGGACAGGGGCTCATGGGAGTAGGGTTGCCAGGTCCAGGATGGGAAATTCTTGGAGATTTGGGGGGTGGATCCTGGAGGGGGAGAGGTTTGGGGATGGGAGGGGCCTCAGAATGGTATAATGCCATAGAGTCCGCCCTCCAAAGCAGCCATTTTCTCCAGGTGAACTGACCTCTGTCGCCTGGAGATCAGTTGTAATTTCGGGAGATCTCCAGCCACCACCTGCTGGCAACCCTACATGGGAGGGTGGATGGGAGAACGAACTTCTCTCGCACGCAAAGCATGCTCACACTCCAGAGGACTTCCTTGTCGCACCTGGAATGACATCATTTCCGGGAATCCCAGCACAATAAGGAAGTGAAAGTCCCAGAGCATTGCAGTGTTTATCCAATTGGTCCTGCATGGGGGCCTTCACTTCCTTGTCCTGTTGGGAATAACATCATCCCCAGCATGACAAGGAAGTATTCCAGGGTATGCAGGAGCACACTGCGGAGCTCCCAGGCCCGTTCCCTGCACCTCCCCCCCCCAGCCAGGTAAGTGGTAGTGGGTGGGGGGGGAGAGGCTGAGGGGGGATCCCCTGCCCCCACCAGAGGAATGAGATCCCTGCTGATCAGTCTGGAACATCCTTGGTTCAGTTCCTCAGGCTCATCCTCTGAGCCCTCCAAGTCAGAGTTCCTATGGGAAATATAAAGGGATCCTCGACCCTTGACATATGCTTCTATTTTGTTACTTCTGAACTTGTGTGGAGCAAAATATAAAAAAAACTTTAGTACAGGTTATTTCAAAAAAATGTTTCTTTCTCACCAGTTTCAATGTGCCATGGAGGGGGGCGGGAAATATGATACATGCATTGAAGTAGGCAAAGGTAAAATATAATCAACACACCAGGATGGTTTGCTCACTCATGCTGCACGGCTGTCTGTCATGATTTGACAACTTAATTTAACTGTGCATTCCTCTTCCCCTCCATATTCTTGAGAATTTTATCTTTGGTACTTGGGGGTTGCTTATCTAAAGACAAGAGAAGCTGCAGAGCTTGTTTATCACCCAACTGGGTGCGCTTGCCAGTTCATAGGTTCAAATAATTAACATTAATTAAAGACTAGTGCAATTAATACAGACGCAGACAGAATGCTATTTTGAGCTGCATCTATAGCCTTCCAAAGTGAGGTTGGCAGAGGGGGCTGGCCTCTAGATCTCTCAGTGACAGTCTTCGGCAGACATTACCCAGGCGTTCCCTTCACACAGAGCAGAAACTCGCCAACCACATGTTACTGTCGTGAATGTGTGTGATCACCCCATCCTCTGTGATAGTTCCTTCCTTATGGAATGGCCTGCCTAAAGAGGTCAGGGAATGTTGTGCCAAATTACTTACGTTTCGTTTCAGCCATGTTTCCTCTTCATATTTGGAATTATGCTTGTTTTCAAATTTCTGCAATCCATAGCCTATTGAATTGTTTATTGAATATCCCAGTCATTGATTATATTGATTTAAACTGTGTGATTTGCTTCGCATCTCAGTGAGAAAGGTGGGCTAGAAAGAAAGAAAGGAAGGAAGGAAGGAAGGAAGGAAGGAAGGAAGGAAGGAAGGAAGGAAGGAAGGAAGGAAGGAAATGGCAATACATAGATTTTCTATGTGGACAGTTTCATATGAATGGAAGTTGTACCCTTATGGAAAATCAATACATTGTCCTATTCACATGTTAAGGCAATTATGCAAATTGCTCTACCATAGCACATGGCTGGTGGGTTCCCACCCTGCATGAATGGTATGTCAAAATTACATCTGCAGAGAACTTACATAATAATGCCACGGTGAAGCTGTTTACCTCTTGGGGACTTATGGTAGATGGTTTCCTGACTATTTAAAAGCCAGCCAATTTCCCATACATAGGGCCCACTGGTTCACTGCATTCAAGGAACTCATTTTCGACATTAGATACATTACTCTGTCCTGATACAAGCCCACTTTAATGTCTTGCCCACTCTGTACTGCAAATTGGATGCACAGAAGAACACACTGGAAGGGACTGTTTCCCCTTCTTATAGCATCTGGGGGAGGACCTAATGCTGATACCGAAATGATCCCCATACTGACTATGGAGTGCAGTAGATGAATGTGGTATCAGCACCTTTGGGGCACATGTCCCCCACATGCTTTCAGACTGGTTGAAACTCACTTTCTTTAGAGAACCTGTAACTTGGCGATTCAGCTCAGCTAGGCAGGCTGTGGATCTCTAAGAGAGTCCTCTGTGCCAGCCTCACCAACCTGCACTGCCCAGGATTCCCTTGAGAACGGCTGAAGAGTTAAACTGGTATAAAACCAATATCTGTAGTGCAGGTATGCCTCCGGCTCACACTGCAGAGCTTGTTGGAATAGTTTCCAGAGTTCTCTGAAGGTGTGCCAAAAATCGGAGCCCGCTTCCAGATTTTATACATATGCTGCAAATGGTGGGTAAGATGAGCCAAGCATCTAATCAGAGTCCAAACTGATCGTGCCGGCTTCTGAAGACTTGGCACGGGGCACAGGGCTGGCAGGCTGTACCATTTTCATGCCGCTTATTTCCCCCCTTCTCTCTTTATCTTCCAGCTCAGCGTTTCTGTCTGCATTGGGTTTCTGGCTGCTTGGACCCCTTATGCCATTGTTGCCATGTGGGCAGCTTTTGGAGATGTCCGCCAGGTGCCGGTCTTGGCTTTCGCCCTTTCCTCCGTCTTTGCTAAGTCCTCTGCAACCTACAACCCTCTGGTGTATCTGCTCTTCAAGCCTAACTTCCAAAAGTTCATTTCCAAAGACCTGTCACTGTTGCAGGCCATCTGCGCAGTCTTCTGCTGCAGCCGGCCGAGGCTCATCACCCTGCGGTCCTTCCACACACGAAACGGCCGGGCTTCCGTGAAGATCTCGACTCCTTTCGCTGAACACCGTGGGTCCTGCAGGAATTGCTCCGACACTTTCGAATGTTTCCGTAATTATCCCCGGTGCTACAGGCTGCCTCCAAAGGCTGACACCAGATCCAAGACTAGCCCGCTGGCGATTCTGGCAGACGGAAGAGCTTGCAGACCAAGTCTGAAAAGAACCATGCAGGTCATGGTGCTTGTGACGCGAAAGAAGACCGGGATGGGGACTGTGAATGTGGCAGGTGATGTTCTGCCTTCCAGTATTGTGAAGGACCTTATGTGAGCCTGGCAAGAGGCAAGGGTTTAAAGGCAGGGGTTGGCCTCTTTCTGCCTAGTCCAATGGGGATGTTTTTCTACACTGTCAAAATCCATCATTTTCCCATATGTATGGTGGTTCCCAAAATGTGCTTTGCAGGTTAGAGATTACTGCAAATCTTATACCAGCATTTCTCAGACTATTTCTTTTCTTTTTTTTAAACAGTTGTAATTTTGCACCAACAATTTTACACCTGTTTTTTTAAAAAAAGAATACCAGAGTAAAAACAAATCAGGATTATAAGCCTTGGGCGGGGGGTGGGGGGCAATTGTTGTAGTTTCAGTCACGCAGTGATTAACCAGCCTGTGTGGCACCAATGAAGAGATTGGTTCCTCACTCCTGGTGCACTGCTGTCCTATGCAGACTATGTTGCCTTTTGCTTTGGTTGCACAGCCAATGTGCAGTCAACTCATGACAGTTGCCATTGGAGGGAAGGGACCGTTGCTTGCTGTGTTACATTCTGAATCCAATCAGACTGTGTGAGCAATAGTGCGCATGATTGCTCGTAGTGGCTCATCAGATGCGTGCAACTGATCTGCAAGGCAAGGTGGATCAGTTGCACCTCCAGTGTTTAGCCAACCCGAGCAGTCAGCACAGCAGATAGGAACAACTGCTTGTGCAGTCAAGGTATTCATGTCTGCAGCAGTATCACTGCTAGGTTCTCCTTTGCCCCATAATCCTTCACAATAATACAATATAGTTCCTCCTGTGCCTGCTCAGATCCAAATGCTGGTACAGACACAGCCCATTCTCTTCTAATTACTTACAATTGTTTTTCCCCACGTTCTTTTTGTTTAAAATAGTGAAAAGAAACCATGGTGCTACTCACGGTGCTAAAACCAACCAAGGTGCTAAACCAACCAGTCTCCGACAGTTGTGTAACTATAGTGAAATCATATAGGTTCCCCATCTACACTTGGGGGATAATGTCACCAGTCTACCTCACACAATAGGCTCGTGGAGGCGGAACACCTTAATGTTTAGAGCACTTGGAACTTTCACAGCCTTCAGTATTACTGCATCCATGAATCCATCAATATTTTGGAAAGCAACAACCCCTGTCTAGAACCCAGAGTTCTAGAGGGAGAAGTGACCACCATAGGTCACTCTAGCCAGAAAGTATTATCTTGCCATCCAAAGGCATAGAAGATACTGGACTCCAAGGACACAGCATCCTTCCCAGTTGAAGTCTGGTTTTTATACCACTAGCCGACACAGTATTTTGTCATTGTTTTCATATTAACAGAAGACAGGACATTCCCTAGCACAAGGGGGCCAGTGCTGGAAGACAGCGGAGAACTTATTGACAATAGGGATGACAAGAGCCCCTGAGGCAAATGAGATTTCATGAGCATTCTAATGAACAACTCTTTTCTCAAAGAAGAACCATATCACCATGGACTAGCTACTCTAAGACTACACATCCTAAGAAGAGTTACTCCAGTCTAAGCCCACTGAAATCAGTGGGCTTAGACTGGACTAACTCTCTTTAGGATTGCACTGTAATCTGGCTAAAACCATCAAGGAGACAAATCTTATTACAATTTTGCCTGGACTGACAATCCTATTGGCCTAGAATGTTATTTCTGGTTCATGCCCCAAACTGTCCAGTTTTTAAAACTCTACCATCTGAAATGTACAGAGTGGGCCAACAGATATACACATGTTGTAAGATATGGTAAATACAACAATGCCAAACAGTTCTTCTTTGTAAAGAAAGCAGAGTGCTTTCAATACAGTGATCCTTAAAGTTTATGCACATGCAAGGAGATAAAATACATGTTTTCAGGCTACAGAGAAGATAGCATGGAAAAGAATGTTCGCTTTCTACAACAAATTGGAAGAGAAATGGGGGCATGCAGCACACTTAGCCATTCTGTCGGCGATTGGAATTTCGTGATCCAAACGGGGGAAACAGAAAAGAAATTGAATTCAGTGCCCTCCAGATAAATAACAGCGAGAAATCTTCAGGCTACAGAAATGAATGGAGCACGCACATTATGGCTGAAACATACGGCACAGTGTACAAGAAGTGAGAAGTTAATCTCTACCTCCCCCATTGTGGAGTGCAGTTCTTGGGGGGGGCTTCCCCCCCCCCAATGAGCCTCTGCCTAAAATCAGAACATGAAACATGTATTTGGCTGGGGCTCTGTGCCACACTGGGAGTTAGGGGGGCATACTATCCCTCACTCTGGCTCTGGCACTCTCACAGCCTGGGCCCGTAAATGCTAGTATTCAGTGCAGTGACTCAGCCACAGAACCCAGCCATGAGAAAATGCATGGACTCTGAACCAGGGGTTCTGTGCAGAACCAGAGACATCTTCCTCCTAACTGCAGAGACTAACTTTTGCAGCTACCCAAACTGCTGTGCTAACCAGGGAGTGGTAGAGAGGCAAGGAACATTTGGAGACATCTGGCCATAGAAACTGGCTGGCTGGTTTTAGTGCTCCAAGCCAGAGATTCTTGTACACATTGCAGCAGGCAATGACTGAATAGAAAACGCTTGAGCAACATAGCTAAAACTCAGGGTTAATGTTCTTCAGATCTTCTGTCCTTTGTAGTGATTGTTGGGCTAAGAAACTGCTTAGGAATAATTTTCCAGGTGTTGTCTTCATTTAGCATGGGATTATGAGGAAAGGACACCAAACTCTCTGCATTCCAGTCTGTAAAATAGGAGTTACTGAGCTCAGCCAAATTCTCCTACAGAGAAAGATTGCACACAGAATTCGTAAATGATTGGGTAAAAAATGCTGTCCCCGTGACAAGAATGGCAAGATCACTGGAGGGCTTTCATATACCAACATTTCGAAATTTAAAAAAATATATTCCTTAATATAGTGAAATGTTTATGGTACCTAATGTACCACTCTAATCAGCTTATGGCAACATCTTCCTCTGTGTCCTCTCCTCCAACACAAGAGCCAGCAGTGGAGGCACTTGCTTTAGAGAAAGGTTCCTTACACCAGAGGAAAGTTAGCTGAATGAACAGGCAGGCTATAACCCTGGCCGATTCCAGATGGCTAACGTTCACGCGGAACGTCGCGCCTCGTTGCGGGGAAAATGAGAAATATCGTGTTTCCTCACACGAGTTTTGCGCGACGTCGCGCAATGATGTGCAAAACTCGCGCGAGGAAACGCGATATTCCGCATTTTCCCCGCAACGAGGCGCGACGTTCCGCGTGAACGTTAGCCATATGGAATCGGCCCCTATGTTCAAAATCTTGAGGAAATCCAGTAGAAATGTCTTCTGTGTGTGTCTCAATGAAATGAACAGGAGTTGTGCAAGAAAAGCCCTGATCTGGGCACCCCACTGTGTTTCCACCCCACTGTGTTTCAGTGGAGTGGAAACACGGACTTGTGATGTCATTGCAATGCTGGCTTTCCCACTCCACCTCATTGGCTGGCACTTCTGGGGGCAGAGAAATTCATAGTGAGATGATAGCAGAGGGCTGCATCCTATGTAACATCTGGTTTGGGCTGCAAGGACAATGGTACCATTTTCTTGGCTTTGATAGAAGTCTTTGTAGTCCTTCTAAGATGTGGACTGCCGAGAATGCATGGACCAGCACTTTGGTTCATGGATAACTGTGGATTTTGAAATAGGTGTTCAGCTTCAAAAATGACACACAGTTGGACTTTTAAAGTCCAACATTAAAGCAGAGAACATCGGTCTGTTATCTATTAGCCCCAGACCCGATAGCTCCATGATGAACGAGGACTGTGGCACGGAGACCACCGGTGTAAAAGGAACCGCTGGATTTGTCTAGACCTGGGTTGAGCACAGTCACTGAGGTCTTTGAGACTGGCTCGGAGATAGCTTTGTTGTTAATGCACTTTTATCATCGTGGTCGTAACAAGTCTTCTTTGCAGATTTGGTGCTTCTCGTTTCATTCTTGGGGCCATCTCCAAATCACTTTCCAGCCAGCCATCCTTCACCTTGTTCTGACATCCTTGCCTGCAAGGGAAGAGAGCTATTATCCCAGCTCTTTCAGCAATGGGGGCCAGCTGCAATCGCAGAGCAATCAAAGGGCTTGCTTTGTGATCACTGCACAGGAATGGGGGGGGCAAGGTGGAGGCTTGGGTGTCAGTCTAGAGCCAGTGGTTCTTAGATGGTGCTTGCCTCCCTCCGCCCACCCCGCAATGCTTAATGAGATGCTCATCACCATTGTGCACTCTGTCAGTTGTTCGGTATCATTAGCAGTTGTGCTGCTCCACCTCAGAATGTGCAGCTCACCCAAGAGCCTTGGAGGAGACTGCGGAAGAAACACATTAAAACGCTTGATGAAGGAATGGCTGAACTGTTTGCTCTCTAGTGAGCCATCAGGAGAAAAGATCGGCCACCGTCTGTGCTGCTGCTCTGCTCTATATTCTTTTCACAGGGCAGGATAAATGACTTGTCTCTCCCTGTATCCTGTAATCTGATTCTCATCTCCTTCTCCCGATGCCTTCTCTCCAGTGGCAGGCATCGTTACTCTCTATGTGGATTCCTGTACGGGGGAAATACTGTATCTTCGTGGTGGCCACCAAACAGGAGGGTACTTTGAAAATGGCTTTGCCCTCTGCAGTGGACACATTGGAGTGGGACATCGCTTGCGCTCCCCTTTCACAGCGACAAAGACTGGGGCAGCTGAAACGACAACTTACACAGTGATTTGTGCTGAGCTGTGGGCAGCCAGCCACAAAGAGAAGCCAGGCAGCCGACCCACTTGGGATGTCATGGTGTACATATAAAGCTGCCTTCTTCTTGAGTCAGACCATGGGTCCAACCAGCCCAATACTGTCCTCTTCACCTGGCAGCAGCTCTCCGAGGTCTCAGGAGAAGATCTTTCCCAGCCCTGAGATTCTTCATTCTCGGAACTGAACTTGGGAACTTCTGCATGCAAAGCATGTGCTAGACCATTGAGCTCTGAGCCCCCGAATCTACCTACCTTTGCTTCCACTTGATAATGTTCATTGTGTTTATTCCGAGTATATGAGTAAAGCGAAGAAGAGGAAGCCAAGTTTTTTAAAAACGTACTCAGTGGGATTCAGGCCAGGAAAAACACAAAAGGAAACCCAGACAAGACCTGAAACGCTTTCCTCTTGTTTAACCGGGGCGCACAGAGCAAGAAATCTGTAAGCACGTCATTGCTGGCAAGTAATCTCCTCTGCTTCACTGAAGCCTTTCTCTACACAGGGGAGAAAATGTCAGAGGAATCACTACATCCAAGGAAGACAAGATGAAGGGATACAAAGGAAACACGCACACACGCACACACAAGCCCCAGTGGCTTTTGCTATTGGGAATGTGTCTATCAAACAAAGCAACATGGGTAAACCTATGAAGACGCACGCAGGAACTTTCTCCCTTGCCCTCTGTAGTGGAGGGGCATAGTTTAGTTCAACACCACCCTGGTGGTTCCTGTTCCTTAATGCTACCCACGTTTCAAAGGAGGGCCAACTGAGGGCCAGCCTCGTGCAATGTATTAATCGAGCCTTTTGCTAGCCGTTTCAGTTCTTAGCTAGGCTAACTTGCCCACTGCACCCTCTTTGCAAAGGTAGTATGCAAACGCACAGTTGGTGTATGCAAAAGAAAAAGAACAGAAAGATGTCGTAAGGCATCAGCTGGATGCTCTTGACTAGGAAGGGAAGTTTCAGAATCAGGGCTTTGGACCCTGGAAATGAACTGGAGTGAGCTTTCAGGTGGCTGACAACTTCAGCGGGACGCAGCTCTACTTAACACCACATGGGCAACCAAGAGTCCTTCTCTCTGAGCCTGCCTGCCTGCATTGCACTGCAAGTCCAGGCCCCCCTCCAGGGTTCCATATGTGGGGTTGTAAATTACCCCCAGCTGGTCACTGTATCTGGTTGGATACTAGAGACCAACTCAGACTGGTCCCTGGATTACAGCCCCTCAAAAGGCAACCGTGAATGTGGTTGCCATCTCAGGATCAGCTGTGGTTTTTTGGTGAGGGGGCTGTATTGCTGAGTGCAGGCAGGATTTGCGAGTGTGGTTGCAAGCGAAGAGTCAGCTGGGGTCTATTTAAAATATACTTAGTGGGCTAGGTTGCCAGGCAGGCAGGCACTGCCTGAGTGTCTGTAACTGCACCTTGTAATGCAGGCATTAGCAGGCGCGGGTGGATAGGCCCTTTAATTTACCGGGAAGTTTCCTGGTGCATCACTGCCATGGAATGTGGGTGGCAACCAGGAGCAATCTGAACTAAGTGGCCCAGCAGGGTCCTCCCAGCTCAGACTCAGACCAAAGCAATGATGAGGATAGGCAGGGCTTTTTTTCAGCTGGAATGCGGTGGAACAGAGTTCCGGAACCTCTTGAAAATGGTCACATGGCTGGTGGCTCCGCCCCCTGATGTCCAGACAGAGGGGAGTTGAGATTGCCCTCTGCGCTGCTTGACAGCGTGGAGGGCAATCTCAACTCCCCTCTGTCCGGAGATCAGGGGGTGGGGCCACCAGCCATGTGACCATTTTCTCCGAGGGCAACCCACTGAGTTCCGCCACCTCTTTTCTCAGAAAAAAAGCCCTGATGATAGGTGTAGACTTGCCTATATCTCCGGTCATTGTCCAGGTCTGAACTGAGTGGACCCTGTGGGGCCATTTGGCTCAGCTTGTTCCAGGGCTGTTTTAACATCCCAGTCCACCCCTGTTGGCGGATGAAAATTCTCATCTCCTGTTCCCTGGACAGTTTCATCTGCTGGCCTCTACAGATCGAGGTGCTGTTGGAAGACACAAGGGCAGGGCAGGCCAGTTGGCAACCTAATCAGCCTCTCCAGTTTAAATAAAGACCCCTTTGCCCCACATGGTCTATGAAGCAATCTCCAGGGAGGACACGAGGCTAGCCCACCCCAGAAGGAAATGGAATCAGAAAAGCTTCCTAGCTATAGTTGCTTGGTACCTCTCCTTTCTGAGCTGCTCTTCATATGATATTTCTCAAGAGCTTTGAGTCTCATTCAGATCGAAAGAGAAAGACCAGTAACGCAGACACTTTGTGTATTTGTGCTGACGTCTTCATCGAACTCCAAGCCGCCATTTAGATGCTTTGTACCCAAAACCCCTCACGCAGTCTCCGTTGGGTAGAGTGTTCTTCTCCCTCGCTTGCTGTCCTTAAAACTAGCATGTAGCCTTGTTGTAGGTTGTTGGACAGTCGCTGCAGGAGCGACTGCACTTCCGCAGTGTTTGCAAAGCGGTCGCTGTGGCTGTTCTTAACAGCCAGTCGCTCAGAGGCTTGTAAAGCACTTTGGGATCCATCAAGATGGAAGGAGCTTTCTATATGTATCCGCGTTATCCTCTTAAGCCAAGAAAATACTGGTAGTAGCTCTAGCTAGCATGGCAAAGCATGAGTCATGCAAATTGTGGCAGATGCCTTGGCCCTTTGGTGGTCTCAGCAAAGCTGCTGTAACTAGCTTAACTGTCTATGATGTGAGTGGGACGGTGAACAAGAATGGGTTGGGACTTCCAATTTGTCCCAGATTTCCAGGACTATAATGCAAATGAATGCACCCAGACAGAAGCAGGAGCACATGCAAACGGTTAACCAAGCCCAGATTTTGCAAAGTGACATTGCACGTTGCCAACTAAACTGCCATAATGTGTCTTATTGGGGTCCGCAAAGTAATATGCAAGCTTGTACTAACCATTAGCCTCACTAAGCGGTAGAAGGGAGCCTTGGCAGAAAGGACAGTGGCATAATCGCCAGAAAGTGCCTCTGTATTAATGCTGCCTCTTTTTCTTGAAAGGCTGTGCTTCCTGTTTCCTTTAAAAACAGCCTGACGCACCAAAATTTGGCAGCTATTCCTGGCATGAAGGCCAGTGGAGGAAACAAGCTTGACCTCCTATTTCTGTGTGTCAGGCTGAGACAGGATCGGCCTAAAGGTAGCAACCCTACTCGGGATGGAACGGGTCGGCAGGTTGCAACCCGGAGATCTTTCTTGTGGCTTTCCATCTTCTGCTAGATGGAGTGACTTAACAGCTGTGGTTCTTTTGGCTGTCCCCTTTCCCTGCTTGCTACAGCCACGCCAGCTTCCTGGTCGTGCTCCACTGCAAGTCAAGGAGGCGAGCAGAACAAAGGGCCTGCAGGGGGATGGGAAAGAGGTGGCCCATTTCCAAGTTGGTGACAAATTAAAAGGTGCACAAGCAGTCTCCGGGTTACAGTCTGGTAATTCTGTGTATGCAGCATAGACTGAACTTTCCCCGTGGGCAAGGTACTTTGAAATATCTCTGCAGTTCTGCCCAGGGTGGCTTTTTCCTCATCACTTGAGGAAATTGTGCCTAGGTAAGGAGAAGAAAGATGGGGGGGGGGCTCATATTATGGTCGAGCTTAGGACCCTTGTTTTTCTTTGCTGGGTCCCTGTGAACATTTTTATGTAGACACTCAACACTTTGCACAGCTGGGCCTTAGACATCTAACCAGTCACCACATCTATGAGATTCCTGCAAACAGGAGGCCAGGTTAGACATGCAGTTCTGGGCTTCCAATCATATTGGTGCTATGCAATTACAACCTCTTAGATCAGGGTAGCAAAACACATTCCAACTGTTTGCGAGCATTTTCTACACCCTTAAATAGCTGGAAATCCCACCCCAAACCTGAATACCTCACTCCAGACTACCCAGTGGCTGCCAATGAACTACCAAGGGCTAGAGCTGTGACTTCTACAGCACCACCCCTGCCACATAACAATACCAAACCCTCTATTCCTCTGCTTAAGAACTCCGTTGTTGTGCAGAAATGGTCCTTTTTCCCAAATAAATTTGCTCGTGCAAAACTCCTATTAAGCACTGGTTCAATTAAGTGTGAGTCTGTCTGCCGCACTTCACCTTCTCCTGAACTAATATAGCTGCTAATGTGAGTCCCTTCAGGGCGCAAGAATATGGAAAGGTTTCAATCTCCTCCGTTAATGACACCGCATCAAGGAAAAGGGCGGACAGCTCATTCGTCAGTGGCTCAGGGACTGTGCTCGAAGCTGGGAAAGAAATGCATTTTCTCAACCAACAGCCTCTTCTCTGCAATCCCAGCCAAATTTTCATTCCAGCTGTTAGGGGGATCACTCTTGCATCTTTAAATACATACAAATAGCCAATGAAGCTTGGCTCTAAGGTTGTCAACCTGCCACTGCCTCTGGGCCTTTAATTGCTGCTCAAAATGCAGCCATTAGCAGGCAACACTGTTTTATCTCCCTGCTTTTGATTTCTGCATACCGACCTGCTGTTAAAGGCACAGCAGCAGGCCAGGCAGCTTTTTCTTGGATCAGCTGGCAACCTTCCTTGGGTCAAGTCATCGAGCAATAGGTTTGCCACCTTTAAGTTGGATGCAAGAGGGAATGGGCGGTAGAGCACCTTCTGCCTTATTTCCAATGGTAATGGGAGGTTTCATGGGTTATCCGGGTTCCAGGTTGCTAGCTAGCACTAAGCAAGTAATCATATCCTCCAGACCAATAGTTCCCCCTTGGGGCACAACTGCTGAGTGCTGATTGAATATATTGGGCCCTTGTGTTCAAGTTAAAATCTAAGAAGAGATGTACACAATACACAAGGAAAGGGGTGGCGGAAGGACGTAACAATGCTTGGCATTTAGAGCACCGTACAGGCAACTGTGCCACAGCCTTGTATGGTATATTAGTACTCTTATTCTGATGCAGAGTAAGGCCAAAGTCCAAACTACATGTTAGTCTACCACGTGGTTGCCATGGGGATTTGTATCCATATGACAGCTGTGAATTTCCTGTGGGAACTCAATATAGAAGTGCCACGGGGGCCTGATTCGACTGGGACTAGGACTCGGGGAGGCGGGGCTCTGACTCCCAGCATGCCATTTTTCTGACCCCAAACAGCTTGAGGGGGTGTGATTCATCCTACAGGTGGCTGCACAGCACGGAATGCTTGAGATGACAATGTGGTTGCCAACCTCCAGGTGATGCCTGGAGATGTCCTGGAATTACAACTGACCTCCAGACTACAGAGATGAGTTTGCTTGCAGAAAACGGCTGCTTTGGATGGTGGACTCTATGGGATTACACCCCACTGAAGTTCTTTCCCTCCTCAAATCTCACCCTCCCCAGGCTCCACCCCCAATATCCAGGAATTTCCCAACCCAGAGCTGGCAACCCTAGGTGAGGGCTAATCTTGGAACAGGGTATCTGCTGATTCCCCACCAGCCCCTGCCCCCGCTCCTGTGCTTTTGACAGCACCCAGACCTGTAGAAATGTAGCAGGTGAGGCTTTGCTGGCATGAAAATAAGCAGCGGGGGGGGGGGTCTTTTGCTTGCTACGTTTCTTGGTGGTGGGATGTCTTCAAAGATCAGCAAAAAGGGTCAGTGAAAGAAGATGGCAGTCCTAAATGGGCGAGAACCCCTTCCGTGAACACTCAAAGCCTTAGCGTGTTATTCCAGCGTGGGGAGAGGGTTGCTCGTGCTGTCTCTGTTCTTGATTTCGGTGCAATGATGTCAAGGTCTAACAAGCCTCAGCACATACGACTATATGTGCTTATGGGGTTTGCCACATGGTTAGCACACTTTATTTTCCAGGTTTTGTGATCAGCTGGCAAACTCTTCACATGCATATCGTTCTATGCTCTGTCCAGACTTTCAAATCAACGTGTTCAGACCATGGTACGCGGAGAGTGCCAATTACCCCACTCTGCCATATGCACCTTGAAGTAATACATGAAGACTCTTCAAGACGCACAGCTTCTCTGATCAGGGTTCACACAATTCATGGTCAGCAGTTCCTGTATCTCTATCATATTATGACTTAACCAAAACCAAGAAAGAAACCCAAGGGAAGTCAAGTGATTCCTTATGAAGGTTTTGATCCATTTTGAGTCTCTTAACTGCAGCTTCTTTCCTTAGAGCTTCCACATGACTCCATCCTTCGTTCGTCCTCCTTCCATAGTTTCCATGTCCTCCTGAATATGTTCTTTCTGAAACCTGTTTCAATTTGATCTTATCTGTCACAATGCAATCCAAGCGCATTAGCATACTGAGTGTTTAGTGCAGTGTGCTTTAGATGGCACTACCCATCATGGCATTATTTACTTAGTGTTTGCTTAGTTTATACCCTGCCTTTCTCTCCAGTGGGAACCCAGAGCAGCTTACATCATTCTCCTCTCCTCTATTTTATCCTCACAACAACCCTGTGAGGTAGGTTAGGCTGGAGTGCGTGACTGGCCCGAGGTCACCCAGCAAGGATCCACGGCAGAGCACGTTTCAAACCTGGGGGGCCCAGATCCTTATCTGACTCTAACCACTACAAACACTGGCTGTCTTTACACCTTTGCAACTGCCATTGGAGCCTTATTTCTGCATCTCAGTGATTTATTCAATTAATCAATTTAGTTCAGCATTTGCATAATTGAATGTGTATAATCCAATTCAAGTTAGAGGGATCAGGTGCAAAGGAGGGCATCGCTTGTGTCCATTAAATAGAAGTAAAGGAGAGGGAGTTTCAGCAGGCTTTTGATGTTCTGTTCATTTCTGAGCCATCCACAGAGTATTGGAAACCTGGACTCTTTGAATGAAAGCTGCTATTATCAGGAAGCTCAGAGCTGCCAGCTTTGGAACCTGCCCCTGTAGCTGTCTCTATAAGAGTCGTTTCGTTTGATCTGCATCACTGAGCAGGTTTAGCTCCCTGCCATGCAATGCTTCACCTTTGGATTTCTGCCTAACAACCCTCTGTTAAAGCCACAGTAGCAGCCTGCTCAGCAATGCTAGGCACAGTTAAGCATTGGATTGTACCACTGGATGCTGTGTGGTGTGTATACAAGCACATGGAATAGGCTTGTCATTTGCCCACCAGCGGGCAGCAAACTCCTGTCCTCAGCCCTAATCCCCCCTTACACACATAGGGGATAGTACAGGGCTGTTTCCAGATGGCTTACCTGAAGCTGCTCCATGCTGCAATGTTGTGGATCGTGCCGGGGAAAACGCGATATTTCACGTTTTCCCCAGCACAATCCACAACATTGCGGCATGGAGCAGCTTCAAGTAAGCCATCTGGAAACGGCCCTGAAGGTGATGTTGTAGGAATTCCCCCAAGTTAGGGATACCTAGAGCATCACTTGGAAGTGATACCTTGTTTTCCAAACCTCCACGTAGAAGTGATGTCACTCAGAAGAGGCGCTCTAGGAATTTCCCCAGTCTCTGTCATCTTTACCATAAAGATTTAGGGAAACTCCTAGGACATCACAGGGACCTCACACTCCTGAAACATGACACTCCCCAAGCAGTACTCCAAAAATCTCCTGGCATTTGCTGGAATGGTCAGGATATGTTTTCAGACAAATCTTTCCAGTTTTTCAGTGATGGCCCATGAAATCCTTGGTCTCAGATGGAAAGTTCAATGTACACAGAGTTAGGGGGTTGGACTAGATGACCGTGGAGGTCCCTTCCAGCCTTAGGATTCTATGATTCCCAGCACATACACACAGCTTGCACCATTCCCTCTGCTGATAAGGGGCCTCTGAGTCTGCACAAGGGGACATTTCTGACTTTCCGGAGGATGACATAGTCCTTGCACATGAAGAGCTTGGTGTGTGCATGAGAGACCCATGAAGATAATAGATTGTCCCTTTTCTAGGAAAGATGTGATATCAGTTGGTTAGCCATACAGTAAACTGCTTTTTACCCCTGACTTGGATAGCCCAGGTTAGCCCAATCTCATCAGCTCTTGGAAGCTAAGCAGGGTCAGTCCTGGTCAGTATGTAGATGGGAGACTACCAGGTAAGTTCAGGGTTGTTATACAGCGGCAGCAATGGCAATCCACCTCTATTTGCCTCTTGTCTTGAAAACCATCTGGGGTCACTATCAGTTGGCTGCAACTTGTGGGCACTGAACACACCAAGTGTTTATTGGGGCGTCTGTAAGCAATGATTTTGGGATAACTGGTAGAAAAAGATATTTTTTCTGGCTGAGACGAACTGTGTCTGCCACAATTCCTTCTTCCGCAGGCTTTAAAAGGTCCTCTTTCGCAGCTGGTCACCCTAGCCAATTATCACACCCGTTTCATTGCAAGATGGCATTTTTGGCACGCTGACCAGCTTTGTGAATAGTCTAGCCTCTGCCAAAATCACACCTCACCACTTAGCACCACTTTCAGAGCAACCCTAATCAGATTTTCCAAATGCCTTGGTAAGCATGGCCGCTGGCTTCACCGCCCCACCCGCTTCTCAAACCAGTTGTGTAAAATCCCTGCTTTGTTGCATGCTCCGAAATGCCAGAGATGTGCAGTTTCGTTTTCCTCCTCTGCCGTCACTGTCTGTACTTTGGGCTCCCTTAACAGCGACGAGCCTGAGACGGTGGACCCTTCTGCAGCTGCTGGGCCATCATAATTACCCTTGGTCAATGAGCCGTGATAAAATGAACCCACTTGAATATCAGGCAGGGGAGCAAACTCCTGAGCTGACAACTCCTGTTTGCTTTGGGGCAAGACACACAAGCGTTTCCCGATTTCTCTAGAATCAGCAAGCAGAACAGGCCATCTGGTCTGACAGACCTTAATAGGCGATCAGCTGCTGCTCTCGCCCCTGGAGCCACCACCGTGCTGCACACTTGGCCAAGTTTTGGAAGACTCTGGTGTACGTCCACGTGTCACAGAATGTTCTCTTTTCTAAACGTGCGGGTGGAGGGGATCGAGTGGGAATTATTGCTTGAACCTGAACCCGTGAGGTATAAAACCTGAGTCTGGCATCCTTTTCTCTCACACACATGCACACAAAGTGGTGCTGAAATCTGTGCCGTTTAGACATTGCGGCCTTTAATGGGAGGGATATTCCTGGAAGGTTGCCATCAGCCCTACAGAAAAATGTCCCTTTAACAGAGGCTTAATACATAGAAATGGTCAGGTGAAGCATTCAGGGATTTTTCCCTCATGGAAGGCAGATTGCCCCTGCTTTTCTGACTTGCTTCCACAAGACTTGTAGCCTTGGTTTCCCCGTTTAAGCTGGAGGAAAAAAATCCTCCTCCACTTCAGCTTAGAGGGGAAACAGCATGGTGGCTGCAGGAAGAGCCGCCACGGGAAAGTTCTTCCATGGGAAAGTTCTGCCTTCAGACAATCTGTGGAGGTGGATGGAGTTTAATGCCACTTTCAAAATGGTGGCAAAGAGCTTCAACCCTCCCTCCCTACTTTGGCCCTTTCACGGGGCTTTTTTTCATTATCAGCTGAGCAAGATTGCCAGATAACAGAGACAGCTGGCAAGATTCTTATCCGGCCGGTGCTTCTGTGACAATGCAACAAGCAGAAGGGTGGTGGCGGACAGGGGTAGTGCCTACAGTCAGCGGCATGGTGACGGTGCCTACAGACATCACCTCCCTGGTCCTCCATCCCACTCGCTGTTATTTCCACAGTGAGGATGGCTTTTCTTGCTGCTGTATAGGAGACAGGCTGGTAAATAACATGCCTTTAAATGCCTATTAAAGGGACAAGACATTTCTCTCCAGGCCTGTTAACAGCCCTACAGGAGCAAAAGGCAGTGATGGTGGGTATCTCTGCTTTTAACAGTTGCATAGACAAAGAGAATTTTGGCAGGTGCATCTTCTCTCTCCATCTAGCTATCATATTTTTATCCTTACCTCTAAGGGCCCGAGGGTGACCTGTGTGGTTCTCCTCCTTTTCTGAAGGTCCATGACAGCTAAGGAGAGCAGGTCTCCCTCTCCTCTGCTTGCTGCCACTCAATGAGGTGGTTGGGAGAAAATACCCCCAAATTTAGCATTGCACCCCCAGAAGTGACATCACCACCCTGTACACAATTGTCTAGGATTCACCAAAACTCTATGGCTTTAATAGAGTTTTAGCAAATTTATTTATTTTATTTATTTATATTTGTTTTATGTTCCGCCCTATATATATACACAATGATCTAGCCGACCACCTTTTTAGCCATCTCCAGAGCAAATTGGCAGGGAAATATGTGAGCGATGGAGGGTGTCACTAGTCGGGAGGGCATGTGATGTACTCCCCCGGCTAGGAGGCACCGCCTTGCATCAAGTTCAGTGAATATCCTGACGTGGTGTTTCACCATTGGTACATAATCAACCCACTCTCTCCCTCTGCCAGTGGTTGCCCACCAATGTCTGGCAACCCTGATGACAACAGTTACCCCTGTCAAATTTCCTTTGTTTCTACAACTACCTGATGGTATCTCATATTCCTTTGTATCTGGTCAGTCTCCTAAATGGTTTTGAAACCAGTATGGCCACATTTTGATCCAGACCTAGAGCAGTCTCTTGAGCTGATGTTTATGTTTAGCACAGAGTGGAGGGAATAGGTGCTGGATTTCAGTCCAGTGGCCCCCTTAGAGACCAACAAGATTTTCAGGGTGTAAGCTTTTGAGCTCTCTTCTTCAGACACGAGTCTGGTGGGAGTCCAATGGCCTGCAAGCCCATTTCCACAGTACTTGGTCATTTCAGAAGTAAAGGAGAACTTCTTCTTTCATGAATCATGAACGTGTATGTTTTGGGGGATGGGACAGTATTTATGTGAAAGAGGCTGTGTGACAAATGGTATCAGCCAAAGGAGATGCTGCTTAGACACTGCATGTATTAGAATACACAACTGATGTAAATGGCCGCCTAATTTTGGAAGTTTCCCTGGCTTAGGATAAACAGCAGGACAAATCTGAACTTCCTCTACTACAAGCATATTTACTGTATATCTCCTCTCCAAATGAAATGACTACAATCTTAAAAATGAATATATAGAATTTCTACAATTTAACAGTTTTGTAACTGTGACACAATCCTATTCACAACATTCAGTTCAGGGCTGGCTGGCTACCCATTTTTATTGAGCAAATATGGTTTTAGGAGACTGAAAGCCATTACAGGCAGAAGTGCTGTCAGGTATACAATGCTAAAGGTACGAGAAGCAGGGCTTTTTTTCAGCAGGAACGTGGTGGAACGGAGTTCCGGCACCTCTTAAAAATGGTCACATGGCCGGTGGCCCCGCCCCCTAATCTCCAGACAGAGGGGAGTTTAGATTGCCCTCTGCACAATTTAAACTTTAAAAAACTCCCCCCTTGTTCCAGCTGACCCAAAGTGACGTCATTGTGCGGTCTTCAGTTCCACCACTGAGTTTCACCACCTTTTTTCCTAGAAAAAAAGCCCTGATAAATATTATCCAAAGGTTGGTCGTTCCCAGGGTTTTTTTCTGGGAAAAGAGGTGGCGGAACTCTCAAGAGGAAAATGAGGAAGAAACACATGGGATTCTTTGAAATCATATTATTTTCAAGCACTATTGCCGAGTATTTTCAAGAGGTGCCAGAACTCCGTTCCCCCGTGTTCCCCCTGAAAAAAAAACCCTGGTCATTCCTGTTCCAAATATTACTATTCAAGATTAATTATTTTTTAAAATAACATGCCCAAGTCTTGTCTCAGTGTCATTAATTTAGGTTAAAATCACCAATCTGCACTTTAAGGGAAATTCTCAAAGCCATTCATCACAGAATATACTTCAACTAGCCCTGTGTCCATAAACTGTGGGGTGATTAACAAAGTGCCTGAGGAGACTCTTTTCCCTCACACTTTGAAGGAGCAGCCCTTATGCAGTTCTGTGTCTGGGTTCTATTAATCCACTCAGCCCTGTATACAGATTCAATTTCTTTATTCCACCAGTTAATCAGTCTTTGGGGGAAAGAAACTGGACTCTGGTACTAGGGTTACCAGCTCTGGTTTGGGAAATTCTTGGTGATTTGGGGTGAAGCCTGAGAAGGGGCACAATTAAGGGAGTTTTCACGTAGCAACTCTGGGCCAAGCTACAAGTGACGAATGACACTTGAACGGCAAGTGAACAGACTCAGAGCCAAACAACTAGTGATGTCTGACACAGGTTGGACACTTGTCAGCTTACCTCAAGTTTTGATGGGAAATGTAGTCTTTCAGCTGGTCTTTCAGCTTGGCTCTCCATTACAGCTGCAAGACCAAGATGCCTACATTTCCCATCAAAACTTGAGGGAAGCTGACAAGTGTCCAACCTGTATCAGGCGTCACTTGTAGCTTGGCTCTCACATGTATTCCTTCCTGTTCACTTGTGCTCCACTTGCACTCCACTTGCACCCATGTGATCAAGTGGAGCACAAGTGGAGCGCAAGTGAACAGGGAGGAATACATGTGAGTCTGTTCACTTGCCGTTCAAGTGTCATTCGTCACTTGTAGCTTGGCCCTCAGAGACTATAGCCACTCAATGTGCTTGTACAGCATACTGGAAGTCCTTCTTGTTACAGAGAGTGGCAGATAGGCTGGAGGAAAGCAAGAAGCCTGCTGACATTGCTATTATTACTTAGTTCATTTTGTTCCTGTCCCTTCCTCCAAGGAGCTCAGAACAGTGGACGTTGCTCTCCCATTTTCCATTTTATCCCCACAAACAATCCTGTGTGGTAGGATAGGCTAGAAAAGATTAACTAGCGCAAGGGCACCCACCCAGTAAGCTTCATGGTAGAGTGGGAATCCAAACCTGGGTCTCCATGATCATAATCCAGCACTCTAACTACTACATCACACTGCCTCTCCAGTGCAGTAAATTTAATGGCTAATTGCAAGCTGGCAGCCTACACGAAAGGTATCAGTGGAGAAACAGGGAAAGCAGCTCACACTGGTAAGGATAACAAAAAGGGTGGGAAAAAACAACAACTCTGCAAACCAAGGGTAACCAAGGAGGTTGGAATAAAAGAAAGAAAACATTTAAAATTATTGAATAGAACTAAAAATATTAATTAGAAACACGGGTATAAAATTTAATAAATCAATTAGAAATACAAAAGTTAGATTAAAAACATTCTCAATATGTTTAAGTACTAAAACCTTCTCCTTCCGCAAACAATGCAAAACCGAATTATTCAAAAAGGCTTTTTACTCAGATAGGAGGACTGAATTGTAGGGAGGGGATCTCAGATGATCCGCTAATGAGTTAGGAACCACAGACCTCACTGCTGTATTGTACTGGATTCGCCCACTAGTAATATTACAATGCTATACAACAAAGTGAACTCCTGCTTTTTTCCATGTTAATATAAAGAGAAAAAGAACTAGCCCCTCTCTTCCCTCTGCTGGCCAGAAATAAAATTGCTTGCTTTTCGTGACGGGGTCACACAAGCTGGTTCCATGTGGGGGCACGAAACTGCAGCCCTGCAGTGGAAGTCAGTTGTAGTTCTGAGAGTATTCCAGCCACCACTTGGAGGTTGGCAACCTGCCTCTGTCCCCACCACTCCCTGCTGACACCATCTTCCTCACTCCCTTCCCCTTCATTGCATGGGGCAGAAGTTCAGACCCAATGAAAATCTTGCCAGGCCCATCCTGCAGCCCCCTCACACACACAATGTTAAAGGGGGGGGGGAAAGCCCTGTTAAAGAGCTGAAAGGCAGGGGGGGAAGAAAAAAGGAGCTTAGCCTGACATTTTGCACTGAACTCCCCTCTCCCTGCAGGATGCAGGCTTTCACACAGAGGATTTGCCAGCAGTTGTAGAGCCATTTCTCCCTTAAGCCGGATCAAGATGTTCTTTTGCTCCAGCTTAAAACGGAAAGCCTGAGGATCCCCACAAGCTATGGTTGGAAAGACTCTGGTATCATAACGCAAACACATTCTGTGCCCCCCTCAGTTTTTAACGTAGAATGGTGAAAGTGAGTGGGTGGGAAGGAGACGAGCTGTGAGGGCCTGAGAGTGGTAAGAGTTCCCCCATCAGCTATATAAACTTTACATCTTTCTTTTTTTCCAGTTAACAGCAAATTGATCAGTAAATTAATAATAAATTGGTAATGTGCTAATTAACAAGTCGCAAATCCTTTGACCAATACTATTTTAACAACACCATGAATTGGGGAATGCATCTGACGAAGAGAGCTGTGGTTGGTTGTTGTGGGTTTTCCGGGCTGTATTGCCGTGGTCTTGGCATTGTAGTTCCTGACGTTTCGCCAGCAGCTGTGGCTGGCATCTTCAGAGGTGTAGCACCAAAAGACAGAGATCTCTTCAGAGGTGGTGCTACACCTCTGAAGATGCCAGCCACAGCTGCTGGCGAAACGTCAGGAACTACAATGCCAAGACCACGGCAATACAGCCCGGAAAACCCACAACAACCATCGTTCTCCGGCCGTGAAAGCCTTCGACAATACATAGAGCTGTGGTTCTCAAAAGCTTATGCTACAATAAAGTTGGTGCTACTGGACTCTTTACTATTTTGCAACTACAGACTAACACAGCTAACTCCTCTGGATCTATGAATTAGGAATTAATTGTTCACAACAAGTCAATTCATTTTAAAAATCTGTACATTTCAGAAACCGAAGAACATACCTGCTTGCTCAGGTTTAAGAACCCACGAGTCTGGCAACCTTTCGCTGGACTAGTTGGTTCTCACCTGCCCCCAACCGATGCTCGCACCCAGGGCTTTTTTTCTGGGAAAAGAGGTGGTGGAACTCCATGGGTTGCCCTCGGAGAAAATGGTCACATGGCTGGTGTCCCCGCCCCCTGATCTCCAGACAGAAGGGAGTTTAGATTGCCCTCTGTGCCACTCCAGTGGTGCGGAGGGCAATCTAAACTCCCCTCTGTCTGGAGATCAGGGGGCAGGGAAACCAGCCATGTGACCATTTTCAAGAGGTTCTGGAACTCTGTCCCACCGCGTTCCAGCTGAAAAAAAAGCCCTGCTCACACCAAACTGGCATTCAACAGTATGCTTCCTCCGACCCCAGACATTGGCCGTTTTTACACTGCTTACCAGCCACGGAACATCGCACCGAGCACCCGAGAACAGCAGTTCTCACGCGAAATCACGCCAGGAAGACGCTGTCGTTCTGGGAGCTCGGTGCGATGTTCCGTGGCTGGTAAGCAGTGTAAAAACGGCCACTCTGTTCAGCTATCATGAATAATAGCCTTTGAAAGACCTGATTCCTCCACGACAGATTCCAGATAACAAAGAAAGAATCTTGTGTGACATATTAAAGATTAACACATTCACAAGTTTTTTGTGAGGGCACGGTCGCTCAGAGGTGGAACATTGCTTAGCATGAAGAAGGTCTCAGGTTCAATTCCCAGCATCTGCAGCTAAAAGGATCAGGTAGGCAGTGATATGAAAGACCTTTGCCTGAGACCCTGGAGATTTGCTGCCAGTCTGAGTAGACAATACTGACCTTGATGGGGCCAATGGTCTGCTTCGGTAGCTCCATGTATTCATGTAGGTTGGAATCCACTTTATCAGATGCCAGAGCCTCAGGACTGGACCTGAGACCTTAGGCATTCATAGTTTATACACTACTGGTCCCTGGCTCTTTTCCAGTTTAAAAGTAGAGCTTTCTTAACCCCACTGGCAGCAGTCACAACAGGGTTGCCAGGTCCAGGTGGGAGATGGGAGACCTGGCACTTACCTCCATGCTGCCTGCATGCACTCCTGGTCTGCACAATGACGTCACTTCCGGGAAGTGATGTTATCGTGCAGGCCACGTGCTGCCCCTGGAAGCACTCCCACATTCTGCAGCAGGCTGAAACTAACCCAATTTGGTCCGAACCGGGCTGCTGCAGAGCACAGGAGCACTGCTGGGGCAGCTGCACTCCACAGCAGGCCATATCGGCCCAAATCTGGCCCAATTTGGGCTAAATAGGGCTGCTGTCGAGTACAGGACCACTGCTGGGGCAGCGCCACGGGCTCTGGAGTGCTCCTGTGCTCCACAGCTAGCCAAATCAGGCCCTTCAGGCTAAAATTGGCCTACTGTGGTGTGCAGGAGTGTTCTGCATCACCCAGGAGGGCCCCCTGGGAGGCATGTTCCCCCACCTTTTCCTCCGCCAGCCAGGTAAGTGGAGGGGTTGAAGGGTGGGAGCAGGAGATCCCCTGCCTCCATGGGGGACTGGCAACTGTAAGTCACAACAAGGCTCAAGCCAGCTTCCACTGCTTAGCTAGGGTTGCCAACACCCAGGAGAAAAACAGTCTGCCCTATTTAATAGAGGCATAATGTGTGGAAATCTGCAGCTGAAGCTCTTCAAGGCATGGAGGTCAATAACATCACTTAGTAAATCACATCCTATTAAGCCTCTATTAAGGGAACATGATATCCCCACACACACACACAACTTGTTGGCAACTCTGTGATGTCCAGAGCAGCCAGGAATTTCCCAAACACCATAGAGGCCGATTGCAAAATCTACACAGAATCCTGATCCCAGTTAATCTCAGCAGTGAGGTGTGTTCATCGGGATGCCACCTTTTTCATTGCAGACTCTGTGATTTTTATAATATGGAGACAAATAAGGAACAGAGAGAGGATGAGAACTTATGGAGGTTCCCTTTGCCTAAAGAGGCAGGAAATGGTGGCAGTAAAAGCATCTTGGGAAGCAGCGGGATACAGTATTGGTTTGGCAATATAAAAATGTATGCATTCTTTTCGTGTATCTCCCCTGCATGCAACTAAACCCATAACTTATGACAGACCCCTAACTCCACAGGCAGGAATTTCAGCAAGGAACTTTCTCTAGAATGCTGATGCACAACTTGGGGAAGTGCACTTGTTGTATTACTGCCTGTTATATGCATGAGTTGATAACACAAAACTCAGGGGCAGTCTTTGTGATTCTGGGCAAAAGTTCAAGATGGAGCCCAGAAGTACTACCACCACTCACTGGGGCCCCACTAGCTCCCCTGCCAGGGTCAAGCAAGGGACAGCCCTTGCCCCATGTGAGGTAGGTAAGAGCTGTAGACAGAAGCTTTAGGCTGATCCTGCACTGGGCAGGGGGTTGGACTAGATGGTCTGTATGGCCCCTTCCAACTCTATGATTCTATGATTCTAAGCCAGCTGCCCAAGGTTCTGATGAAGTGGGTACAAGCAGCTACTGCTAAGCCAGTGGTCCAGGTCCCAGACGTGAGTGGCTGTTGCTGTCGGCAGGCAGTCCGAGTGCCAGATGGGATGGCTTTGGGTGGCAGTGGTGGGAGCCTGCACTTTTTCTTCTTTTCTCCACTCTGTTACGGGGGTGGTTCAGTGGGCTGTTAGGGCATCCTATAGCACGAGGCCAGGAGCTGCTGCGCCCATTACCCATTGGCAAAACTTCACTCCCCGCAAAAATATAACTGAGCATTTGGGTGCTCTCGGATAGCATTAGCAGTCTTTATGTGCAGTTCTTTGTCTGACTCTCTCTCACTCACCCTGTACTTTCTCTCCCCTCTACCTCCAGCACCAGTCACAAAAGCTCATCTCCCCAAATTCATTGTCACTTTGGATTGTATTAGTCTACCGGGCAAGATTTCCACTGCGGAGGAAGCAATTGATCTAGTCTTCCAGCTGTCTCAGATGGAAGCAAACAAAGTTCTAGGAAGCCACTTTCCTGGACCCAGAGACAGAGAGGCAGTAAATAGTCTGAGCTTATAAAAGAAGCTCGTTTATGATCGACAATCCAATCAATTTGGAGCCCTTAATGGGTGCATCAATGGCTCAGCCCATCAGGTATTGCACATGAGATGGGGTCCCTTTGCCTTCTCATTGGAGCGGCTCTCTGCTTATGGCTCTTTTTGTGAGGGGGGTGGAGGAACTAGCTGTTGTAAAATCACTGTTGCAGAAATTTATAATCCTGGCGGCTTGGACAGTCATTTGACTCAGAAGTTGTTACTTGACATTGTTACTTGGCAGTTGTTCAATCTGCCCTGGACTTGAGGCTAGCAGAAAGCTGTGCGGACCAAGAATTTCAAACTCCAGAGTAAAATGCACCCTTAATTCAGCATTTTAACAGACACACAAGCCCAAGTGTGGGAAGGAGTAATATCTGTCCTTGCAAAAAGCCATTTTCATACAATATGCAGAGGCCAGCTCAACAGGAATCTGCAACCAAACACAGAATAGATCCCTCACATGTGCTGATATGATACCCATGTTTGAAAACACAGTTATTCATGCCCTCCTGGTGTACTGCCAGTCTGTTTCATTCATGCACAATGTAATGTATGCATGTGTTTACTTGGTTGGGGTGGAAAGTGCCTTCAAGTCATAGCTGACTTATGGCAACCCCTGGTGGTTTTCATGGCAAGGGACTAACAGAGGTGGTTTACCATTGCCTGCCTCAGCAAACCTCATCTTTGTTGGAAGTCTCCCATCCAATTAATAACCAGGCTAACCTCGCTTAGCTTCTGGATCTGAAGAGATCGGACTCACCTGGGCTATCCAGGTCAGGGCATTTACTTGGTTAGTTAGTTAAAAGCTTTTATCTCAGATGCTCCTAATAAGATCCAAGATAGCTTACCAAAGACTAAAATCAGATCACCGCATGCTGCATTGACTGGCAAATATAACAGAAAACACAGCAAAGATTAATCAACTAACTAGCTAAATTGGTTGATGAACATTAATTCATTAGCCTTGAGACTCTCTGGTTCGGCTGCAATAGTTCTCTGGAACTAATCTGCTGTTACAGATTCACTCTGCAGTTAAAACCTGTCTCCAGGAGCTACATCAAGAGTTGCCACTCCTAGCTCTGATGATGTGACATAAACTTGAAATACGAATGTGTGTTTCTTTAAGGGCCAAAGAAAGTAACCTTGAGCTTCCAGACGTTCTAGCCATAGGCCTTCTCATCTTCCTTCTGTGTTTCTACTAAAAGCCTTCTTTGGTACGGATATCACTTCAGATAACCCCTACTTTCCCCGCACACAAGTGACATTTGGAACCGATTTAGAGATGTTCTAATATAGGCTCAGCTACAGGAGAGGAGTTATTAAAAAATCCTCCCTGCCTTAAGTCATGGTATAAGCTTCACCTTCCTAGAAATCTACCTGCCCCCCATCACTGAGAATGCTGGGGGAGACCCCCTGGGGAAGGGTTAAATGCCAAGGTCTCTCTTCTTCAGCTGGCTTCTGTCACTTCTTAGGCATCACTAAAACCACACCAGTGCCAAACCTGAGACCTTATTGCATTCTACCACAATTCCCACATTTATACATTTTTAAAGAGCTGGAGCCTTAAATAAATGGAAAAGAAGGTCAAAGCAGTGCTCTGTCTGAGAGGGAAAGCCAAGGCGTTTAACTCTGTAGAGATTCGTGCCTATAGAGAGCAACCCAGAGGATACCAAACTTCACACTGGAACTTCTAGACCAAAATCAGTATATGAAATATCCTTCTACCGAGACAAGCAACTGGTTCATCGAGACCAGCTCTCCAGTATCTCTGGCGAGAAAGGCCTTTGTTCCAACAGCTGCTCCCTGAGATCTTCAACTGGAAAGTCCATATGCTGGAGATCTTTAACTGGAAAGTCCATATGCTGGAGATCTTTAACTGGAAAGGCTGTGCTGATAGAAGCATAATATCCAAGGCTGCTTGCATGCAGTCAAATGAGTTCTCTCATTGCCCCTAAGAGTTTAGAGGCATTTGCAACAGCAATGGAGCAGCCACAAAAGAGTTTCCTCCACACATTCTTGCCTCATCCCTCTGCAGCTGCCATTCACCCCTATCACTGGGGGTCTTTTGGTGGCTTTTTCTTTAAACTGGCCTTTGCTAGATTGCTGTAGAGCAGTAACCGTATAACTATCTATTGCCACAGTCCATTAGCTCCTCCCTATTCCAAGGTTTTTTTTAAAAAGTCTCTAGGTCTTTTCATTGTAGAGATTCCCATTATAGCTCCACAATGAAATGGGCTAGAAACTTGCTTTTTCCAAATTAAAGCTGGGAATCCCACTCACCTCACAGGGTGATTGTTGTGAGGATAATAATAACACACTTTGTAAACCACTCTGAGTGGGTGTTAAGTTGTCCTGAAGGGTGGTATATAAATCAAATGTTGTTAAGTCCCATTTTTAAAAAGTAAAAAAATAAAAATCCTCTGGTAGTATGGGGGGCTGCAGAGGTCTGGGGCAATGAGAGGGTTGCCAACCTCCAGGTAGTCTCCTGGAATTACGGCTGATCTCCAGACTTCAGATATCAGCTCGCCTGGAGAAGATGGCTGCTTTGGAGGGTGGACTCTATGGCTTTATCACCTGCTGAGGTCTCTCAGCCAGAAGTGACATCAGAACTCTCTAGGAATTGCCTGACATTCTACGGTAACAATCTGCAATTCCTGGATAGGACTGACTAGGGGTGTGCAAGCCAAAAATTTTCGGCTATAGCCGAAAGTAGAAAGCCGAAAGAAGATTCTCTATCGTTAAAGCCGAAAGCCGAAACAAGAATCTCTTTCGGCTTTCGACTTTCGGGATTCTTTCGGCATTATTTCGGCATTCTTTCGGCTTTTTTCTATGGGAAAATGCCTCCGTCTTCCAGGACGCCTGGAGGAGGCATTTTCCCACCGAATAAGCCCAAAATTGGTGGGGACCTTCCTCTAACCCTTCTCTAACAACCACCCAAGTTTCAGACAGATTGGACTTTGGGGGGCCATGTTATGGCCCCCCAAAGCAGGTCCCCCCATCCTCCCATAAGAAAGCGAAGGAGCAGCATATTGTTAGCATGCTGCTGCTCATCTTTCTTCATTATTTCCTATGGGGAAAAAATGAAGAGGCAGGCTTCCTTTGCCAGGGGTGGCATTTTGCATGCAAAATGCCCCCCTACCCTCAGGGGCCCTTCTCCCACCCCTCCTCCCACCCCCCACCAAGGCTCAGCCTGCTCCCACTTGGGGGGGGCCATTTCATGGCCTCCCCAAGTAGGTGCTCTAATCTCTACCACTGACAGCTGGGGGAGGCTTGTGTTGCCAGGGGTGGCATTTTGCATGCAAAATGCCCCCCAACCCTCTGGGGCCCTTCTCCCACCCCTCCTCCCACCCCCCACCAAGGCTCAGCCTGCTCCCACTTGGGGGGGCCATTTCATGGCCTCCCCAAGTAGGTGCTCTGCTCTCATCTCTACCACTGACAGCTGGGGGAGGCTTGTGTTGCCAGGGGTGGCATTTTGCATGCAAAATGCCCCCCAGCCCTCTGGGGCCCTTCTCCCACCCTTCCTCCCACCCCCCACCAAGGCTCAGCCTGCTCCCACTTGGGGGGGCCATTTCATGGCATCCCCAAGTAGGTCCTCTCAGCCCCTAAAGTCCACCCCTTACAGCCCCACACAAACCCAATTCCCCCCCAGCTGCCACACACAGACCCAAATCCCCACATTAGCCCCTCACAGACCCAAATCCACCCCCACCTGCCCTACACCCATAACCCCAGGAACAGGCTGGCAAAGGCCAGCCCTCTCCCTTTGTTCCCTATGCTGGGAACTTCTAAACTCTCTTTCCCTGGGCAATTCTGCACAGCCCAGGGGTGCCACAATGGTGGGCACACTTCTGAGTGCCAGCTGGTCCCTGTGAAAGAGCACCTGAACCACAGACACCCTCCCTCAAATTCCCCCACCACCTACAGAGATGGCTGGCCAGCCAGCCCCATTGTTCCCTATGATGGGAACCAACTGCACAACAAAGAATAAAACAAGAACAACACAAAATAAAGTTTTTAAAAAATTATTTTCTCCCTTCCAAAGTACAAGTAGGCAAAGCATTATGACACATTACACCAGCAGTCCCCCACACAGAAAAATTAAAACAAAACTCACTTAACATCAGAGAATCACAAAGCATGATTCCTGTCAAAAACACTTTATTTCTTGAACAGCTTTAGGTTACACAGCAGGGGGGAACACCAAAGGGCATGGCAGCACTATCTTACACAAAAATAACACAACTCACTTAACATCAGAGAATCACAAAGCATGATTCCTGTCAAAAACACTTTATTTCTTGAACAGCTTTAGGTTACACAGCAGGGGGGAACACCAAAGGGCATGGCAGCACTATCTTACACAAAAATAACACAACTCACTTAACATCAGAGAATCACAAAACACAATTCCTGTCAAAAACACTTTATTTCTTGAACAGCTTTAGGTTACACAGCAGGGGGGAACACCAAAGGGCATGGCAGCACTATCTTACACAAAAATAACACAACTCACTTAACATCAGAGAATCACAAAAACACAATTCCTGGCAAAAACACTTTATTTCTTGAACAGCTTTAGGTTACACAGTAGGAGGGCACAACAGGGCATGATAGCAATGTACTACAAAAAATAATACAACCCACTTCACCGTTTTTGACAGCAATTGTGTTTGTGTGATTCTCTGATGTGAAGTGAGTTGTGTTATTTTTGCGTAGTACACTGCTTTCCTGCTCTGCGGTGCCTTCCTACTGTGTAACCTAAAGCAGTTACAGAAATAAAGTGCTTTTGACAGCTATTTTTTGGGGTGATTCTTTAATGTGAAGTGAGTTGTGTTATTTTTGTGTAAGATACTGCTTCCATGCCCTTTGGTGTCCCCCCCCCCCCTGCTGTGTAGCCTAAAGCTGTTCAAGAAATAAAGTGTTTTTGACAGGAATTGTGCTTTTGTGATTCTCTGATGTTAAGTGAGTTGTGTTATTTTTGTGTAAGATAGTGCTGCCATGCCCTTTGGTGTTCCCCCCTGCTGTGTAACCTAAAGCTGTTCAAGAAATAAAGTGTTTTTGACAGGAATTGTGTTTTTGTGATTCTCTGATGTTAAGTGAGTTGTGTTATTTTTGTGTAAGATAGTGCTGCCATGCCCTTTGGTGTTCCCCCCTGCTGTGTAACCTAAAGCTGTTCAAGAAATAAAGTGTTTTTGACAGGAATCATGCTTTGTGATTCTCTGATGTTAAGTGAGTTGTGTTATTTTTGTGTAAGATAGTGCTGCCATGCCCTTTGGTGTTCCCCCCTGCTGTGTAACCTAAAGCTGTTCAAGAAATAAAGTGTTTTTGACAGGTATCATGCTTTGTGATTCTCTGATGTTAAGTGAGTTGTGTTATTTTTCTGTGTGGGGGACTGCTGGTGTAATGTGTCATAATGCTTTGCCTACTTGTACTTTGGAAGGGAGAAAAAAAATTTAAAACTTTATTTTGTGTTGTTCTTGTTTTATTCTTTGTTGTGCAGTTGGTTCCCATCATAGGGAACAATGGGGCTGGCTGGCCAGCCATCTCTGTAGGTGGTGGGGGAATTTGAGGGAGGGTGTCTGTGGTTCAGGTGCTCTTTCACAGGGACCAGCTGGCACTCAGAAGTGTGCCCACCATTGTGGCACCCCTGGGCTGTGCAGAATTGCCTAGGGAAAGAGAGTTTAGAAGTTCCCAGCATAGGGAACAAAGGGAGAGGGCTGGCCTTTGCCATCCTGTTCCTGGGGTTATGGGTGTGGGGCAGGTGGGGGTGGATTTGGGTCTGTGAGGGGCTAATGTGGGGATTTGGGTCTGTGTGTGGCAGCTGGGGGGGAACTGGGTTTGTGTGGGGCTGTAAGGGGTGGACTTTAGGGGCTGAGAGGACCTACTTGGGGATGCCATGAAATGGCCCCCCCAAGTGGGAGCAGGCTGAGCCTTGGTGGGGGGTGGGAGGAGGGGTGGGAGAAGGGCCCCTGAGGGCTGGGGGGCATTTTGCATGCAAAATGCCACCCCTGGCAAAGGAAGCCTGCCTCTTCATTTTTTCCCCATAGGAAATAATGAAGAAAGATGAGCAGCAGCATGCTAACAATATGCTGCTCCTTCGCTTTCTTATGGGAGGATGGGGGGACCTGCTTTGGGGGGCCATAACATGGCCCCCCAAAGTCCAATCTGTCTGAAACGTGGGTGGTTGTTAGAGAAGGGTTAGAGGAAGGTCCCCACCAATTTTGGGCTTATTCGGTGGGAAAATGCCTCCTCCAGGCGTCCTGGAAGACGGAGGCATTTTCCCATAGGAAAGCCGAAAGAATCCCGAAACGTTTCGGCTTTTTTCTTTCGGCTACCCGAAACGTTTCGGCATTCCCCGAAACGTTTCGGCATTCCCCGAAAGAAGCTGAAACACTTTTGTTTCGGCATTCTTTCGGCATTCTGAATGCCGAAACGCACATCCCTAGGACTGACATCACTTCTGGGAAAACCCCAGAAGTTATATCAGTCCTTTCTAGGAATTATCCCTCTGTTGCCACCACCTGGTCTCCCGCTGGTGGCCAGGCCTGGCAAGCCTACCTCAAAGACCTGAAGGGCTATCACATGGACAAGGGCAAAGACTTGTTCTCTGCTGTTCCTCCAAAGCTTAAGTTACAGGAGGGTAGATTTTTGTTGAACCTTAGGAGAAACTTCCGGAGTATATGAGCATTTCAGCAACTGAACTAATTACTTAAGAAGGAAGGGGCTTTCCTTTGCTGGAGGACTGCAAGCAGAGGCTGAGTAGCCATCTGTTTGGGATGCTGTAAGTTTGGGTTTCCTGCACTGGCATGGGGGTTCCACTAGATGACCTCTAAGAGTCCTTTCTATTCTAGCCCAATCCATGGCCTTCAAGCCTAAAAATTCCTGTTTTGCTCTGTGATACAGAGCATGGGTGCAGCATTCTTCTCCGTAGGAAGAGTTGCTTACCATGAAGCAACAGAAAAGCAAATAAAAGGTCTCCAATACAAGCTGCCTTTTAAATCACTTCGGGAGTGATTAGCAGTCTTCTTTGTTAGCACTTCTAATTGCTTCCTTATCACCCAATTTGATTGCTAATCTCCTCGGCATCTTCATCTGAAAGCTTATTTAATGGTGTACAGCAAGCCTCCTGTAAAGCTGTTCTTCGCCAGACCTTGCCCAGTCCCCGCTGCTCGGTGGCTTAGTGTAGCATGTCCAGGATTTTTAAAATGAATTCCTTCCAGGATGAATCGGCAGACCTTCTTTTCCCACATTAGTTTCATTGCCTCCCGGTATGTCACACGTAAACAAACGCTGCAGCAGTAACAGTTAAACAGAATTAATTATCTGATTCTGTCTTCCAATCAGCTCTCTGATTCTCTTAAGCCCAGCACATGGATGGCCAACCAAAAAGTCAAGATTGTCTTTAAAATAATGACCTGGTTGATTGTTTCCTGTTGATCATTTTCTGGTTCCTGCTGCCATATCATCTCATTTTTCACCCAAGTTACAGTGCGTCACCATAACTTCCTGAAGAGTCATTCAATGTACATCAAATCACAATTATAAATGGAGCATTCTGGGCAGAGAGAAGATGGGACATTCATGACCCAGCCATGGTTCCTAGGCAAGGCTGTCTGTGCTTTTAGAGCTGCCCCCTCACCCTTTCACTGAAATAAATCTGGACTCCCTTGCAGATGTAGAAGTGCTATGAATGCCTTGGAGACCTGCAACACTCTACTGGTTCGGATCCCGCTACTGTCGAGAGCTCAGTAGGTGGCCTTGGGTAAGCCTCTCAGCCCCAGCTCCCCAGCTGTACTGTGGGGATAATAATAACACTAACTTGTTCACTGTTCGGGGTGGGGCACTAATTTGTCTAGAAGAGTGGTATATAAGCCCCGTTGTTGTTGTTGTTGTTGTTGTTATTAAGAATGCTTCTGCATTAACCATTTCAGCTGCAACTGCTGTCATTGGTTCATGTGGTAGTGGAGTCTCATTTCTTTTTCTTACAGGAGCTTCTGCATCTGAGCAGTAAGCCAAATAATTTTACACAGAGTTCTACATGGTCTACTATGCATCCACTAAGGCTGTGCAAAAATACACATGCATGAAATAATGTTGATAACATGGACTTACACAAACACTACATGGTAAGATTTTTTTTTTAGTATTTATCACCACAGGCTGAATGATTCATTTGCTTACTATTAATATAGTTGCCTGCGGAGCAGTGTACAGTGACAACAGATCAGTGGAGGAAGGAAGGAAGTAAAACATTCATTTGGCTGTTTCATATTATATAGGACGAGTAACCCAGCCTGTAAGCAGTCGGCCCAGCCTCCGCCATCTTTAATAGCCATTTTAACATGGTTGCTTGTTATATTAAAAACCACCAGGCCTCTGGATTTAAAATGGCAGCTTGTATTGCAACCAGAGGGCCTCCAGCTAACAGTTGCTGAGTCCCGCCCGGGAGATCCAGGCATGAATGGAATGCCGCATAGGAGTACAGAGTGATTAGAGGTGACTGGAATCCAGTGCAACAAAGGTCTCCACACTTAACACATTCCTTTCCCTCCTTCCGTGATGAGATCTCCTGTCCTTGATTGAGGAGCTAATCCAATGACATTCATAAGTATTTACAGTTCATTCCTGGGCAGATACATTCCCCAACTAAATTCATCAGCTCTGGTAGACTTCATTAATAAACTGTCCCTTTATGCAGTGCTAGAACAAATTTTACATTTGCCTTCACACGCCCTGGCAGCTACCAATCAAGGTAATCAAACTTTTTGTCAATCCCAGGAACTGACTGTTGGAGTCTTTGTTCTAACAGCTAGGTGGGCCACCTCACGTCAGGGCACGTTTTACTCTATAAGAGTAGTGCCTTGGCCCCTTCAAATTGTGCGTGGTTCCTGGCTACTCCCTTAGGATCGCTTCCCTAAGCCTCTCTCTCTTCATACACGCGTACCAGATCAAAAGAGCTGTTTCCTTGAAGTTTGCCCTAAGCCTCTTGCTCCCTTAGTCGAGAACACGGGCGTTTGAAGCTCTCCCTCCGTGGACTTCCCTGCTCTTTGAATAGGTAATTATCGCCTTGCAATCTCTCAAATCTATCCTACCTTCACTACTGCTTTTCTTAGGCCTCTTGTGTTTGTGTATGTATGCATTTGCTCATTGAATAAAAGCTACCCTTTAATTAAGAACACTGGCTTCGTGTGTGTATATCCTTGGGAAAGGACTCCGTAAATTATTGGTGAATAGATCCCACGGTTACCAGCCTCTCATATAGCTGTCTTCCTTGTTTGCTAATTCCCCCCACAAATTCTATTTACTAGCAAGGAGACCAATTCAGGTAACAAACCAATGGGTCTGAAGTGTCCACAAACAACTTAACTGATTGACAAATAATCAGCTCCCTGTCTACCTGACAAAAAGACCCTGAGCTGAACTGGCGGGTGTTTGAGCATTCCCAGTCAGAGCTGAGAGATCCATAATCTGATCTTCTCAACGTTTTTAAAAGGTAGTGTTCAGACATGCAAGATGCCCATTTGGATCAAGAATCATACATCGAAGGAGGAGGAAGCTTGATCTTTAGAACTCTCCATGTTTTTTCCTATTGAAACTGCCTTTGAAATAAATATATATGGGTTCTCATCTTTTTTTTCTTCCAGGGGAGAAGGGAGGTTGGTTTTGACAGACAAAAATATGAGAGATGAAAGGAAGAAGCCTGCATGATCCTGAACCAGTTTGGGGCTCTGAGCAGCTGAAACTGAACTTTAAAAGATGTTGGGAAAATCTGCTCACAGTTCTCCCGATGTCTGGTCTGATATGACCCTAAGAATAAAGAATTACACAGTACATTGGATGACTCATAGGAGAGTGATTCATTGAGTAGACTAAACATTGTTTTAACAAGGTGAGTTTTCATCATTTGAACAGCTTGTAAGCAGAACTGAGAATCACCACCATCCAAAGTTCTGACAATAAGAAGTTACAACTTAGAATGTAGAAACCCGAGACCTAAGAAATAATTTGAACGTCTTCCCTTCTAAAGTGAAGGGTATATAATTCAACATTTATAAGTTTCTTCTTTTGGCAGAAAAGTGAGACAATGTAGTTATAGCCAAAAAAATGGAAGAAAGAGTTGACAGAGCGGGTCCCCTTTGTTGCCTAGCAAAGCAATATTCCTGGAAGATGGGCTTGAGAATCTTCCAGCGTGTCAAAATAGCCAAGAATCATTACAGAGTCATCGCACAATAGAATAAGACAACTAGGAAGGTTCTTTAAAAAAAGATTTCCCAAGCTTAAAGGGAAATGTGGGAGTTGTCATGTTGGTTTATCAAAGGAGACTTCAGTCACATATGGTGATAGTTCCAAGCTGAGAAAACTGGGGGTGCTAATAGAAATTGAAGAGGTTCACAAGGGACAATTGTTTCACAAGTAATATTGTTTGGATTCTTGGGCTACACTAGAGATGGTTTTAGGCCTTGTGAGCTGCTTTTTATGGAGGGACAACATATGTATGTACACATGTACCGTCAAGTCTCAATTGACTTATGATGACTCCAGCAAGGGCTTCGCAAGTGAAAAGCAAAGGGGGTTTGCCACTGCCTGCCTCTGCAGAGTCTTCCTTGGCAATCCCCCATCCAAGTACTGATCCTGCTTAGCTTCCAAGATCTGATGAGACTGAGCTGTTATCATGCTGCCTTCCCTCCCCAACGAGGGCAACCTAGGAGGCAAAAGCTGATCTAGAAAGGGCCCTGGCCCATGGCCCACCCCCCACCCCCCAGACAGGGGAAGGAAGGAGAGCGCTTGCACCCTCCTGCTCTGCCCCCGATGGAGTGGAGAACCAGCCATGGCTTCCACTCAGTTTTCTCCTACACTGCGTACTGGGCAGGGGCAGCCAACTTGCAGCAACAGCAGCAGCTTCTGCTGTGTCCCTTGAGGCTAAGGCCACTGGCTTTTGCTGATGGTTCACACCCATCTTGCTCAGGGCAAGGCCACCAGCTTCTGAAAGGCAGGAGCGTCTGACTTGCAGTGGTGGCAGCTCTTGCCCTTTTTGCAGAGGCTGCCAGGTTGCAGCAGCAGCGACTTCCATCTATGTTGCACAGGACCACCCTGGGGTCAGGACAGCAGTGGGGGACTGTCCCACCCCAGTACATTTGCCCTCCAGAACTTACCCCAGGGTTCCCAATGGTCAATATACCCCTGTTTTTATGCCAAGTTTCAGTTATACACATTGATATCAAAAGCCTCTTCAAACACAGAATAGAAAAGATGTAACGGGAACTTGGTGTATATGTGGGTGGGTGGGGTGGGGGGAAATTATGTGGGTTTTTTTCCCCTTTTTCATGTGCTTTTTCATATTTGGGATCCTCTATCTCTATGCCTCCCCCAGTTGCACAATCCTGCCTGCCTGATCATCTTTTGCCACCACCACCCCTCACCAATTGCTTTGCAGACACAGCTTCAGACAATAAACAAGCTTGTGCAAACAGGAACTGTGACTATACAGAATTAGGACTTCCTACCAAACCCTAAGATAAGGTGAATTGAAAATGCTGTGTACAGAAAGACAAGCTGAGATGATCCTGTTTGGTGGATACATTGGCAAATTGCTCTAGTTGGATAATGTCCCTGGCAGGCACATGTTTGCTGAATTACTCTCTCCTCTCATCTACTGCCCTGGGGGGGGGGGGAAACAGGCAACAAAGCACTCAAATAACTTTTAGACTAGAAGGCTTCCAACTCTTCACAAACGTTGGAAATAATTTAGTTCTATCTTTGAGCAGTTACAGTATTACAGCATGGGCATTTTTCTTGATACTGCACATTCCCACTGTCTGTTATAGTCCTAAACCAGCAACCACATGGATCTTCATTGGAGACCTCCTATCCTGAGCCTCCTCCAGGTATAGCTGCTGTGATATCAAACTAACCCTGACATATAAAACCACTGACATTATCCATGCTACTGGCCTGATGCATGCAGCTCAAGTATTTCAATGTTGTTCCTCATACTGGCAAGTAGATCTGCATGGCACAGGACTTTTTCACAGTAACAAAATGCAGTAAGTAAATGTAAGCTGGTCCTTTGAAACAGTCCACTGCAACAAAGCTGAAGGAATATGTCAACTGCTCAGTATATTTATTTATTTACTTCATTTATACCCTGCTTTTCTCCCCAATGGAGACCCAAAGCTGTTTACATCATTCTAATCTCCTCTGTTTTACCCTCACAACAGCCCTGTGAGGTACGTTAGGCTGAGAGTGTGTGACTGTCCCAATGACACCCAGCAAGCTTTCCTCGGCAGAGTAGGGATTCGAACCTGGGTCTCTCAGATCCTAGCACTACACTTTAGCTACTACACTACATATATCTTAAGTGCTTGTACCCTGCATGAGGAGAAAAGGCTGAATTTAATTTCCTTTCTCATTCCTATTCCAGCTGCCAGTCCCGATACTGCATTTTTCAGTCCCAGCAAGAAGAATTGTCTTCTGATGACTCTGCTTTTCTGCTCTCAGATGCCTGTTTCACTTTGACTGGCAGAGCAGAAAGGCCTAGAAAAGTGCCAGAGCTTCACAGGACATTGATGTCTGAAAGTGGCAAGAGCGGTTGAAGAGCCACTCAATCACATTGGCTCCACTGAGCCCCTCCAGCTCGCCTGTCACTTGGAGAATGACTGAGGCACCCCATCTGAGCTGCAGACTTCAGCCAAAGGATAACTTATTCCAGAATTGTCCTGCCATTTCATTTTCCGAGATGATCACCATTTCACTATCCAAGTGGTTGAAACTCTTCTTCTTTGGTGCCTTATTTAATTTTATTTATTTTAAACCCTTCTGACTCCCTGATCTCCCAAGGCTGCCTTGAATGTATTCCTGAGTTAGACGGTCCTGTAAGGCTGTAAGATAGCAGCACTGGATGTGGCTGCTAGAAGATTCAGGTAAGGGTCATGCATGCCATGAACGTCATTTATAATAGAGGATGCCAGCTTTTTTCTGGCAAGGCTCCTCTGGCCTTCACAGCTGCATGGCAGGCTGAAATTCAGAAGGTGAAGCTTTCCCAAGATTCAGACTTTATTTGCTGAATTTCTATCTGTCACAATTAAAAGTGCCAGAGAGTTCTTCTGGCAATTTGGTCACAAAGTATACTTGGCCCAGCATGCTGCTTTCCCCCCGTTTTCTGTACCAAGTATAACATTGTCAGCTACTATCTATACACACATGAAGCTCTTAGGTGAAGATTTTCTGCATGCGGGGTAGATGCTCTGTCACTGAGCCATCTCCCTGAGAAGGAAGCTGCGAAGATTAGGCTCCATCTACACATTACAAAGTCCTTGTGTTTGTTGGGAAACATGAAGACTTTGTATCTATGGTTGCCATGTCCCTTTATCCTCCCAGCGGGAGGGGGAGACCTGGCACTTACCTCGAGTTCCTTCTCATTTACGCGCTCATAGCGTGCATGTGCTCACAGCATAGTATGATGCTATCACTTCTGGCAGTGATGTCATTGCACAGGCACTAGGAATGCTCCTGGGCTTCACACCGGGCCAGTTTGGGCTCCCAAATGGACCAAATCAGCCCAGTATGAAGCCCAGGACTCGCCAGGAGCATCCCCAGAGCCTGCATGATGATGTCATTCTTAGGAGTGACATCATCATGTTGCACCTAGAGAGCATCCTGGAAGGCCCGTTCCTGTGCCTTTTTCCACAATGGCCAAGTGAAGTGAGTGGTGGCAGAGGAGGAGGCTAGGAACAGCAGATCCCCACCCCCACTGGGGGACCAGCAACCCTATTTGTATCACATATGCAATGGGAGTTTTGTGCTTCCTAGGAACACACCAGCTCTTTTCTGTCGTGACAATAGAAGGTAAGGAGAAGCGACTTTAGCCTCAAAAACTTGAAGCCAGCTGGGTGACCTTGGGTCAGTCACAGCTTCTCGGAGCTCTCTCAGCCCCACCCACCTCACAGGACGATTGTTGTGAGGATAATAGTAACATACTTTGTAAATTGTTCTGAGTGGGTGTTAAGTTGCCTGGAAGGCCAGTATATAAATCGAAAGTTGTTGTTGTTATAAATCAGCCTCTGAAGCTGCTGTTGGATATCTTGGGAAACTTATGATGAGTAGCCACTTAAGTCCTGTGATTTTTACAACACAGCCAACAGCAACAATTTGATGATGTGAAAAATGCATGGCGGGAGGGGGGGATAAAGCTGCTTCAATCTGCCTGCTTTGCTCACACACAGGCAAGAGACGCTGCGCTTCCGAGAGGCACAAAATTGCCTTTGCACATAGGATACAAAGTCCGCATGTTGTTCCCATCTCCAGAGCCGGGGGTTCCTGCTAGTTGGGAAAGGATCAGAGCCTAGAGCTACGTGCCAGTCACAAGAGGTAGGGAGTTTCCCCACAATGAGGGGAGGTTTCAAGCCAAATGTCCTCCTATGTTGAAGTTAACTGTTTCCAAATGATCCAGAGGAGTTAGCCATGTTAGTCTATAGTGGCAAAATAGAAAAGAGTCCAGTAGCACCTTTAAGACTAACCAAATTTACTGTAGCATAAGCTTTTGAGAATCACAGCTCTCTTCATCAGATGCATGGAAGGTAAGAAGAGACTGGTCAGATAGATAGGTGGAGAGGGGAGGGGGGAGTAGATGCAATCAGTGGTTTATGATAATGGGATCAGTTTGCTTCTGATAATGATAATGTTTCCAAGTGGGTGCTCCGTCAACACAAGGCACCTCTCTTGAACTCTTCTGAAGCAACTCTGCTGCAGTGCAGTGGAGATAACCTTCCACAAAGCGCTTGCTTTTGGGGAAGAAGCAAGTGGAATTACTATCTTAAGAGTTAACAAACATATATTATACTCATCGAAAGAAGTGTCTCCCCCTGCTGGTACCAAATGTAGCTACTATGTCCCTTCCCCTACTTTCCAACTGGGATGTTGGAGAAGGAAGTAATGAGCCCATTCACGGCCTCTTTTGTTGATTAGAATGGCATTTGGGTGCTCTGCAGCTGGCAGTGTCCTGCATCAATGGGCACATTTACAAGAGACAAGAGTCACTCTCCAGTACCTACTCCATAGTACTGAGAAGCACAACCCGCAAGCGAAGGAGAATGCAAATATGGTAAGGGCTGCCCTCTAGTGGTGTTTATTTGTCCAAATGCTCACAAAGTACCTCTGCATCTTCCATGGTAGAGTAGCATGCCCTACTGACGCTGCGTTCTGAATATGGGGCAAGGAGGCAGCAGGGATGTGGATTTAGTCTTCCTCAAAGGTGGCTTACTCCAGCCTAAGAAGCCAACAAGTGGCTCCAAGAGCCACGTATTCTGGAGGAAGGCTTTAAACTTTGCTGAGCGGAGCGAGAGGATAGGGATCAGATCTACTTAACCATTACTCTGCTCTCAAGGTCTTGCTGTAGAAATATCTCTGCAGATCTGGGAAGGGCATGACATTCTGTTCATATTAGTACTGGAGAGAGGGATCTTATTGCTTGCTGTTCGTTAAGAAACTCAGAAAAATGAGTTGTGTTCGTAAATGGCTGGGCATGTAGTACGTTTACATGAGTGTTCCTCATAGTAAGTATTGCAGCACCTAGGATTTAAAAATTAATCGCAGTTCTTTAAAACATACTGTACAGGATTGTATAGTTATCAGTGGCTTTGGAGGTTTTTTTTACAATAAATCTAGTGGGGGAGCACAAATGCATACCCCAATGATCCCAGCGGAGTTCTTTCACATCACCTCCTACCTAAAATCCTTTTAACTGGAGATGTCAGAGATTAAACTCGGGACCCTCTGCATGCCAAGCAGATGCTCTGCCACTGAGCTGCAACTCAGCTCCAACTTCTGTTTTTATCTTGTTCACTTTTCTGCTCTGCTTAGCATCCCTCTATAGGGAGATTTTCAGCACACTCAAAAGCTTGTTGAGTTCATTGTGATATTTTAATGGAATATCCTAAAGGTCGCATTTGAATTGTTATCATAGACCTACAGGGGAACTGCAATTTCTGTCTACTCTGGCGTTTTGTTTCTATTTATATCCCTCTTTTCAACTCAAATGTTTCTGATGTGACTATAATAACTTACATCTAAACAGTTAATCCAAGTACAATAAACCATTTGTATAAGTGGCAATGAAAATACGCAGCATAATAGCCCAGCGTCCAAGAATAATCAGTTACAGAGAGGGGAAGGGAAAAATAAATATAAAATCAGTCGAATTCCTTGGTGAATATTTCACTTGGTACCTGAAGTGCAAAAGGTGTGGCATCAAGTGGACAGCTGTGGGTGTGGCGTTCCACAGGTTCTACTACAAGGATGAGCTTGTTTTGAGCATCAACCCACTTTGCCTCAGATGGTGGAGTCAACAGGTTGTCGCATTACATGTACAGTTCCTGCACCCCACATCCATCCAGAGAGGCTACAAATTTTGCAGCAAACAAGTTCATCAGTCTAACGCCTTGTTCAGGTGATGATCAGAAGTGAACCGATCACTGAGTTTGTTCAGTTCCATATCGATTAATTCAATTGAATTCGACTGACCCATGCAGGTTTGCATGGGTTTTTTGCAGTACTATACATGAGTGAAAATACTGCTGATCTAAATAGATGAGGGGCCATTGACATTGCCAAGGACTGCTTAGGCAAATTCCAAATGGTAGGGGAGCATGTATTTATTAGTGATTTATATGATTTCTGAGTTATTTAGTTGCCCACAATACAGATCAGTGGTACAGTAGGAAGGGGCTGTGTGAGAATGCACAAGGGAGAAAAGCCATTTGTGCTGTACTGCCCCGTTAGGAAGGAATAGTTGAAGTCATCTGCTGAGCAGCCACAAACCTGTCAACAAACAGGTGAACAGTTGGTCGAGAAATCAGCTCCCTGGTGGCCACTGATGAACATGATGTCAGTCAAATCAATGGATGTGTGATTGTCCCTATATCCATCTATCCATCCTTCCCTCCCATTTCTCTCTCTTTCTTTCCCCTGAAAGAGCTCAAATCAGTCCCATGCAAGGCAGGCTTGTAGGGCCAGAGATCAACTGGGTTGTGCATGCCTGTAACCTTTAATCAAATTATCTTCTGTGCAGGCACACACTGCCTGCCGCTCCAAAGATATTCTTTCTAGCTCTTTAAAACTTCAAGGAGGGTGCTTCCCCTTGAGTGGGTGGGAAGCCCATTTCCTGCCCAGACACATGTTCTGAGGAAGAAGCGACCCCCTTCCTGCAGTTCTCCTGAGATGGTTACATGGTTACATGTGTTCCAGTTTGCAGTTAAAGTGACCATGCTATGAAAGTGTGAAAAACAGCAGTAAGTAAACTGTTTCCCTAGTCAAATTTAACAATTGATTGCAAACATGGGGTATTAAATGACCCTTACCACTAGTTCCCAGTTTGTACATTCAAGAAAGCAACAGCGTACTGTTACAGAAAGTTCTTCCGAAATATACACAGCATAAACTATTCAACAACATTCATACAGTATCCAACCATTAATTTTACAGAGGAGTATTTTACAACATCAAAAGCAAACATACATACCAAACTTTATGATGCTGTGCCACTCAGTCTCTCGGCAAAAGCCTTCATCCCTTCTGAAGTTGGCTGTAGTTAGTTACACCACTCTACAAAGAGATGTTCAATCCCCAACAGCCTCCATAGGTGTTCTTAACTCGCTTGCTCTGTTAAAGAAACAGTGCAGCATCCCTTCACCCCATATGAATAATGCTTATAGGAAAGCTGTAAAGTCTAGTATAGTTCCTAAAGGTTTAAGCCTTTAGCAGGGCTTTTTTTCAGCAGGAACGCAGTGTAACAGAGTTCCAGAACCTCTTGAAAATGGTCACATGGCTGGTGGCCCCGCCCCTGATCTCCAGACAGAGGGGAGCTGAGATTGCCCTCCGCGCTGCCGAACAGTGCGGAGGGCAATCTAAACTCCCCTCTGTCTGGAGATCAGGGGGTGGGGCCACCAGCCATGTGACCATTTTCTTGGAGGGGAACCCACTGAGTTCCACCACCTCTTTTCCCAGAAAAGAAGTCCTGGCCTTTAGGAACTATAGTATTAAACCATGTGCCACATTGCACATGGGCAAAATCAACCCCTGCCAGTGCACGTGCGTTCTCTGTGGTGGCCCCCACCTGAAGAGGTCAGGAAAGCTCCTACTCTCTTGGCTTTCCTCAAATGATGCAAAACTGAATTATTCAAGAGATCTTTTGAGAGGTACTGTAGTATCCGTACAGTAAGGAAATGGTTTCAAAGAGATGCATAAGAGATAGGGACTTCAGGCTCTTTTACTACTATGTACTGTCTGTTGCTGTACGTATGATCATACTGGATGGTTTCTATATTGTTTAATATGCCACTTTTAAAATTGCTTATGCTCTGTTTCAGCATTTCTTCAATGCTGTACTGGGTTTTCATTGGTTTTAAATCTTTGCATCTTTGCATTTCTATACTGTGACATTGTTTATTGAAATGCCTTTGAAATTGACTGTAGTGATTCACACTGTGTAATCTGCCTTGAATCTCAGTGAGAAAAGCAGACTATAAATAATAAAAAAAAGAAAAATAATAATTTCTTTTCAATCCAAGCGTGAGTGCAAATCCACTGTGCTGTGACACCGAGACAGCAGCCCACGAAAATCCTTTGCACTGCGTCCCTCACCTTACAGCCTTTCGTCTGGGTTTGCATTGCCACTTGTGAGGCCCTTCACACCCAATGGCTCATTACTAAATTGTCTTCTGCCATGCCACGTTCTTGGAATCGCTTCAAACTTTACTGCACAAATTTGACTTTGTCTCCACCTGCAATTTTCCCACCCCAGTTCTTGCCTTGCCTGTGAAAACCTTAAGGGTTTCCCCCCCGCCCCCTTCTTTTTAATGTTGGCAAGGAGTATAATTTCTCAGCCCCAACTGTAAAGAAACTCACCAAGGGCATCTTCACCTCCAAGGAAGATGAATGGCAACACATGCCCACTTGTTTCTGCAAGAGGCCTTAAGGCTAAAATGACCAATGGGAACTGCTCTGGTTCCTTTAACTAATCAACTGGAACTTCTGAGCAATGGCAGTCATTAGGAGCGGGAACACGGCAGCACAGCCCAAATGGCGAGGATGTTGCTTTGGCTGACATGGGCAATGACAGAGTGCAGCCGGCCACGCTTGCCCATCTAGATGCACGAGAATAGCTGCTGTTTGCATAAGTGTTCTATAAGTCTCCAATCATGCAGATGAGGATCCCAGGTAGTTTGGGATCACAATGCAAGATGTTGCTAACAACATTCAGGCCAATGGAAGGAAACGTAGCAATAAAGGTAGCCAGCAGCTGATAGGCGAGCAAGGGCCTGCTCCAACTTCCCTTCCCAGCTGGCTTTGACCTGATTGTCCTTCCCTTAGTCCCCACCTTCGTCCACCCCGTGGGGCACTTAACTCTGCCCACCATCTCTCCTGCATCCTCTTCTTAGGCCCCCGCCTCTTTTCTCCTCTTCCCTTCAGTCCTCTTCAGCTGCAGGATATCCATAGGAACCTGTTAGCAGGGCACCTAAGAAATGGCAAAAGGGGGGAAATGAGCTAGAGTCCTTCACAATGAGCAGGGTTTGTTTCTGTCTACCCCAAATCTTGGGAAATGTGTCTCAGATGTGGTAGAATGTCGTGGGAGGGGAAAGGAAGTTCATAGAATGGCCTGAACTACCTCAGGGTGCAAGTGGAAGAAAACGGGGTTGCACTTGTCTGTTACTCATTGCGTGCAGGCACACATTCCCTCTCTCCTGCCCTTCTGCAAGCTCTCATTTTTTCAAATTAGTTTTAAGAGCTTGCAGCATCTCAGAGGAACTGAGGGAAAGAGAGGGCACCACCTCCTTGGATCACGCGACTGTTTCCATGGGAAGCCAGCTCAGCACATGCTCCCGGGGCAGGGGGGCGGGTGCCCCTCCAACACTCTTTAAGCTTACTAAATCTGTTCCAAGCAGCTGGCTTGTGCAATATGGAACTACACTGTCCGATATGGAACTACACTGAAGACCGACGATCAACATGGGTGGGGGGTGGGGGGTGTCACATTTCTGAATGCTCCCAATGTTATAAACTCTATGCAAATAGAAAACCAGCATAACAAATGAAGAGAGAGGGCAGAACCTTCCTCACTCCTTCCTGTGCTCGTTTTTTATTGGCATGGAGGGTTTTTTTTTCATGTAATATGAAGATATTCATAGACAGGATCCCCCAAGCGCAGGTGGAAGTCGGGCCTTCCAGCATGGGAGGCCTGCACAATAGGCAGCCCTGGGCAATCACCTAGAACACCAGAAGTGAAGGGGTGCCGACAAGCCCAGCTGCCCACAGCATTAGGGACTTCCCCGGGAGGCTCTTCTGACCGGGGTGGCCAGCCAACAAGGAGCCTGCTCCCTCCTTTCTTCCCTTCATGGTGGTGGTGGCGGGGGGAGGTCTGGCTCTCTTCTTCCCTTCCAACTCTTAGCCTTGCCTGACCATGGCAGTGGGGGGAGTCAGGAGACAGCAGCAGCTTCCCACTGCTTGGGGCAAGGGGGACAGTTACTGCCACACACACACCCCACACACACACTGCTGGGCTCCACTCAGCCCCTGGAGAAGAGGAGAAAGGGCAACAGCTTCTCACCAAGGCTCGGTGGGGAGGGGGACAAGGCGGGCAAGAGCTATCTTCCTGCCACCTTGCAGCATGGTGGGGTGGGGGGATGACAGGGACCATCTTCCTGCCTCCCACTAGGGTTGCCAGGGAGGACCTGGAACTTACCTTGAGGATCTTGCTCTGGCGGGGCACAATGACGTCACTTCCGGAAGTGACGTCATCGTGCCTAGTGGTGGGCATGCTCCCACACTTCACAAGGGCTGATTTGGCCCCCTGTGAAGTGCAGAAGCATGCCCACAGCCGGACGCGACGACATAACTTCTAGAAGTGATGTCATTGCAGCCAGTGGGAGTGCAACGGACGCATGCAGGCCCAGGAGGGGTTTTGTCTCCCAGACCCGTTCCCCAGGCCTTTTCGCCCTGCCGGCCAGGTGAGCAGACCTACCTCCCATTGGTGCAGCAAGGAGGAGGAGGTATTATGGGCCCCTGAAATCCTTGGGACATACCTGCATTCCAGTCCATCTCCTTTTGGATCTGATTCCTGCATATAAGAACCAGACCTGAAAGAGAGAGACAAAAGTTAGCAGTTTAGGAGGGGTGTAAGGAAGGGGAGAGGAGAAAAGTGGTGCAGTCTTAAGCAGCACCTTTCTAAGTCCTTTAAAGCCAACAGCCTTATAAACATGTAGCACTGCTGAAGATTACACTTATTTCTACCTGGCAGAAACTAGGGGTGCAGTCTTGGGAGCTCCCCAGCTGTTATTTAGGAGTGCCCATTTACCTACGCTTATGATCCATTTATATATGTGTACATAAAGCAAAATGCAACTGAATGTTGACTGTCACATTTTGGGGACTGCCAATGTTCAGCCAAATACCTCTTTGAGTTTTAAAATTTATCAAGATTTATCAACAACAACGTGCTTATAAACTGCCCTTCTGAACAGATTAGTGCTACATTCAGAGCAGAGAACAAAGAGAGTGTTATTATCATCACCATAATGCAGCTGAGGAGATGGGGCTGAGAGGAGCGGCTGACCCAAGGCCACCTGCAGAGTTCATGGCAATACTGACTTGCAGCCCAGCCACTTAACCACTATGGCATGGCAGCTCTCTCTTCTGGATTTGTCTGGGAAGGTCACTGTTGTGAATGATTTGAGTGTCAGTGCTGACAGTCATTAGATATTCATGCACTGACCATAGCATATTGTACGGTAACCCTGTTAATTTATACTTTAAATTTTATTACTATACTTGCTTCTTGCCTCAATCCTAAAAAAAAAAGGGGGGGAGGTGCAAAAGTAAAACCAATAAGGGCACTTTTATTAAATGTGGGGAAACACCCATTGCTTCAGGCTAGGAAGGTGTCAATGAGCTGGCTTCAAAAGTAATGTACGTGCTGCATGTTTAAACACTAGCCATAAATGATTATCTGAGTTACTTCTCACAAATTACCACCAGAGGGCAGAAAAGACCAATCCAGCATGACAAAATGTCCCCTCCTTAATTAATTATAAATAAGCTTTTGTGTTTTTTAAAGGCACAAATCCACAGGGAATCAGTTGTCAGGAGGAGACATCCCTATATTATTTGTTCCTTACAGACACATACACAGAGTCAGGTCCTAGCTAGAAACCTAGATGAAGCCATTTTTTTTTCCACAAAAGGACTGAAAGTCAGTGAGGAAAAGAAGCATTCAGAGGGTTCACAGCAATCAAACTCAAACCATCAAAAAAAAAATTTTTTTAAAAAATTTCACTAGGAAGTTAAGCGGTCAATACATATTTTTTTACAGAAGGCAAATAAAAATTAAATAATGAATTATCTTTTAGATAATAAAATGTCTTTAAAAACTGGATGATAACTCTAGTGAGCTCTCATTTTGACTACTAAAAACTCCTATCTGTGGTAAAACGGGAATGGAAATGGAGAGTCACTTTTCTGGTATAAAATGGGAGACTAGTGTATGCCGGCCTTGGTGGAATAAAAAATGTAAACAACACCAGTAACAAGTCAACCCACGAAGGGCTTGATAAATCATCACATTTTGCTGCCTACATAGGGACGGCAAACCCCACAAGCTCAACAGGCCTGACTCCATGGTGGTTAGGCTGCTTTCCATTCAGTGCGCCGCAAGTGGTGCCCCTCGCTGCTCATGCACAAGTCCCACTGGCTGTGTTTGCAACTAGCAGCACCACTTTCTGCACTCAAACTCTTTCCTGCAATTCGCTGCCTGCCTACAACTGTGAAGAAGTGGTTATTTCAGAACTCCAAACGGGAAGCAGAAAGAGGCATTTTCTCTTTGCAAGGTACATCAATAGCTTTTATGTAAAGCACAGATTCTGGTCACATGGCTGATTCATAGCTTCAGGATAAACGTTCAGTTCCTTAACTACTAAAAATGCATTTATTCTTCAGAAATGTATTGCTGTAGAGCTGCTCTCCTGTTATGCAACGTTGCAAACCTGTTTTTGCATAGCCTGGCACTGGACTGGGAATCACAGGCTGGGTTAATGGGTTTCAGTGGCTAATGTTGCCCCAACATTCCTGGAATGTGTACACTCACCTGCTTAGAATGCAAGAGACAATCTGAACGTGGTCAGAGAAAGCATTCCTACGGAGCACAATTGGGGTCCAGTAGCTAGAGGATTGACTCCTTTGGAATGTTTCAGATGGATGACCAAGGAAATCCATTTGGTCTTCAAGGTGCAACTGGATCCCAATCTTGCTTTTCTACTACAGGCCAGCACGGCCTTCCATCTGAAACATTCCAAAGGAGTTATTTCTCTAGTTCCTTTTTTAACATGGCATTTTAGTTTTGCTGTTGCCTCGGGGACTGATCATGCTTTGGGCTTAGCAACGGCCGTTTCTGAGCTTTCTTGCTTACTACCTGGGTGACCTACATAACCAACACAAAAAAAACAAAAAGGAAGTGTGCTTACTAATATATATTACACGATGAAATACAATTCCAGGTACAATGAAAATCCAGTGAAGTCACATCCCAATATTAAGATCACATCTATTAATGGTTCCTATAGACAGAGAGATGTTCACAAGCAAAGTTCAGTCATTTAAGTCCATACAAATTCCAATTAAGTCTGTAGGTCAGCTGGTGGGTTCTTGACCGCGAAGCCGTGCAACCGTGATTCCGCCAGAAGGGAGCAAAGTCGATTATAAGGTTGACACGGAGCAACAGACCAACAATGTGGCACAAAACACATCTCTCTGTCTATAGGAACCATTAATAGATGTGATCTTAATATTGGGATGTGACTTCACTGGATTTTCATTGTACCTGGAATTGAATTTCATCGTGTAATATATATTAGTAAGCACACTTCCTTTTTGGTTTTTTTTGTGTTGGTTTTGGAGGAAGTTGAATCCCTCCCCTTTTTTCTTTTTGTGACCTACATAACCCTCACTCTGACTTAAGTGAATTTGATGGCCTTATGGCTATTAGCAGGGCAGTGAAACTGGGCCACCTACAAAAAAGAGATTTCTGTAAACTCAGGTGACTCCCCAGGAACACAAAAAACATTATAGAACAGATAATACCCCCTCTGCCTCTCAAGTAACTCAAGCGCTGAAAATAATGACTGACCTCCAGGAGCCACCAACATGTCATAGGCAACTGAATACCCCTTAAAGAAATAAAACCCACACAGAAAATGGCTTTCTTGACATCCTAACAATTTATGAGAGATGGGAGTGCATGATGTGGTGTAAGCATCCCCTGACCCCGATTACCACAGGCTCTTAGTGCAGGAAGCTTTTTCATGCGGTGGCCCCCTGCCTGAAGAGGTTAGGAAAGTTCCCAGTCTCCTGACTTTCCGCAAACTATGCAAAACCAAAACCAAATTATTCAAATTTTAACACAGGTAATCAGACGATGCTACAAGAGATGTATTGGTGAAAGGGACAGGGACTGCTGACTATATTACTGTGCGCTATGTTTTGCTGTCACTATGCTCCTACTGGATAGTTTCTCCACATGGCTTAATATGTCATGTCAACTTGCTAATATTCTGTTTCAGCTCTGTATCAGATTTCTGCTTGTTTTCCATTCCTATTGCATTGTTTATTGAATGTATTGTTTATTGAGTGTCCCAGCTGTTGGTCCTATTGACTTACACTGTGTAATCCACCATGAGTCTGAGAGCAGAACCACAAGTGACAAAAGGCACAGATTGGACACTTGTCAGCTTCCCTCAAGTTTTGATGGGAAATGTAGGCAGCTTGGCGGAATGTTGGACAAGTGACAGTTGAAAAGTCCATTGGACAGCAGTCAGAGAGCCAAGCTGCGAGACCAGGATGCCTACATTTCCCATCAAAACTTGAGGGAAGCTGTCAAGTGTCCAATCAGTGCCTTTTGTCACTTGTGGTTCTGCTCTCAGTGAGAAAGGCAGACTCTATCGAACATAAATAAAAATAAATAAATAAGGGCTCTGACTACTTTGAAGAGTTGTCCGGGGCGGAGGGGGGAACGTTTAAGGACGAGAGAAACATACTTTGTGCAATTCCTCCCTGGTCCTTATAAACTCTGCTTGCAGCTCCCATTTCCAATCTCTCCCCCAAATGTCTCCATACAGCTCAGGGAGGGATACTTAACAATATTTTTGCCTCTGCATCGCATTGCTCAGGTTCAGGGCTAAAGGAGCATCCGACTCTTGCACATGGGGAAAATTTCCCAATCTTTCCCCATCACACGATGCAATCCCTCCAGGCTCCCCAATTTGAATATAGATATTACAAAATACCATTTAGATTTATTTCATAGATGTCCCACTTTTCCGAGACTTTCCTCCCAAAGCAGTGATGTCTATAGCTCCGAGGACACTTGCCTCCAAAGGCTAAGATAAAACAGAACAGCACAGGCTGCCTTGAAGCAAAGGCAGGATGCAAATGTGACAATAAATAGGCCAGCACTGCACTCACCGTCTCATTTTCCTACTTTGAATCTGATGAACTGCCAGTGCTTATATTTCCAAACAGAAGGGTCACTGTCTTGCTGCACTGAAGCCTCTGGTGCATTTGGAAATCTGCTGTCCCCCCAGCATCGTTTAAGCCAATACAGTCTGAATCACTTCTTGGGCTCCATATTAAGGATACAAACCACAGACTTTAGGCTTTTCCGCTACGCCTTAAAATACAATTGCTACTCCCCTAATCTCACTTTAAATGAACATCCAACTTGCTGAGGCAGAACTCTAGGGAACTCGAAGGCATGCTCACACGACTTTGTGACAATTTGGGTGGTCCTTATAAAAAGGTATTTACATTGTCTTCAGGGGGGACGGGGGGGGGGGGCTACTGGACAAACCAAGCTACCTGCAAGCTTTTACTTTAACAGACACAAAATATTAACATCATTTAAAAACAAATCCCCTCAATTTGCCAGAGAGGGAGGGAGGGTGAAGAGCAGACGCCTGCCTGCCTGCCTGCCTGCCTGTGTGAGAGAAGCCAGCCTCTCAGCCCCACCCCTCTCTGTGCCTGAGGTGCTTAAGAACGTTGCCTCTTGGAGCCTGAGCTACCAGAGAGGGAGGGAGGGTGAAGAGCAGACGCCTGCCTGCCTGCCTGTGAGAGAGAAGCCAGCCTCCCGTTCCTGGGCAAGGTGATTGAGCGGGCGGTGGCGGTGCAACTGCAGGAATTCCTTAATGATGCTGTAGTCCTGGACCCATTCCAGTCTGGCTTCCGTCCTGGCCATGGGACGGAGACGGCCTTGGTTGCCCTCACAGATGACCTTCGCAGGCATCTGGATCGAGGCGGGTCAGCGCTGCTTCTGTTACTCAATCTCACAGCAGCGGTGACACGTTTGACTATGATTTGTTGGCCAGCCACCTTGCCGACGTGGGGATTAGGGGGATAGCCTTACAGTGGCTAGTCTCCTTTCTCCAGGGTCGGGGACAGAGGGTGGCGCTTGGAAGAGATCTATCGCCCCGTCACCCTTTGGTGTGCGGGGTTCCCCAAGGGGCGATACTCTCCCTGATATTATTTAACATCTACATACGCCCCCTCAACCAGTTGGTGCGGAGGTTTGGGCTGGGCTGTCATCAATACGCGGATGACACACAGCTTTTTCTGTTGATGGATGGCCGGCCAGACACGGCCCCAGACAATCTGGCCAGAGCTCTGGAGGCTGTGACGGAATGGTTGAAACAGAGCAGGCTGAAATTGAACCCAGTGAAGACGGAGGTCCTGCAGCTGGGACGGGGGCTGCCAGATGGTGTGATCCAGCTCCCTGCCCTGGATGGGACACCACTGGCAACTTTGCCAGTGGTAAAGAGTCTGGGTGTGCTCCTGGATGCCTCCCTATCGATGGAGGCCCAGGTCACGGCGGTTGCCAAGTCTGCATTTTTCCATCTTCGTCAGATCAGGCAATTTGCTCCCTATCTGATGCCCCAGGACGTGGCTACAGTGATCCATGCAACGGTCACCTCCAGGCTAGATTACTGTAACTCACTCTACGCTGGGCTACCCCTGGGCCTGATCCGGAAACTACAACTGATCCAGAATGCGGCGGCATGGGTCCTGACTGGTATACCTTACCAGTCACACATCACACCTGTCCTGCGCCAGCTGCACTGGCTTCCGGTTGAATTCCGAATCAGGTTCAAGGTGTTGGTTCTTACCTTTAAAGCCCTGAGTGGGTTGGGACCGGCATATCTTCGGGACTGCCTGGTGGTCCCCGGCCCTAAGGAAGCCCGCCTCGCTTCAACCAGGGCTAGGGCCTTTTCAGTCCTGGCCCCAGCCTGGTGGAACGCTCTTGTCAATGGAGACCTGGGCCCAGCGGGACATATTATCGTTCCGCGGGGCCTGTAAACAGAGCTGTTCCACCAGGCATTCGGTGGTTGAAGGGGGTGGTGCCATGTTGGCCTCCCACCTTTGGGGTGGGGGAGGGTTCTCCCCACCATTGCACTTGGTTAATTTATTTCATTATTGTTTTGTATATTGATTTTAGTATTGTTGTTTTTTGTTTTTATCGATTTTAAACTGTTCACCACCCAGAGCCCCTGGGATGGGCGGCATATAAATTGAAATAAAAATAAATAAATAAACCCCACCCTTCTCTGTGCCTGAGGTACTTAAGAACGCTGCCTCCAGGAGCCTAAGCTGCCAGAGAGAGAAGGAGGGAGGGTGATGAGAAAACACCTGCCTGCCTGCCTGTGAGAGAGAAGCCAGCCTCTCAACCCCACCCTTCTCTGTGCCTGAGGTACTTTAAGAACATCTTGAAGTGCCTCAGTTGCTTGAATTAATGTTGTGCTCACCTGTTGTTGTTGTGGGGAATGGAGAGTATGTTGGATGATGATTCGATTTCGTTTTCTCGGCCATGTCGGACACTCCTCTCCGCAGGTCCGGGAGGAAGCGCCCGAGCACCCTGACCGGGCGGCTGATCTGCGAAGATTAGCCCCCAGGACTCCCAGTGAGGGAGGCAGGGTCTGGGACGCTGCGGGAAGAGCCCCCCGAAAATCAATGCGGGGGGTAAATTGCCCGTTTGTCCCTATGGAGGCCGGCAGACGTGCGCAGCGCCTTGAGTGCTGCCGGGCCATGGAAAACGGCAAAGAGCAGAACTAGGCGGAAGCCTGTAAGTAAGCGAATCCCTTCTGTTATTACAAGCGCACGTGAAGGAGCGGTGGGATCTGAAGCTAAGAAGGCTAGTTCTTCCCCCTCACTGAGTTTCAGAATCTGGTAGGCGGTCCCCCCCCCCTAAAATGGCAGCGAAAAAACAGAGTCCCGCTCTGGGCAAGTCAATTTCGGCTGCCCTGCAGGGGAAAGGAGAGTCGCTCGAGGAATTGGTGCGGAGGGCGGTTATCGAAGCCATAAAACCCTTTGTTGACAAGCTGAATGAAACAGATCAAAGGGTGGGCTTAATTGAGAGTGAAGTGAAAACCATTAAGGAAGCAGCGGGGGGGGGGGGCAGAGAAGTCTGCTCGGGAAAGTGCGTCACTCGTGAAGGCTACGAATAAAGAGTTAAAGCTGGTGGAGAACCAGCTGATCGGGCTACAAGTGAAACGAACACAGACAATTTTGCGCCTCCAGAACGTGAAAGAGGAGGAAAATGAGGATTTATGGGGTCTGGTCTCGGAGCTATTGGCGACACCCGCGAAGGCAACTAAAGAAGAGGTTAAAAGCGCCATTTTGGAAGTCCGCCGGGCTTCTTCAAAATATGCAACGAAGCGTCAGCTGCCTCGCGAGATCATCATCGATTTTTCATCTAAAAGGATCCCAGACACTATCCTTTACAACTCATATAACGCGGATCTGGACTTTTTGGGTAACAAAGTCAAGATACTGCAAGACGTCCCATTTTTAGTTCGGAAAAGACGATTTAAGTATAAAAAGCTCGCAGCTCTTCTGAGGGAACGTGGAATAAAGTACAAATGGCTATTCCCGGAAGGTATCTGGTTCAGTTACAAAGATCAAGCTTACAAGATCTTATCAGAAGATCAACTAAGGGATTTTGAGGACAAAAATCCGGAATTTCAGCGAGACACCAAGCAAGAAGAAAAGGAGAAGTCTGGGGGGGGGGAAGGAAGCTAGCACTGCGGCTGCAGTTGCTCAGAGAGAATTGCATCCGGGACCCAGGAGGGGGAGGAAAACTTAATTTGAATTTGAATTGTAATTTGCATTTTGTAAGGTCAACCACTCCATCAATATTATACAAAGTTTTAATTTTTTAATAATGGTAGTATGAAGGGAAAGCATTCTGTGTAGTGTAGTTGTTATATGTTGTTGTTGGTTTTTTTTTCTTTCCTTCCCTTGTTCCCCTTCCTTTCCTTTGTATTGTTAGTTAATGTAGTTAATAAAAAATTTTTAAAAAAAGAAAAATAGAGAGTATGTTGGATGATGGTGGACATAGGGAGGAGGGCTGGCATGGGGTCAGGGATCCCAGTCCTCTGGGGACGTGGGAGGTATGATGGTGGGAGCTGGTCTCAGTGGAGAAGGGCACGGAGATATGGAATGGCTCAATGCCCTAACCTGCGTCCCATCCTGAGAAATGCTGGTGATGGAGCTAGGAGAAAGAACCTTCCTTCGACACTGATGTTGTGCAATGCCAGGTCCATAAACAATAAGACCGCAATGCTGCAAGATCTCTTTGCGGTGAGTGATGTGGACCTGGTATGCGTGACTGAAACCTGGGTGAGGGAGGGTGAAACAGTTGCCCTGGGAGAACTGACCTCCCCCCCAAGATATTCGGTCCTCCATCAGTCTTGAATAGGAGGTTGGGGGGGAGGGGTGCCAATCCTTGTCCGAGAGTCTTTCTCTTTCAGGCCGCTCCCCTCCCCTGAGATCTCTGGCATTGAATGTGTAGGCCTGGTGTGAGGTGCTGAGGAGAATTTGGTTCTCTGTCTGGCGTACAGACCGCCTAGCGCACCAGCAGATACCCTGTCGCACCTGCTAGAGGTGATAGCGGGGTGGGCCTTGAAGTACTCCAGACTGATGGTGCTGGGGGACTTCAACATCCATGTTGATGATGCCTCCTCTGTGCAGGCTGTAAACCTGGTGTCGTCCATGGCAGCGCTAGGACTCTCCCAATTTGTGTCGACCTTTACACATCAAGCAGGCCACATGCTAGATTTGATCTTTGGGATGGGGTTAAATGTGGATCTGGAAGGGGTAGAACCGGTGCCATGGTCAGACCACTCGGTCCTGAAGGCTCAGCTGGGGATGTCACCCCCCACCCTTGCAAGGGCGGTGAGCTGATTTATGCTTGCCCGTGGAGACTTAGGTACCCGATTGGGTTCCAGAATGCTTTGCGGGATCCAATGCTCCATGGCGGTTCGTTAGATGAGCTGGTGGAGGACTGGCAGTGCCGGCTCTCCGAAGCCATTGATGAAATCGCCCCCCGTCACCCTCTTTGCCCCCGTGCAAGACAGGCTCCCTGGTATACAGAGGAGCTCCAACAGAAGAAGCGGGAGCTAAGACGAGTGTGGTGGCAATCTCGGGACGAAGAGGCAAGATCATCTTATAGGACGTTTATGAAAGCCTATGAGGCGGCGGTGAAGGCTGTGAAGAAAGAGTTTTATGCAGTCTCCATCGCGTCAGCTAGCTCATGCCCGGCAAAATTGTTTAATGTGGTTCGGTCATTGGTCTCCTTGCCAGAGGGAGGCCATCTAATTTTAAATTCATATATTAGCTGTGAGGCTTTTGGGAGCATTTTTTGCTGATAAAATCTTGTCTCTCTGCTGTGACTTGCCAGCCACAGTTGATTCAGTGAACGAGCTGGAGACCCATTGGCCGTCTTCGGGGCCGATATTTGATCATTTCAGCCCACTCTCTGGGGAGGAAATTGACAGGACCCTGCGATCAGCTAGGCCCACCACATGTCCCTTGGACCCATGCCCATCGTGGCTGGTAAAGGCCAGCGCCGAGGGGCTGTGGTCCTCGCTGCAGGCCATTGTTAACCTATCCTTAGGCTCCAAGGTTTTTCCTGGGCCATTAAAGGAAGCTGTGGTGAGGCCTCTTTTAAAGAAACCATCGCTGGACCCCCACTGACCTGGTCAATTACCACCCGGTTTCGAACCTCCTGTTTCTGGGAAAGGTGATGGTGGTGGAACAGCTGCAAGGCTTCCTGAAGGATGTCTCAGCCCTAGACCCCTTCCAGTCCGGGTTCCGTTTGGGACATGGGACAGAGATGTTGCTGGTCACCCTCACAGACAATCTTCGTAGACATCTGAATTGAGGCGGCTCGGCGCTGCTGATATTATTGGATCTGTCGGCAGTGTTCGATACAGTCGATTACGATCTTCTGACTCACCGCCTCACCGATGTGGGGATACGAGGGACTGCCTTACAGTGGCTTGTCTCTTTTCTCCATGGTTGGGGACAAGAGGGTGGTGCTTGGGGAGAAATTGTCATCCCGCCACCCTTTGGTGTGCGGGGTCCCACAGGAAGCAATACTCTCCCCTTTATTGTTTAACATCTATATGTGCCCCCTTGCTCAGTTGGTGCGAAGTTTCAGACTTGGGTGTCATCAATATGCAGATGACACCCAGTTGTATCTGATGATGGACGGCCGGCCCAGCTCAGCCCCAGATGTCCTGGAACATGGTTTTGCAGCTGTGACTGGTTGGTTGAAGCAGAGTCAGCTGAAACTGAACCCGACGAAGATGGAGGTCCTGTACTTCAGCCATGGGGGATTAGGTTTGGGACTCCGGCTCCCGGTCCTCGATGGGGCACCATTAGTGCCAGTTCTGAGGGTTAACAGCCTGGGGGTGATCTTGGATGCCTCCCTGAAAATGGAGGCACAGGTCACAGCGGTTGTCAGGTCCTCTTTTTTCCATCTGAGGCAGACCAGGCAACTTGTCCCTTACCTGTCAACCCGTGACTTAACTACAGTGATCCAAGCAACGGTCATCCATAGGCTAGATTACTGTAACTCGCTCTACGCAGGGCTGCCTTTGAGCCTGACCTGGAGATTACAGCTGGTACAAAATGCAGTGGCGCGTGTTATTACGAGAGTGCCAAATAAGGTGCATATAACACCATTCCTACGCAAGCTGCATTGGTTGCCAGTGGAGTACCGGATCAGATTCAAGGTTCTGGTATTGACCTGGGACCAGCGTATCTACGGGACCGTCTCTCCCCATATATTCCCCAGAGGACACTCCGATCAGGGGACAAACAGCTGTTGGTGGTCCCTGGCCCCAAGGAGGCCCACCTAGCCTCAATTAGAACCAGGGCCTTTTCGGTCCTGGCTCCCACCTGGTGGAATGCCTTGTCTGCTGAAATTAGGGCCCAGCAGGACTTACTATCTTTTCGCCGGGCCTGTAAGACAGAGTTGTTCCGCCAGGCATATGGCTGAGGCTGGGCCCCCGCCAGCCTGGAAAAAAGGGGTGTATAAAACCCTCCCTGTGAAGGCTGTCCACCATCTTGTTTTAAATGTGCTGTTTTTAATGAATATGATTTTTAACTGTATTTTAATTGTATTTTAATGTGTTGTTGTCTGCCCTGAGCCCGCTTGCGGGGAAGGCGGAATACAAATTTGAAATAAATACATAAATAAAATAAAAATGTACAGGCTTTTAGAAATGAAAACAAGATGAATATGCCCTCCACTCCCAAACACTTCCACCAACCTCTTCCCAAAGCACTAATATCAATCCATGAGTTCTGCTATCTGCTGTTGCAAGAAGAGACTCTTTTCCCTCTGCCGTTCCACCCCTTAAGCTGCTGATCCAGCAAGTCTTAGGATTCTGCCTTTTACTTCCAAAACAGTCACATGAAAAATAAATATTGATTCACTATTATGAATTTTTTAAAATCTGGGAAAAATATATAGAACCTTCAATAAGCAATAAAAAAATAAGTTTTAATGAGTACAATGGAAGGGAGAAATAAATCTGCTGGGCGTGTATCGCCAGATACACAACCATCAAACTAGTTAAAATTTGATTACAGTAGCATTTGAAGGACTGCAAAGAGGTGTAGAAATTGCATGGAGGGGGGAAAGAAAGGGCTAATGGGTTTGGCATATCCGTAATCACTTCCATTAATTATATCCTATTTATATGCTGGCAACAAACATGTGCATGTCTGCATACCTCTGAACACAAGGTCATGGCACATTTTTGTATAAGAAGCAGACAGGACATTTTCACCCAGTTTTCTGCTGAAGTACAGATTGAATTAGCAGGGTAAGTTTACACAAGGTTAAGGGAACAAACCACAGTTGTACCAATGGCATCAGCAACTGGAGGTTTTCTGTGCTGATTTTGGCTCACTGAGGAGTTACCAGGTGGTCCACCAGTTCTCAATCTCTTGTTTTCAATTGCCAGTTCTCAAGACAGAGCAGTTGCTAAAGCCATGGGGTTTTCTGCAATTGCCTTTGTGATCAGCTGCTCAGGCCCAGCTCTACCACTCTCCATTTTGGCAGCAGGAGTGTATTGTAATAAGTAAGGCTGCAATATTTCTGTGTAAACTGCTGAAGATTTTGTAGAGCTTTTCTGCATCAGGGCTCCAAAAAGCGACACAATGAAGAAGTCAACTGTCATCAGGAAGCAGTTGGCAATGGGAGGAAAACTTCCTCCCATTACCAACACCCACAAATCAACCCAGGGCAGGATATCCTGATTAGATTTTTGAATTTTGCTAAATTATTTCTTGGAAACAGCCTTTAGAAGCATCACACTATAGGTGTGGGCTGGTTGCTGAACTCATGCAATTTTTTCAGAAACATATGAACAGATCCACTTATGATAAGATGATGTTCCTTTTGTGTCTCAATTTTATAGTTTAGGTGCAATGTTTTTGCTTTAAGCATAAAAGCAACTCTACTGGATGCGTTGCCAGCAAACTTGTGTTTGTAATGGTACCTGGAGTTTAGAAAGCTTCCCACAGCATGCCCAAGGAAGCGATAAGCATTCTAGTCTGCATTGTCTATTCACAGATAACTTTAAACAGAAGATCCAATCACTGCAGGGAAATTTATTCCCAAGAAAGAATGCACATGACTCCAGTCTTAAGTTTTAAGAAAGCAGTACTAGGCAGTTAAATTTCACAGCGGTCCAACAATATATGACAGCAGCAGTAGCACTGCCATTCATCAAACTTGTAATCTCTGAGGGCCAAAGTAAGATTCAGGGATACTAAGTGGGTACAAACCTAATCAACTCCTCTGACAAAAACCCAGTATAAAAACAGGAAAATGATTAGTTAAAATCAACACAAAAATAATTTTACATTGATCATAAAACATGCACATCAAGTCTGCCAACCGTCTGCCCACTAAGAATTAGATCAAATTTTATTTAGGGTTCCTTATACTTCTTTTCTGCTCTCCTTGGGAAAAATCCTGCAGTAGGATGCCAGTGGTTCCCCATCTCAACACAGATCAAGGCCAAACTTCCTTTGCTTCACCTGGAGGGTCTTGTCCCACTGTCGTTAACAGTTGCGTGAAAGGCAATGAGTTCTAATGTCTTTATTTTACAGATGGGAAACTGAGATTAAGGAGGCCAATTTTCTGCAGGCTTCCTGTTTTCATGAGTAAGGATATGAACCCATGCCCCTCTGAGTCTAACACTGCATCTCCTACAAATAGAGCTGTTAATATGGTGTCCAGGGCAGGGGGCAGGGCACTTTAGCTAGCCTGCAATGCCAGTGGAACATCTCTGGCACATCAATATAGTGTTAAGGCTGAGAAAAACAGGGTTTCTCACCTGTAACTGTTGATCGTCGAGTCTCTTCTGTGCAGACACACATTGGGACTGCGCAGGCGCAGGCCAGCCGCGGAGAAGATTCTTTTAGCTTCTAGAAATGTGACGGGGACGTTCGGGCCCACCGCGCATGCGCGCCGGTGTTCCCGCCAATTTTGAAGTACAAGTACCCGAACGTCCCCGGCATTCCCTCAGTTCACCTGAGCCGCCGGAGAAACAATGGAGTAAACCAAGCACTCACAGCGGGGCAGGCGGGAGGGAATGTGTGTCTGCACAGAAGAGACTCGACGATCAACAGTTACAGGTGAGAAACCCTGTTTATCGTCGTCGTCCTTCTGTGCAGCCCCACATTGGGAGAATAGCTAGCATCTCACCAATGGGGGCGGGTGTGAGTGTCTATGTGAACAAAGAATGCAGAACAGCCGTGCCAACAGCGGATTCACGGCGTGCATTCACGTCTACAGAATAATGTTTAATGAAAGTGTCAGCGGTAGACCACGTTGCAGCTTGGCAGACGTCCTGGAGTGGCACTCCTCGCAGGAAGGCAGCAGAGGCAGCTTGTGCTCGAGTAGAATGAGCAGTAACCGACAACGGGCACCGGACTCCAGCATGTTGATAACAAAGTTTAATTGCAGACACAATCCAGCGAGAGATGGACTGGGCAGAAGCTGGCGAGCCCTTGCGAGGGCCAGAGTAACATAAAAACAAGGCAGGAGACTTCCTGAAACACTTGGTGCGATGTAAATAAAACAATAAAGCACGTTTCACATCCAATGTGTGTAAAGTACGTTCCTCTGGGGAAGAGGGTGTAGGAAAAAAGGAAGGAAGGACCACCTTTTGACGCAGGTGAAATTTTGAAACCACCTTGGGCAGGAACTGCATACTAGTGTGGAGCATGACCGTACCGGGGAAAAATTGCAGGAAGGGGGGGTCACACCTCAGAGCAGACAACTCCCCAACCCGCCTGGAGGAAGTGACTGCAACCAAAAAGGCCACCTTCTGTGTGAGCAGAGGCAAGGGACAGGTAGACAGGGGCTCAAAAGGGGAGAGCATCAGACGGGAGAGCACCAGGGTCAGGCTCCACTGAGGAATAGGATGGGCCCTAGGAGGAAAGGACTTTAGTAGGCCCTTCAGGAACTGTTTGGACAGCCAATGCGCAAACACAGTCCTCCCATCAATCTGCTCATGGAAGGCAGAGATAGCAGCCATGTGCACCTTAACACTGGAGAACGCCAGGCCTTGGGAGCACAGGTCCAGGAGGTAGTCCAGAATGACAGGCAGCGGGCAAGTGAAAGGGGAAACCCCTTTGGGGGCTAACCACCTAGAGAAACGTGACCACTTCCTCTGGTAGGACAACCTGGTAGACGGTTTTCGGGCATTTAAGATCACGTTAAGCACCCTAGCAGAGAGGCCTAGTCTGGGGCGCAGAGGAGCCAGGCAGTCAGATTTAGCACTGCCACATCGTGATGCCACACCCCGTCCCTGAGTAGCAGGTCTGGGGCGTGTGGAAGCGGGAGACACCGCCCCTGTGACAGGGAGAGTAAAAGGGGGAACCAATCCTGGCGAGGCCACCGAGGGGCAATCAGGATACAATGGGTCCGGCAGGCTCTGATCCTGGACAGGACCTTGTGAAGGAGTGGGAAGGGCGGGAAGGCATAAAAGAGCCCTGGAGACCAGGGTATCTGGAAGGCATCCCCCAGTGAACGATGGCCAATCCCGGCCCGGGAGCAGAACAGGGGAACCTGTGCGTTGTGGGCTGTGGCGAAGAGGTCGATGAGCGGGGTGCCCCACATGCGGAAAAACACATGGAGGTAAGCCCTGTTGAGGGACCACTCGTGTTGGGGCAAAAACACTCTGCTCAGCGCATCTGCCGCTGTGTTGCTCTCCCCCGCAATATGAACGGCCTTGGGCAGGACGTTGTTGGTAATGGCCCAGTTCCAGAGCGTAGTCGCTTCCCTGCAGAGCTTGAGCGAGACCGTTCCTCCCTGCTTGTTGAGATAGTAACAGGCTGTGGTATTGTCCGACAGGACCTGCACCCTCTTGTTCCGAATGACATCTGCAAAAGAAGCAAGGGAGTAACGGATCGCTCTAAGCTCTAAGAGGTTAATGTGCATGTTCACCTCAAGGGAGGACCAAACACCCTGAGCAGACAGGCGCCCACAACGCCCTCCCCAGCCTAGAGTGGAAGCGTCCGTAAAGACGGTGACCTCCGGCAGAAAGGGACCAAAAGGACAACCCTTGGACAAATTCTCAGGGACAGTCCACCACACCAAGGACCGCTGTATCACCCTCGGGATGGAAAACCCACGGTGTTGACTCATAGCGAGGGGGTTGAAAACCCGAACAAACCAGTTTTGCAGAGGCCACATGTGCAGGCGTGCAAAACACACCACCCCTGTGGAGGAGGCCATGAGGCCCAACAAGGTTTGAATCAGGAGGGCAGTTTGGAACCGGTTATGCACGAAGTGGCGGGCCAGGCAGGACAGCCTGCTCAAGCGGTCCGGGGGTAGATAAGCCCGGCCCAGCAGAGAGTCAAAGTGGACCCCGATGAACCTAATGCTCGTACCTGGGGACAACACAGACTTCCCCAAATTGACCACTAGCCCCAGGCCGTCTAGCACGGACAAGGTGAGGGCGATAGAGGCCCGGAGGGAATCAGAGGAGGGACCCACCAGGAGCCAATCATCCAAATATGGATAGACAAAACAGCCACTAGACCGTAAATGTGCCACCACGGTGGCCATACATTTAGTGAACACCCTGGGCGCCGAGGCCAGGCCAAAGGGCAAGGCTGTGTACTCATAGACAGTGCCTCCACAGGTAAAACGGAGGTATTTTCTGTGGCCCTCAAAGATGGAAATGTGGAAGTAGGCGTCTTTGAGATCCAAAATGGCCATCCAGACGCCTGACTCCAAGAGTTCCAATACTCGTGACAGAGTAAGCATCCTAAACTTTTCCACCTTCAAGTAAGTATTAAGGGCCCGAAGGTCCAAAATGGGACGAGACCCCCCATCTTTCTTATCCACAAGAAAGTATCTCGAATAAAATCCCCAAGGGGAAGCAGAGACATCGACCACCCGGACAGCACCTTTGTTAACCAACTCCAAAACATTGTTTTGTAACACAACATTACAACAAGAAGCACAACGAGGGGGGTGCGAAAGAGGGGGTGCAGTGGTAAACGATAACTTATAACCACGGGCCACAATAGAGAGGACCCAGTTATCCGTAGTAATGAGTCGCCAATGGGGCAAGAAAGGCCGTAGCCTGTCCAAGAACAAGATATTAACAGTGTCCTTGCAGGCCAACTGGGAAGCGTCCTGGTCTAGTCAAAAGACCGTGGGCTTTTGCGCCGAAGTCGAGGGCTTGGGCGAGGGAGGCTGATGTCGTCCCTTGGACCGGCCGGAGCGTCTCGAAGAGTGGCGCTGCTGGCCAGAGTAGGAACGGTGGCCATAGGATTGACCGGAGGAGAACCTTCCTTGGCGCTGTTGGAACTGCTGGTAGGGTGACTGATAGGACCGGAACCTGCCGTACCGATATCTCGGACCCGTCTGCGGAACCGAAGGCGCAACCCCGAGGGACTTGGCCGTCTGCTGGTTCTTTTTCATGAGGGAAAGGGACTCATCCGTTTTCTCTGAGAAGAGCTGGGGACCCTCAAACGGGAAATCCTCGACCTTGGCCTTCTTCTCGGGGGGCAGGGCCGTAGATCGAAGCCAGGCGTGCCGACGCAAGAGCACGGAGGATGCCATCGCACGTGCAGCAGAGTCGGCGGCGTCCTTGCCAGCTGTCATCTGTTGCTTTGACAACCGGAATGCCTCGGCCTGGAGAGCCTTGACCAAGGCACGGCGATCGTCGGGAAGGTCAGAGAGGTAGGAGGATAGACGCTTCCACAAGAAGAGATTGTAGGAGCCCATTATCACTTGGAAATTGGCGATACGGAACCCCAGGGAAGCCGAAGAATACACCTTCCGACCAATGCCATCTAGCTTTCTGCCCTCCCGATCCGACGGAGCCGACGAGGAACCGCGTCGGAACCGAGCTTGACCCTCCTCGGCCACGATGGAAGAGGGTTTCGGATGGGTGAAGAGGTAAGGGCAATCCTCCTGCTTGAGCCGATAATATTTCTCGACCTTCTTGGCCGTAGGCGGAACGGAAGCAGGGGTCTGCCAGAGCGCGAGGGCATTGTCGACGAGATCCTCGACAGGGGGAAACGCCACCGAGGCAGGAGAGCCAGAGTACAGCGGCTCCAGCAGCTTGCTCTTTGGCTTCGAGGTGGAAGAGGCGACATCCAGCTCCAGTGCCGCGGCCATCCGGACTAGCTGCTCCGCGAACACTCTGTAGTCGTCATTAGGAGACGACGAACGGAGCTCCCCCACAGCATCATCAGGGGAAGGGTCGGAAGCTGCGTCCGAGGAGTACTCTGATGGAGACACCAGGCCCTCTTCATCCTCGGAGTCAGAGAAAACCGCCGGGGTGTGCGTCGGAACCGAAGGGTGCTCCGTCGGAACCGTTGTACGAGGCTCGGGAGCCGAAAGATGGCGATGCGGCCGGGCAGCAGGCGGAGCAAGTGGCAGAGTCGACGGCGCCGGAACCGAGGTCAAGGGCGCCGATGGGCCAGGCAGGAAGGGGGCGGACTGCTGGATCCAAGCCACGAAATCTTGCCAGGAGGCCACGTTCCCAAAGCCCGGGACAGGCTGCCAAGGAGGTAGAGTAGCAGGCACTGGAACGGATCGGTGAAACGGTGTCGGAACCGACAAGAGTGGCTGCGCCGGAACGGAGGCCTCCGACGGGACCGGAGCAGATGGCAGGGAGCGTTCAAACTCCTGGAACGGTTCCGAAAAACAGGGGAACGATTCATAGTCGTCCGGAACCACCGGAGGAGGCGTACGAGGAGGCGAAGGGGTGTGCAGGAGACTCCTGACGTCCTCAGCAGGAGGGGCCGATCTGGGAGGCGAACCAGCCAACGATGTCGGGGCCGGCGATGAAGCACGGCCCTTGGCTTTCGACTTGGCCTTTGCCTTTTTTGGCGGGGGCTCCGAAGAAGCCGCAGTGGCCAAAGGCTTGGAAGAAGGCTTCGACGAAGCGCGTTTCTTCGCCTTCCGACTGGACGGAACACTCACGGAACCGGAGGCGGTCGAGCTCTCCGGAACGGGCGGGCCCTTCGGATCCGAGGGGAGCGGTTCCGGCGACTTACGCGGAGCCGGCGAGGGAGCGACAGAGCTGGGCTTGCTCCCGGACGATCCAGACGGTTTGGGCGGCAGAAGGTTGGCGTCCCAAAGGAAGGCTCGGAGCCTGGCCTTGCGGTCGTTCCGCGCCTTCGGGGTGAAGGCCATGCAGAACTTACAGCGCTCCACGACGTGCCCCTCGCCCAAACAGATAAGGCACAGGTCATGACCGTCCGAGTGGGTCATTTTAGTGCCACATTGCTGGCATTTTTTAAATAGAGAGGAATGGGACATGGTGGAGACGTGTCCCAGAAGATGAAGCGATAACTCACAAGCGACGAACAGTCCGAAGACACGAGCGACAGCTAAAGAACCTTTTCGAACGGCGGCGAAAAAGGAACTGAGGGAATGCCGGGGACGTTCGGGTACTTGTACTTCAAAATTGGCGGGAACACCGGCGCGCATGCGCGGTGGGCCCGAACGTCCCCGTCACATTTCTAGAAGCTAAAAGAATCTTCTCCGCGGCTGGCCTGCGCCTGCGCAGTCCCAATGTGGGGCTGCACAGAAGGACGACGACGATCATACATGTACCATACAGACCATGTGTCTCTTCTTTTGGGTTGCTCTAAGCAGGCAGAAGTATCATGTGACACTGCCTTTGTGGAAGCATCTCATTTCAAATAGTAGGTGAGGTGTGCCTCCTTCTAAGGGTGGGAGGGAACCTCCCTGCAAATGGAGAAGTAGCAAAGCAGGGAGTCAGCTAAGCTAGAATCCTTCTCACTAACATGTCACTTTCTTCTTGTGCTGGGAGCTGCTCCTCAAAGGAGAATATGCAAGCAAGAATGATTCTCACAGGCAATCTGAAATGGAAGATTTAAACCATCACTTACCATGAAGCTTCCTTTCTCACTGGTCCGGGATTGGGGCAGTACTCACTGTTTGGGGAATTGTTCCTCTTCTACTAGGCAGAGCTGGTTGTTTCAATCAATCCCAGAGGAGAAGGGCTCGTCCTTGGCTCAGCAGGTCATTTCCAAGCCATGTCCCTGTTTGAGCCTTCATAACTAAAGTTCTGCCTCTCCACCTTCTTACAGTACCTAATAGCCTTAACTGGAATACTAAGAAACATTAACTACGTACACATAAACATGCATTCCTTCTTATTCATCCAACTTTGTCTTGCTTTTTGAGCTTAACATGTATGTCTTGGCTACCTTCAGAATTTTTCCTGTTCTTGACTCTTTTGGTAGGTAGGACTGCCCCACTCCCGGGCCACTGAGAAAGGAAGCTTCATGGTAAATGACGATTCAAATCTTCCATTTTTCGGTGGTCCAGGATGTGGGGCAATCTTCACTGTTTGGGATATATATAAGCCGTGTACCTCAGGGTGGGTCCTTGTTCCTACAATTTACAGAGCGTGCTGTAGCACCCTCCTTTCAAAAGCAGCCTCTGCTGATGCTATTTTGTCTATCCTATAGTGCTTAGTAAAACAGCGTACTGATTGCCAAATTGTAGCTTTGCATATCAATTCCAATGATGGGAAAGGTCTATATGCTGCCGATGTGGCTGCTCCCCTAAGCGAATGTGCTGTAATGCCTGTTGGTGGTTCCAATTGTCTGGCCTTGTATGCCAGGATGACAACACATTCCCTAATCCATCTGCATAGCGTGGATGTAGATACCCTTGGCCCCAGAGAACACTTTCTGAATGATACAAACATATTCTCTGATTTATGTATCAGCTTTATTCTGTCCATGTAGTAACTCAGAGCCCCTTTTATGTCTAAGCAATACCATTCCTTTTCCTTCCTGTATTTTGGGTTTGTGCAAAAGGATGGCAATATTATGTCTTCTGCTCTATGATATGTGGAGTTTATCTTTGGGATAAATGAGGGAACTGGTCTTAGTACTACTGTATCATTATGGAATATACAGAGCTCCCTGGCTACCTATTTGAGAGACCCTTTTTGCCGAGGTGATGTCTACAAGAAAAACGTTCTCCAGCATCAGTTCCTTTAATCCAGAGGAAGGGGGGAGGGAGGGAGAGGGAGACTGCAAGTTTGGCTTCAGGAAGTTCCTCTACTCACAGGAAGTCCTTGCTCTGGTTTTGGCGCCGTTTGCATGGCTGCTTACCGAAGTCCAGTGACTAGCGCTCTGATGCCTTCCCCTGTTGCTACAGCTGGGGGCTCATAGGCAGATTGAGCTCCTAGAGGTCATCTGAGTCTTGGCGTCACTCTTGCCTGCTGCAGAGGACTCGACTGCAACCGCTATGCTGCTCATCTGGTTGGTGTCAGGAGTTCTCCTGCCCGAGGGTCAGTGAAAACTCCGCAGGAATCCTCAAGGCAAGCCTAGGGCCGTCAGCACCGTCGCTCATGCCAGCCCTTCTCACAGGCCGGAGGAAGCGGGGAGGAAAATACCTTCCTTTCCCTGTGAGCTCCAAGAGGGCTATGCCTCACCGTCTCCGGTCTTCTTTCTGTTTGCCCAGGATCGCTGCTCTCAAGGAGCAGAGTCCACCGATGTCCTGCTCGGCTGCAGGGCTTGAAAAAACTGCTGAGCGAAGGATGAGTCCCTCCCCTCCGGGATCAAATGAAACAACTGGCCCTGCTTCAGAGAGGAGGAGCTATTCCCCAAACAGTGAGGACTGCCTCATTCCCTGGACCACCAGAGAATGGTACTGTTCCACCCCAAGAAAGCTGTACCTGGTGATTCTCTGCATGTGCAGACGGGCCTAAGCAAGTATGCTTAGATCAAGTGATATTTAATCAGATGAAGCCATCCTATGTATACGAAAATGTAGCTCAAAGCCACTGTTAGGGGTTTGTCTACGAAAAAAAGGATCAACCTCACTCATTTGCCTGTCTCTACAAAGCCAGCAACTGCACACTTTTAAGAATTTCAGACCATAGCACCAGCTGCTTGCTGTGATTTCAAGCTAGCAGTGCTATCTGATGTAGAGCGAGCCAATCTTCCATCATTTCTACAAAAGTACACAAATATTTTTAAGTTGACAGAAGGGGCCAAATAATATGTGTAATGGATTCTGAATAAAACTCTGCATTGCAGTTGGAGAAAGGAACAGAGGAAGATTTGGAGCCAGGCCTTGCTAATCTCAGAAATCACAACCATCTCAATATACACTAAAAAATGCTGGCGATCACAAAGTTTTAATCATCTGCATGTAACAGTGTAAATTACTGCTGGGCTTTAAATAATAATTTACTTTGGTTCTTGTGGATTTTCCGGGCTGTATAGCCGTGGTCTTGGCATTGTAGTTCCTGACGTTTTGCCAGCAGCTGTGACTGGCATCTTCAGAGGTGTAGCACCAAAAGACAGAGATCTCTCAGTGTCACAGTGTGGAAAAGATGTTGGCAGGTCATTTATATCTACTCAGGAGGGTTGGGGTTGGGCCGAGTCATCCTGTAAGAGTTTCCCAGGGTATGGAATGCTAATGGCGGGAGGCTTCACTGTATCCTGAGGAGGTTCTTTTGCATATGGATTGGTGCTTGATGTGCTAATCTTCTCTGCAGGGCTATTGTCAGGTATAGAGTGTTTTGTTAGCCTGGTGTTTTTCAGGACTGGAAACCATGCTCTATTCATTCTTAACGTCTCTTCTTTCCTGTTGAAATTGTGCTTATGCTTGTGAATTTCAATGGCTTCCCTGTGCAGTCTGACAAAGTAGTTGGAAGTGTTGTCCAGTATTTTAGTGTCCTGGAATAGGATACTGTGTCCTGTTTGAGTTAGGCTATGTTCAGCCACTGCTGATTTTTCAGGATGGCCAAGTCTGCAGTGTCTTTTGTGTTCTTTTATTCTTGTCTGGATGCTACGCTTTGTGGTCCCGATGTAAACTTGTCCACAGCTGCAGGGTATCGGTATACTCCTGCAGAGGTAAGGGGGTCTCTTACTGTCTTTTGCTGAACGTAGCATCTGTTGTATTTTTCTGGTGGGTCTGAATAACGTTTGTAAGCTGTGCTTTTTCATAAGTTTTCCCATCTGATCAGTGATTCCTTTGATATATGGCAAAAACACTTTTCGTGTGGGAGACTGTTTTTCCTTAGTTGTTTGATTTATCCTTGGTTTACTCACTCTTCTGATTTCATTTCTGGAGTAGCCATTTGCTTGAAGTGCGTGGTTTAAATGATTAATTTCCTCATATGCAAAAGAACCTCCTCAGGATACAGTGAAGCCTCCCACCATTAGCATTCCACACCCTGGGAAACTCTTACAGGATGACTCAGCCCAACCCCAACCCTCCTGAGTAGATATAAATGACCTGCCAACATCTTTTCCACACTGTGACACTGAGAGATCTCTGTCTTTTGGTGCTACACCTCTGAAGATGCCAGCCACAGCTGCTGGCGAAATGTCAAGAACTACAATGCCAAGACCATGGCTATACAGCCCGGAAAATCCACAACAACCATCATTCTCCGGCCGTGAAAGCCTTCGACAATATAATAATTTACTTGTTTATGATTATAATATTAATTCACAGTATTACTCAGCATTACTTTCCACCCTCCTGGCACAGTAGATTTTTAAAAAGGATAAGTTAAAGTGCACTGAAACTGTCCTACAGAATCTTTTTAACATACATTTTATAACACCAATTGCCATGGGTGTAACCCGCTTTTTAAAGATCCCAGTGCAGTCGGATACTGGTTAAAGGACGCAATGCAACTTCCATCTGAGACTTGGAAATGCAGCATTCAGAAATGGTCCTTCACGTCAATACCTATTGCAACTTTTGATGTTCCAGACAGTGAAGTGGCAAAAAGTGTACTATGTATGTGCTGCGACGAACAAGCATGACATGAAAGACTCATCTTTTGTAGGTTTCCTGTCTTTTATGATGAGAGTCTCTTTCCATTACTTCAGATTTAATGTTTTTGGGGTAATAAGAATGAGCTACTCTGTCCTGCTACAGTAATTCTTGCTCATCGTCTTCTGATCCAGAGGGTCCCTGCCGCACCTCTTCATACCATTTGTTGGTGAGGCTTTTCATCTGTATCCGTCCGTGGTGCAAGTCCTAAGACAGAGGAAAACGACAATCTCTTAAGCAAACAACACTCTAATCTTTGCCTGCACATGAAGAGGAACAGCCTTAGAGGCAGTATGCATAGTGGTCAGAGCTCATGCTACGATTTGGAGACCCAGGTTCAAATCCTCACTCTGCCACGGAAGCTTGCTGGGTAACTCTGGGACCGTAACCCTATTCCTCAGACTAAGCTACTCCACAAGGTGATGATTGTGAGGATAAAATGGAAGAGAGGAGAATGATGTTGTAAGCTACTCTGGGTCTCCTTTGGGGAGAAAAGCGGAATATCAATATTTAAATAAAGTTGCCTTGCGTGTACACGTTAAATATTAAGAGACTGCATGGGAGGGACATTTACACTAACACATACAAACAGAGGGACTGGGTAATCTAGCACAGAACCTGGCAGCTTGAAATTGCTGCTCTCTTTCAATATCAACTTCCACATGTGTGCACCTTAGATGTTTTTAAATCATGCATCTAAAAATCTAGAGACTCAAATGTGACAAACAGGTGCAAAACAATTTATCATGTGGCCTTCTTAAAAAGTTAGAATCAACTGCTGAGTGACCAACGTGTCTGAATCTGTGTTATGTATGCGAAATGGTCCTTAGGATAGCAAAGACAAGCTATGTGGCAATGGGAAAATAGAACAAAAGCAAAAGGGACTGAAATAAAGTTGGAGGATGAGGCTTGTGCCGGGAACTCAGCTCTGTTCTTTTGCCTCTCTGCCTTATTGTCCACTATCCTAGTTATTGTCTAAAGTAATGCACAAAATTTTGCAATGCACAAAAATATCATGAAATCATATCATAAAGATGCTAAATTTTGTTCACTGGCGAAAGGTTCCTTTCATCCTTCATTTTGCAGTACATAACTCAGTCTTGCAAGTAAGTTCATAAAAGAGCAAGAGTCCAGTATCACCTATAAGACTAACAAAATTTGTGGTGGGGTATGAGCTTTAGTGAGCCACAGCTCACTTCTTCAGATACAGCTGAGCTGTGGCTCATGAAAGCTCGCAGTGAAGTTGTAGGAATATACCAGTTTCCCAAACTAGCTGTTAAGGAGGCCATCCCATCCAACTGATCAGCAAATCCCATAATGAGTATACCTCACATGAGATTTATTACAGCCAAAGCAAGGATTCGGTGTAGACCAAGCATGCAAGTAGCCCTTTCCATGACTCCTTAGCTGAAGGCACTGTATTTTATTTCCATCATAGCAACGTGCAATCACTTTATGTATGCATGAGCTCCATCAAAGCTATGGTTGGCTCAGAAGCAGCAAGCCTACACCGCAACCCCATGTGTGGAATTAAGATGCCTCCTCCTGCCTAACTTAAACAGAACCTACCTCTTGTGTGAGACGTCTGGTAAAGAAAGGATTCAAGTATTTGGCATCAAGCCACATGAAGCCTTTGAGGTCCTGGCGCTTTATGTAGTGGGCTTCATACTCTTCCTCTGTGAGTTCTGATAGGTGTTCTGATTCAATGGTGTTTCCCTGGAAAGTTCAGAAAATGACCATTAGTATTGTAAATAACTCCTCCTCTGTGCTCTCGGTTGCTCTTCAGTGTCCCTCATTTATTCTGTTTATTGAGACAAACAGCCATAGCAATTCAAGAAAAGCATTGCCAATTTTATAATACATAAAATATCAGCGGAAAGCAGAAATATCTGTGCAGTAACCACCACTAAAGGACAGGCTGATTTGCAGCAAACCTTATTGGGACATGATGAAATGACCAAGGCAGACTTTAATTAGTACCAGGCCTGGCACATAAGAGGGACAGATGCAGAGACAAAAAACCTAAAATATCTGCCAGGAACCCGCATTTAGCTAGAAATATTTACTTGCACACAAACTGCTCCCTTGCCACCATAATGTGCAGTTGTTTTTCACATTTTGCTCAAACTGCCATAAAATAAAAAAGGTGGTCCAGAAAAATGCCAGTAGAATGATGGGCACATTTGCCCAGGATGGTGTGTATTGCGCAACTATACTGTGACTGTACAAATATTGGAGCAGGAGGCAGAACTCAACAAATTAATAATTTCACTTTCACCTTCTTCATAGGTTTCTAGGCTTTGAAGCATGTGGGCAACATCTGGTGATATTTCGATAGCTGGGGCAAAGAGAGAATGGGGAGGAGGGGTTTCAGGGTGGCCTGCACCAACAAAGTCTCTGAGCGAAGCAAGTGCACATCATGTTATCTGTACAACCCAAGGTTTGGCTTCTTTCAATGCAAACAAGACGCAGGAAGTTAATAGCTCAAAGATGTGTGTGTGTGTGCTATGTGTCGTCAAGCTGCAACTTTATGAATTAACAATCATTAACTGCCTTGCTCAACTCTTGCATACTGAAGGCCATGGCCAAGATAAACAAGTATCTTGATATTACAGGGCATGCTGTACAACTCTCTCTCCTCAAACCCTATTAAGGTGTTCAGAGGAAGTGGGAGGAAGTGGAGGAACAGAGACATCCTTCCCTTATGAGAAAGCTACTGCTGGTACAATAAATCTTTGGACATGAAATAAAGTTTACTGATTAGTATGGCGCCAGCTTTCAGGGTCTAAGCAGCCAGCATCTAAAGATTAGTGCAACTTATGTTTCTTGATTGACAATGCATTCCCTCCACGCTGTGCAGATATGAGCACATGAAAATTGCCACATAGTGAGTGAGGTTACTGGATTCATCTACCACAATACCTGCTTTTTCTGGCTGTAGTTTTCAGGCAGAGAAACCTGTTCCCAACATGTACTACCTGAGATCCTGAGGAGTTTATGATGTAGTTGTGGACATCTAATGTTCCATGCAGAAAAGTCAAAATGTTAGTTGGTATATACCAGCTCTTGGGCATACCTCAATTAACTCTCTGGACCTGAGCCAATAGATCCCAAATAATAAAAGCAGCTCCACATTTTATAGAAAATGTATCTAATGTACATATGAAAAGCCAGTATGGTGTAGTACAGCGGTCCACAACCTTTTTGAGTGTGGTGTATCTTTGGAATTCTGGCACAGCATGGTTGGGCGCAGCCACAAAATCGCTGCTGCAGGAGGTGGAGCCAGCCACAAAAGAAGATCCTTGTGCTGCTAATCAAATCTCCAGTGGCCAATTGGAAGCTTTGCTGGGCAAAAGCTCTATCTGGCACAGCCTATTCTTAAAAACATTTGGCAAGCAACAGGAAAGGTATCAGCGAGTGCTATGGCATCCACAGGCACCACAATGGAGACACCTAGGGTAGTAGTTAGGGTATCAGACTAGGGAGATCTGGGTGTAAATCCTTGCTCAGCCATAGACTTGGATGACTTTGGGCCAGTCACACTCTTTCAGTCTAATGTACCTCACCAGATTGTGAGGATAAACTGGGGAGGAAGAGAACCATCTATAATGGTTTCGGTTCCTTGAAGGAATAGATGTTTATTTGAAAAGCTTATCTCCTGTCTCATCATCAAAAAAGCTCTTGAGGTAGCTGCCATGCAAAGTGAAAAAAATCCAGACATCAAAGTGTACTTCAGTTTAACACTGCCATTTCCTGCTGCAAACATGCAAAGTGCAGAAGAGATACAAATCCCTGCACACATCTTTAAACACCAAGAACTGTGCCGCTGAAGACCCTGGATCAATCATGCACTGCAGATGAGTTTAAAAGTCTGCAGTGGAGAAACCTCAGTGGGGCATTGACAGCTGCGCAGTAATCAAGCTTTGGCTGCATAACGTGCGGAGCTGTCCTTGGTCTGAATGCTACCTCACCTTACAATGTAAGGTAGCCTGCTCTGAAAAACTAGCTCTGTAAGAAGAGGCTTAGGTAGGGTTAACCATTCTGCAAGGCATCTGCTTTGGCAAGATAGTAGCCTTAAATAAGCTTTTTCTGGCTCTCTTCTCTCTCTCCCTCCACCCTCTCCTCATAGAATTGTTCACCTGCTTGATTTTAAGTCACTTGTCAATAATTTACATCTGCTGCTTATCACTGAAGTACACCCTGCCCTCTCTGAGTGACAGCTGACTCATCCTCTACATGTTATCATCATCCACTTATATGTGACTCAGCCCCATCAGGCGGCATCAACGTCTGCATTTCAATGGCGAGGTTATTTCATTTAAAAGGCGACTGACTCGTAATTTGATTGCACTACATTTATCACTTGAATGCTGAAAGCCTGCTCCTACATCAGTGGATTAAGAAAAGGCAGAAGATCTATGCAGAGCGAGCAATATTCAGGAGGCTCTCACGAATCTCTGGCCCACATGCCCCTCCTCTGCCTTAATCCTTTATAGTTCAGCAGCCAGTCATAGAGTCTGAAAGCTAAGCATTAATTAGCTTGAGGACGGGAAGGGGTGAGGGGAAGCTAACCATTTTTTCTGTCTTGCTGAGGTTAATATCCTTCTTGTTCCTCCGACGGGCTTTCGAGTCTTCGATATCGATCAGTCTGATTAAGGGCATGGTTCCACCGCCCAGCAGTAAAATGGTGAACAACACAATGATGATGGTGGTTGTCCCAATCAGCTGCCTTTTTTCTATTGGTTCCAAGCCCAAATGGAGACTCAGGGCATAGGGAATTGCCCCGCGTAAGCCTGAGAGAACAAACAAAAAAACCCAGAAAACTTGAGGAACGCCCCAGGATATTTGCCAACTGATAAAGTTGTAAAGCCATCGAAAGTAGTTTCTCTTTATTAAACTTCTTTAAGCAGAAAAGCAACATATAAATATTTTAAATGAATGAACAGTTGGTGCTTTAAGGTTAGTTTAGGGTCGCCAACCTCCAGGTGGTGGCTGGAGATCTCCAAGAATTACAACTGATCCCCAGACTACAGAGATCTGCTCCTCTGGAGAAAATGGCTGATTTGGAAGATGAACTGTGGCATTATACCTCACTGAGTTACCTCTCCTCCCCAAACCCTATCACTGCCCAGGCTCCACCCCCGAAATCTCCAGGAATTTTCCAACCTGGAGCTGTCAACCCTAAGTTAAGCCCAGGCTATGATTCATCATTCTGCTTTCCCTTCATCAACGGCAGGCAATACTGGCTTTCAAATTATTAAAAAGGATTCTACATTTTCATTGCAGTACAGCATAGGACAGCATAGTTTCTGAATGCTAAAAACTGAGAACTGGAAGAAAACACCACTTTTTTAAAAAGTGTACAGCTTCTATATTGGACTTGTGATTTTGAAGGGTTGCTTGAAGGTTTTGGTATTAAGGGGAGCATTATTATCTGGAACATATAGAAAGTGAGAGGGATGAATTGAATCCTTCCAAAATAAAACACAGATAAAGAGGTAAGATGAGCCCCGTGGCACAGAGTGGTAAGCTGCAGTACTGCAGTCCAATCTCTGCTCATGACATGAGTTTGATCTTGGCGGAAGCCGGGATCAGGTAGCCAGCTCAAGGTTGACTCAGCCTTCCAAGGTTGGTAAAATGAGTACCCAGTTTCCTGGAGCTAATGTGTAGATGACTGGGGAAGGCAATGGCAAACCACCCCATAACAAAAGTCTGCCAAAAAAACGTCATGATGCGACGTTCCTCACATGAGTCAGTAATGACTCAGTGCTTGCACCTTTACCTTTTTAAAGAGGTAAGATAAAGGTAACCTGCCTGATGAAGTGGTTAGAATGCTGGACCAGGATCTGGGGTCTCCAGGTTCAAGTCCCTGCTGTTATTTTTAGGCCATCTTCCCACCCCTCTTAGGATCCCCAAGGCAATGAACAATAAAAAATGACGAAAAACAAGGCTTCATAATGGAGGATCAGAGATGAAAGTACAGGACAGCCCACAACAAGTGGTGATGGCTGTCTGAAAAAGAGTTTGAAAGTGAGCCTTTAAAGGAAGAAAAGAGGCTGGATGAAAGGGCTGCAAGAAGGAAACCAATATGGACAAAGAGACTGTTATGGCAGATGGTATGAAGGCAGAAGAAGAAGTGAACAAAGAGACATTAATGTAGGTGAAAAGAGACAGCATGAACCAAAGTAAGTGAAGAATGATCCTAGAAAAAAACTTGTGCTTTGTTTCATACAAATTCACTAGCCCATATTTATTCTGCTGCTAAGGCCCAATTCACACGCGTCACCTAAAATGCATTTCAGTCCTTCTTCCATTGTTGGTTGAGTGCATGTGAAAAATAGAAAGCTAGCTTCAAATGTTCTTGTACTGGTTACCAAAATGACTGATACACACTCAGGAAGGATGGTTCAAAAGTTGGACTTCAACCTTCTGGCATTTTAAAATGCACGTGTGATTTTGGCATTAGCCGCAGTAACTCTGCCAGCCGCCCTTGCCTCAGGAGACTGGAGAACACAGTCTACAGCCAAAACAATCTCATCAACTTAATCTGCTTTCATATTTTTTATTTTCCGTTGGTTATGTTATTGATAGTCTACTTTTCTCACTAAGAGTCAAGGCAGATTACATAGGATAACTCAACGCGAACACTGACGGACACTTTATGTAGCATGGTGTGCTTTTCAGTTTTTGTGTTGTTGTTGTTTAAAAAAACCAATTTGTTTATGTCGCTCGGTAACATGCCATGCTGGTTGCGGACCTGAACAACAAAACACTGTAAATAAAAGAATTCTTACCACTAAACCACATGATGAACATCATTTTGGGGGTGATCTTGTGATCGCGGAAGAAATTGAGCAGGTAGGAGAGTGGAAAAATATTGACAGCTCTGCCAAAGAGCACAAGTACCTGTCAAGAGCAAGCACCATTAGCTACAGGATAAAAGGGAGAATTTGAAAAAGCTGGTGTGTGGAGTAGCGATTAGAGTACAGGACTAGGACTGAGGAGGCACAGGTTTAATTTCCCACTCTGCTAAGTAAGGTTAACGGATGACCTTGGACTAGTCACTCTCTCTCGTGCTAATCTACCACACAAGGTTGTTGTGAGGATAAAATGGAGTAAAGGACAACCATGTACGCCAATCTGAGCTCTTTGGAGGAAGAGCAGGATAAAAATGAACTAACAAAATAAATATAAAAAATAACACAGCATTCCAAATTGTAAATGATTTGAGGAAAAGAGCAATTTTAATGCCTTCTTCCAACCAGTTCACAAGTAGAGCTGTTGATAATCCATTTTAATCCAAGCTGCTGAAAACTGAGACCAGGTGTGCCTCCATTACAGAACCTGAATAAGCCTGTTACAAGCTGCACATACGCTAAACATTCTGACTATCAACAAGTGAGTGGCATTAATTAAAAGCCAAAGGGTTAAAGGAAATGCAGATCTAGCTCCCGCAGGGGATGCCCAGGGATAGTCCATTTCAACTTAATTGCTCCCAGTGGTGGATCAGCTAAGAGACAAGGAAATGCTTCCTCTCTAGGGCCAAAATGCTACTCTCAGTTATAAGCAATCCCCCACCCTCCTGAGATCTCCTTGCATTCACTGAAGAAGACAGCAAACACATTCAAGGCAATTCATTTCTTTCCACGAAAACCGGGGGGGAAAAACATCCACCCCTCTAAAAAAAAGAAAAGACAAGGTATAGTATTTCTCAGCATTACTAACATTAAAAGATAAAACACACACTGAAGTACTTACACAGACTGTAATATTGAACACATGACTATAAGTAGCTGCCTTATACTGAATCAGACCTTTGGTCCATAAAGGTCAGCATTGTCTACTCTGACATGCAGCGGCTCTCCAGCGTCCCAGGCAGAGGTCTTTCGCATCATCTATTACCCGATCCTTTTAAATGGAGGAGCTGGGGACTGAACAGGGACCTTCTGCAGGCCAATCATTTGCTCTACCACTGAGCAAAAGCCCCTTTCAGTGTGTGATGTAAAACTGATGTGAATTATTAACAATCTGATTTTTTGTGGCTGTGTTCTTCATTTCTCATATACACCTTCCATCACAACTATCCAAGAGTCTTCCCCTTTTCAGAAAGGACAGGGCAATGTACCACTCAGTTGTTTAAAAAAGGTCTTAAAATTCAATGATGGTAAAAAAAGAAGAGAATAGCAACAATTTATGTCCCCTCCCCATCAAGATCACATACCTAATTTGGCATTATATAATTATTTCAGAATAATAATCACTATTACATGTGCTCGATATGCTCTATATATCAAAAGGGTAAAAAAAACCCATGTTTTGCCTGTCTTTTAACTACTCTGACTGTGAATGTGAGATAATGGTTAGGGGTTTACAATTCGGGTCCAGGAGTTTGGGGGAGGGGGGGAGGCCAAATTTGCTGATATGGCAAAATGTGGCTTTCCCAGATCAAATTGGAGAATTCCTAATCCAATTCAGGATCCCAAATTTTTGACCCCATATACATTTGGATAAATTCATGTAAATTTGGGAATTGCTGCTGGGCTGTTTCCTTTGCTACTTCCCTGAAACAAAACAGCAAAGAAACACCAGTTCCTGCCTTTTTTGCAGAGGGGTGGAGGGGCGGGGGGGGGGTCATTTTTCAAGCAAACTCCATCAAATTTTCAGGGAACCTAATCCTGACTGTTCTCTAAAGACTCCCCTCATTTAAGGAAGTCCTAAGAGGTCACAGCACTCATGGCTTGATCCAGCAAGGAAACTCTTATGCTCTGACAATATTACCTAAAACCAAAACACCATTCCTGATGTTGGATGCGCCACAAGTTATGCAGAGCATTTATAATTTGATAAACAGATTGAATGTATGAAGTTTCCGTATACTATTGGGTTTCCTTATACTACTGGTATGAAGTTTCCTTATACTATTCCTCAGGCTATTGGTCTATGTAGTCAAGTATTCTCTGACTGGCAGTAACTCTTGATGTTCATAGGCAGAAGCTTTTTTCAGATCTCATTCTGGAACTTCTATTAAAATGGAGCTGATGCAAATTGATCTTGGGACTTCGTGCGTGCAAACCATGTGCTCTGCAACAGAGCAAAAAGAGACATATATTAGCCCAATTGATTCTAAACTCAGAATTCTGGTATTCCTGGTGCAGAACAGCTTTTTGCAGTGTGCAGACTTTACAACGCAGCTGGGGCAGTTTTCCTAATTTTTACTACACTACCTTATATGAAAGAACAGCAGAGCCAAATTGGCCAAACCTTGTAACGAACAGCCATATATGATCATGATTTTGTTAGCCCAGATGTTGTGTGTTGGTTAGGTTTGCTGGTGAAACCTGGAGAATTAACATCTCCTTCTCCTCCTGTCAAAAGTGTATTATTTTTTAATTGTCCTAAATATTTTTATAAAAATCCATGAGGCTAGACTCAAAGGTGCCTTTTACCTCTTAGGACAAGCCCTTCCATGAACAACACAACCTTCCTATGAATCTCCCACTCAATGAAGGCCTTCTTCTGAGAGAGGAAGAGCATCCCTGGATCTCACCCAGGACTGGTGGTGATTATCTTTCACTACTCATGTGATGCAGAAATCAACAATGTCCTTCCAATGCAACAGTTTATAGTAGTTGGTAGGGGGAAAGGTAGGGGTATAAACATTTAAATACATAAATAGCATCGCTAACAAAATAGTGGGAGGGAGGATGCTTTTTATACAAATCTGCACATCTGACTCACCATTGCCAGGAACAAACCAAGTATGCAGGAGGTTGTATATAGGATAAATATGCATTAAATATGGCTATGATACAAGTTTTTAGCATATTCCCATGTTTGGGGGAGAGTTGTCGTATCTAATTTACTTAGAATCTCTCCCCTCTTAAATTCACATTATAAAGATGCAATACTGAAGGAAATCCAATGACCTAAAACCTTTGATAAAAAGCTATTGATAACCACAACCTCACAAGGACTTTGTAATTTCTTCATTCAGAGAAGCCCTGCCAAAAAGACATATCAATTCTGACAGATGTTTGGTAGGCTAATGGTTCCTTGAATCTTTTGAAAAAATAACTTCCAACATTTGTATTCAGCTACTCTTTTAGGTCCCTGGCCTACCTCATTACTGAAACCTGAACTTTCAAAATTATACATGGTACATATTCAAATAAGATACTAAAATAGAACCTACACTAAAGTCATGGAACCACTGATCACCTAAAACAATCTTAAACAAAAAGGGACTGGATCAAGCCAGTTTTTTCAGTCGATCTCATCCAATTCTTACTATAGCCCCTGTCCCACATGGATTTTACCCATGCAAGTCCAATGATCCCCAGAACAGCCTTTTTGGTGGTCAAAGGTGAGCTACTACTCCTTTTTTCACTAGTGTAAAATTGGGACAGACGCAAACCAAAACTCTTACAGCATTTCCAAAGTAGATCTGGCTCAAGTTTTGACTTGCTTTCACGGAAACAGCATCTCACAAGTGAAGTGCAGCCACAAAGAATGCTTTGCCATTATTCCTGTTTTATAAATGGGGAACTATGGCTGAAGAACCAAATGTCCCAGTGGGTTTGTGGCTGAGCAGGTAAGTGTATTCAGGTCTCAATTTATTTACGGGCCACTCTGCAAAAACATGGAGGTCCTACGAAAGGCAAACCAGCAAGAGTTCACACAAAACATATCTAAAAAATGACTGAGCGCAAATAACTAATAAATACCTACTATGCACCAGATGACAAAGGACATTTCAAACTTGTGAGGAAAGCTAAAAATCGACAGGCCCAGAAAAGCAAAAACGCACGTTTCTGAAAGAGAGAACACACAGAGATAAGTAGTCAAACAGTAGAAGTGTGGCCAATTCAAAAGCATGTGCATGACCCCTTTTCCTCTGCCATATATTAATACTGGATACATTTGCCTAACCAAATAGCATAGGGAATTTAAAAACCATTTGATATGTGTGCTGCTGCATAAATCAACAAAAGTACAGGAAAGGAAGAGTTTCACCACGTACTCCAAGAATGCTACTTCCATCTTTTCCCTAAAAGCAGCAGCAGAGTGAGAGATCTGAATTTTTTTCTTCAGCCTCCTTTGACCTGTCACTGTTTCCCAAAGTTAATGGAAACTGGGTTTAAATCATTGGTGGGGATGGGGTTTAAATCAGGTAGCAGCCTTGCAAGCTATTCTTTTATTCGTATCCTGGTGGTGGAGAGTACTGTCAAGTCACAGCTGACTTATGGCAACCCCTAGTGGGGTTTTCATGGCAAAAGACTAACAGAGGTGGTTTGCCATGGCCTGCGACCCGAAATCTTCACTGTGTCAGGTCCAGTGTATACCTAAACTGTACTGACTCCATTTTCTAATGCTTCTAGTGTCTAAGTGCTTTCTCCCCAGGTGCACCAGTTCCCAGGCAGCATTCCCACCGGAGGAGACTGTTTTGTCTAACACCGTTCCACCAAGCATTGGCCTTGAAGGAGAGCAGCTTCCCAGGACTGAGAGATGTTGTTTTGAGAACTGTGGGGGGGAGGCTAGTCCAGATGGGTATTGTTACTCTGTACCTTATGCTTGCTCTTCATTGGTAACAATGATCATGTACCATCCTGAGTCTCCTATTCAGGACAGTGGACTATAATGGACCTTTTCTGCAGTAAAGTTTCCTTTTCCAAACAATGGACTTGTGTTTGCTTCTAAAGGGAACCCTGTAGTGAGAGCCTTATTTAGCCACAGTCTGACACACTGGAGGCCTCCCATTCGATTACTAAGTACGACTGACCTGCTTAGCTTCTGAGACCTGACAAGATCAGGCTTGCACGGACTATCCAGGCCAGAGCTATTTGCATTCTACTTGTACAGAAATGGAGAAGAGAAAGAGAGAGCGGAGAAGACACTATTGTAATCTAAACCTATTTTGGATGCACCCTATCCTCCAGGCTGAGGCAAGTCATAGAAGACGTAACACACTTCATAACGTATTTTCCCCACACACACCCTTTCTAATATTTTAAGTGCATAATGGAGCAAGGCTACAAAGCTAAGTTCCATCAGTGACCAGGATGCTCTTCAAGGGTCATCTCATTTATTTCAGGCACAGTGCAATAATCAGAAATGATGTCCCTCACTGTCTAATGGCCCAATAACTGTATGCAAGTTTGGTGGCTTGCTGACATGCAAATTAGGAAGCAAGTAGAGAGTATCATGGTAATATACAGAGGAAATAAGCAAACAAGCTGTGAAATCTAACTAATAAATGTTTCTATTGTAATTCAATCAAATTTAAAGCAATAAAGAATTGCCTAGAATTGACCAGAGGTCTATACAGTAATCACCAAAGTCCCACTTGGGTGATTACTGTATAGACCTCTGGTCAATTCTAGGCACATAGCACTTTAATATTGCACAGGAATTCTTGTTGAATTATATTTGAATTATTTTTATATGATGCCTTGCCTTCTGTAATCATCCACCCTGTATATATATTGTTTCTCTTGTTCAAGTTGATTATAATATTGCTTTAAATTTGATTGAATTACAATAGAAACATTTATTAGATTTCACAGCTTGTTTGCTTATTTCCTCGACATACAAATTAGTGCTGCAATCTACACCACACTTATTCTGAAGTTATTGTGCGGATAGAACAAAGGCTATTTTAAGGTAAGAGGGGTTGTTACTCTCAGCTCAAGATAAGTTTATTAAAGCTGAGATATTGGATAGCACCAATAAAAAAATCTCACTTCATCTCTATTCCTGTTCAGGTATCCTATTCACCTAAGAAGAAGACTAGGGTCTGTCTCTCTCCACCCCTTGGAGTCAAGAAAAATACACGTAATTTTCATTTACATACCAGATAGAGTTATGTAGGATTATAAAAAAAAATGTGCATAATCTTTTTTTGAGAAGCGTAATCTTACATTTGGGGCTTCCTTCCTTTTCCGTCAATATGGTATTTCTTTTTCTGTGGCACTAAAGCTATTGCATGTTTTAAGATCAGAAGGCCGGGCACTTTTCAGTCTCCATCGGTCAGTACTATAAACACTTCTGTCTTCTCATTTAAAAGAACAATGCAAATGTTGCTAAATTATTTAAAAACTGAGACTCTTTAAGAAATGACTGCATCCTTTGTATTCAGCCACTTCATATCCTACTAATTGCCCATCCATGCTGTCCCCCCCCCGCCCCCTGCTCTCCACACACAAATACTTCCTTGATATCCGAAAGCTGTGAACAGAAATGAAGCCATGTTGAGTCTCTTGCAACTAAAAATAGCCACTGGGGGAAAGGAGTCAAAAAGATCTATTTTGTTATCAATCTTGTGGCAAGACTAAGCCAGAGCCTGGAGGATGAGGGAGAGAGAAGATTTACTGCACATTCTATCCTGTTTGTCACTAAAGGTGACTTTAGACTCTTTGGCAGACTCCATATTAGTAAGTCTTTTCTCGGGGATGTGCAGAAGCGATGGGCCCACAGGCCAGAGAACACGTCTGCTGCGCTCTGCATTTGTTTGCCTGAAATGACCCAAAGAACATTCAAAAGAACTGCTTGATAAAGAATCAGCCTATCACAACAGAGTTGTGCAAACGCACACCCAGTTGCAGATAAGGTTACCAATTCTGAGTTGAAAAAATCCTGGGAGATTTGGGAGTGGAGCCCGTGGAGAGTGGGATTTGGGGAGGGATCTCAGCTGAGCGTAATGTTATACGCCACCCCCCCCCCTCCAAAGCAGCCATTTTCTCCAAGGGAGCTAATATATACAATCTGAAGATCAACTGTAATTCTGGCAGATCACCAAGCCTCATCTGGAGGTTGGCAACCATAGTTTCAGGTCTGTCCTGATAGTGATGATCTAGCCACATTTATCCAGGCTCTAAATCACATCCAGGTTATACTACTGCAATGGCCTCTATATTGGGTTGCCTCTTGAAACTTTAAGTGGGGAAAAATGCAGGGTGGTAAGGTTGCTGACTGCTGTCTGTTAAAGGGATGTAAAACTGCCTGTTTTGAAAGAGCTGCATTAGCTGCCAATTTCTTTCTAGTGCCAGTTCAAAGAGCTGTTCATTATCTTTAAAGCCGTAAACAATCTGGAACCTGGGAAGTTGAAATATTTCTTACTCCTATATGAATCTGGTCCCAAGTATTTTTAAGCTTCCCTCTCCCAGGTACTGACTGGAAGATGTTTTTTGTTTTTGCTAATTTTTATTGGTTTTCATTTGTTCTAATTATCAGAAATTTGTGCTGGTTTTTATGTTTCTTGCTGGACTTAATGATAGTTTGGAGTAGTGGTTAAGAGCGGCAGGACTCTAATCTGGAGAGCCAAGTTTGATTCCCCACTCCTCTGCTTAAGCCAGCTGGGTGACCTTGGGTCAGCCACTGCTTCTTGGAGCTCTCTCAGCCCCACCCGCCTCACAGGGTGATTGTTGTAAGGATAACAACACACTTTACAAACTGCTCTGAGTGGGTGTTAAATTGTCCTGAAGGGTAGTATATAAATCAAATGTTGTTGTTGTTATCATTCAGTTAGCAGTGTTAATAGCATGATAAAAGCCAGCACTGTATTAGTATTCGGTTGTTTTATTGTTTTTATGCTGTAAATCGCTTTGGGCTCTGCGGCCTGAGAAATGCAGGTTCTAATGTTTGTAATAAATAAATAAAGCAAATGGGAGCACTGGTTCACGCCCTGCATTGGTAGGGATGGAGATGAGATTAAAGTTCTAGTCATTCTATGATGGCCAATGAGGTGTAATGAAAAGAGAGGACCAAGATTTAACTTCCCACTGAGCCGTGAATTTCAGTATGGATCAGTCATTACCCATCCCCTTAATCTGCTACACAGAACTGTAGGATAACTCCAGGTGAGTTCTCTTGGGTTCCTGGGAGAATGTGCAGGATATAAACACGTCAAATAATTCTAGTTTAAAATTTATCACTGCTTGGTATTTCAGTTATAAATGAGCTGTTTCGATGAGCCCATGTATGTGAACCCTCCCCATCAATGCTCCTATTTGCAATGTGGAACTATCTGGTATCATATGAGAACAGCATGGATGATTTTCCTCTCTTTCGATCTGTCCCTCTGGAAAACTGAGAGGTATAAGGAACACTGAAAGAGACTGAATGACCCCAGGTGAGATTCATGACTCAGTGGAGATCTGAAGCTGGGTTTCCCCAGCCCTAATCCGGCACTCTAATCATTAGAACACGTCAAATGTGGAGGGAACTGGGAAGAAGTAAGGCAGCTGAAGTCGAGATGATGGAAACCAAGAGAAAGACAGCACGTACCACACATGAAGGCAACAGTTCTCAAAGTCTGCTGCATTAGGATCTGTGTAACTGGAGAAAGGTTGTGGTGGGTGTAGTGAGACATGACGATGCCCGAGAACAAGATGGCCATGATACCTGGAAAAATAATGCTATCATCAGACAAACAATGCTTCACATATCTATGAAACATTTTACAAATATTTCCCATGAATGAATTTTATCACTGTCAAGGAACAAGAAAAGTAAATCAGGAAGTGATTCCCAGCAGCTGACCCAGTTGTGTGATTAAATTATTAATGGGATATAAATTTGCCTCACTGAAAGGATATCTTACTGAGGATCTTGAAGCCAATGAGCTTAGAAGGGTGTAACTCTGTTTAGGATTGCAGTGCTAAATCCAGTTCAATCCGCATTGAAAAGGCATGGCCAGAACTGAATCTTCCGCAAAATAAGACAACAGTTTCAGCACTCCATAAGCACAGGGGGCGAATGCAAGAGCTTCCGTATTTGCTTCAAACTCTTGGGCAACTCCACATGCTCAGTGGGGATTCACGTCTTTATCTGTCCCTGACATTGCACAGATGGGGAATGTCTCTGTTACAGCATGTAGGTGCACCACAGTTGCACTGGTGCTCATGCAAAGCTTTGCACCAGGCTGGCAGGGGCTGATTAATTATACGAAAAGTTCAATCTAATCCATATTTCCCTGTTCTAACTAAAGTTGAGATAAATGACCAACAGCCATCCTAAGCTGCAAACCTATAATGTCTGTACTTCCAGCCAAGCTCTGACCCAGTTTCAGAAAGATGATTGCATCAAAAGAACAGGAATCATAATTTGGAATTTAATTCTGGGAAAAAATTATTCCTCTGGGACAACTTGATTCAGCACTAAGAACTGCATCTGAAAGGTTAGGGTAGAACCACCAGTGCTGAACCGATTTCACACAAAAGTAGATTTCTTTTCATCATCTACTTTCTTTTCATCTCATTCTCAAACCATTTCAGATGCATGAAGACCAACAAGCAACAATGCCGCCCCAGCCACAGGGGCAATGCTTTTTTGTCATGTAGTTATGAACGCTGCACCCATGTTGCTGGGGTCAGTTCAGCGGACCTTTCCTACAGAATCAGTAGTGGCAATGTTCACTGAGGCCCTCCTCCTGCCCACTGAGGGCACACAAAGCCTCCTGAAATCCTGTACTTAGGAGATCCTCAAGAAAAGCATAATGGAGGTCCATTTGTGAAAGCAAGCGTCCCTAAAGTCTTCAGAATGTGGCTGGGTACAGGCCAGTACCTCACCCAACACCACTATAAAGAGCTACACATGGCCCAGTCAATATGACTGTGGCATCCACATGCAGCCCCAGACATAACACAGACTGCAATGGACTTATACCAACAGTGCAACTCTAAGCAGAGTTAGAAGAGTGTGTCATACGTCATATGCTCACTGCTCACCCTAAACTATCCTCTCACTCTCAGCCTCCTGTCCCCCACTGGATCTGCAATTTTGGGATATGTAATATTAGCCTGTTCTATAAACTTGGTTTAAGGTTGCGACAATAGGTGTGTCATTCTTGGAACGTTCAGTTCCTAGTATGTAGAATTTGGGGTTGCTGAGATGAGGATGGTGAGGGAAGATCCTGTGCAGCTACAAGACATTCTGCACTCCAGCTCTGTTAAATGCACCGTTTGTTTTTTTAAAAGTGAAACTCTTAAGACTTCTAACAAGAACTCAAGGTAAGTGGGGGATAGGCCTCTGACCTTACCTGACTCATGATGAATCATAAGATATAGGGCACAGGAAGCAGCTAAATAAATAACAGTCATAGGAATGACAGCCACTGGCAGACTCCCAAGAAGAACATGTTTGCCAGTATGCCATTTAATATCCTATTTAGCCCAAACCAAAAAGAAGGTTTAAGGACTGACAACATTGGGCTACAGTGAAATGCCATCAGCTCTACTGAACTGGAATGGAATAGGTCAGAGGCATGTTCAATGAAATTACTGTACTTGGAGGAAAAACTGAACTTTCCTCTAGTTATAGAATCTCAGCCCAAAGAAGAGCTCAGAGGTTAGCTCCTTCCTTTTGAAGGAAATGATTTTTTTTTAAATAAAAAATTTAAAAGGCTCATGGTGAATTTTTCTGTACCTACTAGCCATGTATTGTAGTCTCTTTGAAGTTTCCATTAGCTTGTGCTGAAGTTCAACGTGTAAAATGGAAAGCGGATTGCTATTTTCAGCGTGCTGTGAAAGCTTCATACTTGGACCCCAGTGGGTTCAAGCTGGCCAAGCACTACAAGGCAAAGCTCTGTGAAAGGGACTGAGCTATTTCAAGACTGAAATGACTGCATCGAGCATCCCGAGAGCGAGATCATGCATGAGAGAGCCCCAGCCTCCACCTTTCGTCAAGCCCTGTGGATATATTCACTCTGGAGTACGAGTCACTGCATAACAAGCAGGAAAAGATTCTTATGTGACACAAAGAATAAGGGGAAATGGCCGTACATTTGCATAATCTGAAAACAAACAATGATCTGATACTAACTGACAGGTTCACCAAACCTCAAAAATGTCATCATCCCTTGGCTGTTTCTTTTTTTAATGTTCAGTTATGTAACAATGCAATTTTTAACAAAGCAAGTCCTAACTCTTCATCAAGTTCCTTTAAATTAGTGAATGGCCTCCAAAACCTCTAATTATTAATAGTTCTTACATTTTTCCACATGATGCAACTGCTGTAAAAGCACAAGAATCTGTTCTTTCAGTTTTGTTTGAGGGCAGCAGGAGAGCTTGAAAATCCATTCTAATTTGTGTGTCCAAATACATAAGTGTTACTGTCTTTCCTGGAATGGAAGTGGACATCAAAAGAGCCATTTTCTGTTGGAATCTGGGATGCAAATATGATTAGCATCCCTGTGCAGCTGAGGTCAACAACCAAGGAAAGAGAGAATAGAAAACCATGTGGACATGTAACATAAAATGGATTTCAAGCAGTGACACTGGGGATTAATGAGAGGCAAATTAGATTTAAAAAATACATGTGTGTGACAGGTCATGGAAATTCTGTGTCTGCAGAAGGAAAAGGGGAGTGTTTTTCAGATCCCAAGGAATGACACATACAATATTTGATTACAATTCCTGTGCTGCAAAATGAGTATTATAAACTCATGCAGGATTACAGCAAGCAAGCCGCAGCTTTACTGAAATAGTTAAAAGTTGGAATTGTGCTTTTTATGATTCCATTTGTATGTCATAACTAACTGTAGTTTGTTTAATCAGCAGTGATCACATAAGTGAGAGGAAAGTGCTGGTTCTGAGCTTAAAAGCAAGCTGCACTCCTCCATAATTAACACACACTCTTCTTCTCCTTTGCTCCTTTCAACACATACAAGATTTACCAAGAACAGCTGCTTTGTTAGACAGTCTGTGAATCAAGACAAAGGCATACAGGTCCTAACCAGAATTCTCTATTGGAAATGCTCTCCATGGTTAAAAAGTAACATCTGATCCAATACTGGTCAGGGTTACCTGTACTTGTGATCTCAGTGAACCTCCTATCCATTCCTCCTTCCAACTTGGGCCTAAAAGTGGCTTCAGGGAGATCTTGCATACAGATAAACTCAGTACTGCACTGGGTTGGATGTTATTTTCCACCCTGAAATTGTGAGCAAGGTTAACAGTTTGAGCCTGAAATGGTCTGCCCCAAAGCTCACGAAACCCACCACAGCCCAAGGAACTTCCAACAGGCCTTTCGGTTTGAGTGCCACAGAACTGAGAGCAGAGTGAGTTTCCTTACTTCTTCTTTAAAGGCTTTACAGACAGATTTTGTCAAGGAAACATTTTCGTTCCTGAAAGCTAGCAAGAAGCTGAAACTTCAGGGAGCTGCAGTAAGATTGAAAACAAACTCAACTTTATCAATAACTTTGGGCTTATACTTTTTGTAGCTTACCTGAGAGAGAAATGCCTTCTGAAAGTCCATACGGAAGATAAGCAAAGATGATCATCATTCCAAACTCCAGGGAAGGAGTTTTCCGCAAATCAATGTGCTTTAACACGTTAATATCAAATAGTTAAGCAAAATACAAGAAAAACAAGGGAGCAAAAAAAGTAAAATTGTTAAAAACAATGCACAAAGCCATTATATAGTTTGTCATCACAGTGGGATGAGATGACCCAGTGGTCCCAGTGTGCTGTACTGGTTAGAATGTTAGACTAGGAGGGTGATCAATCAAAATCTAGAATATAAAGGAAAAGAATGGCTTACCCTCAAGGACTTAACAGAAGTAGTAGATAAGGAGGTAAAACTCAAACCAAATGAGGAGTTGCCATTTAAATATGGTTGGTTACAATATGGACAAATTAAAGGCCTATTTGATACAGATCAAAGGAAGACAGGTTTTAGAATTAAGAATTCAGAATTTGAGGAACTTTTGTTAGGAGATAGTAATAAAGCAATTTCTAAATTGTATAAATTGTTACTGAAATGGTTCACAGAAGATGAAACAGTCAAGGTACAGATGGTAAAGTGGGCAATACACTGTAACAATGAAATAATGATGGAAGCATGGGAACAATTGTGGAAAAATACGTTAAAAATATCAACATGTACCAGTATTAGAGAGAATGGCTATAAAATGTTACATAGATGGTATTTAACACCGAAAAAAATAGCCATAGCTAATAAGCAGCTATCTAATAAGTGTTGGAAATGTAAGGAGCATGAAGGTTCTCTATTTCATATGTGGTGGACTTGCCGTAAGGCTAGAGACTTTTGGGCCAAAATATGTGCTGAGATGTCTTTGATACTCCAGTATAATGTTGTTAAAAATCCAGAAATGCTGTTATTATCTTTGCACTTAGAAGATGTTAATAGAAATGATAAGACATTGCTATATTATATAACAACAGCAAGAATATTATATGCTCACTACTGGAAGAAAGAAGAAATACCTGAAATTGAAGAACGGACAAACACATTGTTGCACATGGCTGAAATGGACAAACTAACAAGAAACTTGAAGGATCAAGAACCAGAAACATTTTTGGAAGATTGGAAAAAGCTGAAAAAATATATGGAAAAGAAATGGGATGTTAAGGGACAATTATGGTCTTTTGAAGGGTTTTAATGATACTAAGTAAGATAAGATATAGTTAAGATCTTTACCAATAACAAGTAAGAACAACTATAATATAGAAATAATGTGATACTAATAGCGGGGGGTTCGAGTGCTGTTGGAAGTCAACATTGAAAAGGGGGAGGGGAGGGGTGGGGAAATATACTTGTGGGAAGTGAAATGGATTGCATTTGTGTTTTAATCTGACTATATATTGACCCATCCAATAAAATTTATTAATTAAAAAAAAAAGAATGTTGGACTAAGATCTGGGAGACCCAGGTTTAAATCCCTATTCTGCTACGGAAGCTCAGCGGATGACCTTGGGTCAGTCACTCTCTCTCAGCCTAACCTACTTCACAGGGCTGCTGTTGTTGTGAGGATAAAATAGAGGAAGGGAAAATAATGTTGCAAGTGATGTTGGGAGAAAAGCAGGGCACATAAATATTAAGGTACATAAATAATGGATCAAGTGTTCGACACATACAAACTTTATACACACAGAAGCAAGTCATGCAGTACATAGTGCTTTTATTTTTCTCTTTACGTTTTTAAAGCTATATTATTTCAACAAATGCCCACTTCCCCACTTTCCTGTCATGTGAGGAAGTTCTGTGTCATAGGAAATGTTAAAGAACTAACAGTTCAATCCTTAAAAGAGCTGTATGCCATTCTAAGCCCACACTGAGGTCAATAGGTACAGAACATTGCTTAGGAATGCACTCTAAGCCTAAAGCACAAGACAGGCACTCTCTCCAAACAGGAGCTCTCCCAGATATTATATTACAACAGGAACCACAGCTTTACAGTATTTGTTAGCTTAACATTTAATCTTGGCTTGTATCTCCTTAGAGTTAGACTTGGGGTATCACTTGGGCTGCAACACTATGCATAGTGAGGCTGGGACTTAAGTCACATAACAGCACATAGGACTGCTGCCTAAGTGTCATGAAGAGCAGAAAATGGCAATGATTGTTAAACCCCTAGAGGGCAAGTTGATAAATGTGTCTCTGAATTGCAGACTTTCTAGAGATTTAGGCTGAAGGGACTTTCCCAAGATTTTACATATATGGTCTTCATTTTTAAGACAACTATCAATGTACAAAATGCTTGTATGGAATGAGGGCTTTTTGTAACTCATGTGATGAACATAGAATTTTGCTCTTCTCTGCTGTTAGTCAGAGAAGGTAATATTGAGATAGAACAATAGTCTGACTTGATGTGGCAGCTTTCAAGGCGGGGGGAAACAATTCTGAGATTCACCAGTGGGGTTTCTGCCCCTGATCCTCAGTCACTGAGCTAGTTTGTTATCTGGCAATACTTGTCAGATAAAAAGGCAATATCAATAAATGAACTTTTAAAATCCTTCTTTGATTGAATTTTGCAGAAGAAAGATATTTTGATCTCTTTGATACTCCGGACAGTCTCCTAGACTAAAATTCTATGGCATCTGTAAGTAGAAGCAAGACTGAGCAGGTTTACAGCTGGTATTAAGGGGAGGAAGGGGTTCACCTTTACTACCAAAAAGGCTATGGAAGCTGCCTGGACAGAAGCCATGCATTGGAGCAGGGATCGGAGCAGAATTGAGCCAAACCGAGTAAAAAGGCTGTTTGGATCCAACCCTGTAACTGTTCCTCATTAGACACAGCTTTTAGCAGATGTGACTAAAAATACTCATTTTACCTAAAGAACTATAAGAAACAAGCAACTCATTACTAGGCCCTTCTCTCCTTAGTTGCTTTCAATGTATTAGTTCAGCTCTTCTACTGCTACATGTTGATGCAATTTCACAGTTTCGGCATGAGAGACGTTGAGGTTTGAACCAGCTTGGCACGTGTCTTCTGTCTATGCTGGGAATCACTAGGGCTAGTACAGGAAAGGCACACAATTACAGCTTGAATCCTGGCTCCAGTGATGTTTTGGCCATTAGCTCCCAGAAGCCACTGGAAATGAATTCATTCCCTAAATGATCACAAAGGATTAGGTGGCTTCTCTGCAAGAGAATGCCCCAATTACATATTGTATCAAAATTACTTATAAAATGATTGGCATCCATTGTCTGCACTTTTCTTCTCCAAGCCCTGCTTCACACGAACACCAAGCAACATAGATGCCACTCTAAATTCAGTCTCCATCACAGCTACTCCGGGCAGCTGTTTTATGTGTAGTAGCTCAAAACTCAGATCAGTCATCACAATGCAATTTTCTTCATGGCACCAAAAAATCATTAAGAAGAATCCCAAAAGCAACAGCAGGATAATAAGTTTATTAGGAACAAACTGGATTTTGATTTCATTGCCATTTTTTCTCCCTCTCCCATAATATTAAAATACACAGGCACCAATAAAATTGATGGACAGCAGATTTCAGGACATGCAAAAGGGAGTACTTCTCTGCCTAAAGTGGAAATTAGCCTATGACTTCCACTGCCAAAGGATGTAGTAATCACCCACAGTTTAGTTGCCTTTAAAAACATGTTGAGACAAATTCATATGAATAAGTCCATCAATGGCTAGTAACCATGATGACTAAGTGAAACCTCCATATTCAGAGGCAGCAACCCCCTGCTTGTAGGCCTTCTGGTGACATCTGGATGGCCACTGTATGCCAAAGGATCCTGGACTAGTAGGACCAGTGGCAGCTGCTGTTATGTTCTTAACATTCAAGTAAATTTATCATCTAGATGATAGGGATTTATTTTTCCCTTTTTGAAGACCGAACATACAAACATATCTATCTGGCTGCCTTTTACTGAATACTCCTAGCCTAGCTAACCTGGTATAGACTACTCGATGCATCCGCAGATTCCTAAGGGAAGAGAGTTTTCCAGTTTCCTGAGATGCTGCTAAGTGGAGACACTAAGAATTGACCAGGGAACCTTTACGCATGTAAAGTATTTGTTCTACTACAAGATAATGTTTGTCTCTCTTGCAGACCCATTTCTTGAGCCACAGGAATACAGCAGAAAAATGGGGGTGGGAGGACATGACCACTAATTAATTCCATGAAAACAGTCAGAGTGCTTGGGTTAATGCAAGCTGTTCATCATGCATAGGTATTTACATTGTGAAGCATGGTATAATGTAATTTCTCTCCGAACAGGCACTTTTCTAGCATGCAAACTGAATGTTACATCAGTTATGAGCAGTGTCAATAAATGCTGCAGGGCAAAAGGCAAATTCTCATTAAACTGAGAACAACATGCAGTAAGGCAGCAATATTAGCAATGTCCATAGCTGTTGCTAAACATACAGATATTTGTTTTGCAGTGCTTACAAGGAAACTGCAAAATTGCTCTATCCGACCTCCTGGTGGCAAAGTTCTCAGAAGTATACAACATCACTGCCCGGGATCCCACATCTTTTCCATCTTGGGCGGTTGACTTATATCAGGGTTTCTGCACTAACTGCAAAAGTCTTCTCCAAACCATCTGCTATGCATTTAACAAGGTAATTTCAATGGGGTATTCACTGTGTGAAAAACAAAAATACTGAAGAATCCAGAAAATTAGGCTCTCATTCCATTCATCAAATATTTAGCGGACTACCCTGCTAAAAGTTGGGCAATCAGATATATTATGACACAGAAACATACATTCCTCGAGGATAAGAAACCAGGAAATTCTAAGGAAGGAAGCAATAAATTGGCCTATGCCTCGGTGAATAAAAATGCCTCAGAATAAAGACAGTTACTTTTAAACAGAGTAATAGGAGGGACAGTGTATGTCTGCCCTATTCTTCCTAGAAACAATGAACAAGTGTCATATCACATAAATGTTATTTCCCAGTGATCTAGATAAATTTGCAAACGTTTAATTTAGCAGAAGTCCAGTGTTTGCATTTGGAATAAAGGCAACTTTGGGGTTTCTTTGACTTTTTATTAGTATTTCTAAAACTGCCAATTTCTTTTCAGTTTTTTCAGATTTTTTCACCCCACATGTTCAGCTATTAAATCGCATGTCACCCATGCTTCCTGACTTTGTGACATGATGTCAGCACAATGAGCACTGTCCTCATCTCCTGCTTATGGAAAAGCCGCCTAGCGATGGAGCCAGCAAGGAAGTCTTATACAGCTACTTCACCAAGAGGAGTTATATAAAAGAGCTTGACAGCAAGGCCTGATGGGTGTTGTGAACAATTTCTCTTTGGGGACAGGGGAAAAAATGGTAAACAACAAAGCAGCTTTCTAAAGCAATGATGTTATTCATTTAAATGTACACCATTCACTTGCCCTATGGTTAAATTAAATTTTATGTCGATTGGGTGGCTACCACTCAAAGAAAACCCAGCATTGTCCCTCCTCTTCTGCAATGTCTAGTAAACTAAAGGTCATGCTTTAAGGTTTTCACCTTCCCTTTGCATGTATCCCAGTCCACAAACTATTTGCTGCTATTTGCAGGGGTAAGGAAACTCACAATGTGATGATGTCGTATCCTGCTTGTTTACTAGATATTACTGGGAGGGAGGGCAGCAGGAGGTGAGAGCTACTGCCTTGAGTGGCAGTCAGGCAATTTATGCAATGTCCAGTCTTTGGCCTAATAATGGGCTTCCTTCAGATGTTTAAACCCATTCAAGCTAGTATAGAAAGTCCAGAGTCTAGTTTGACATAAATCCACACTGCATGAAAATCAGATTGAAGCAGCTGAATACAGTTGCATATGCATGTATTATTTGGCTACCGAAACTCTCAAAGTAAGGGGGGGAAACTTAATTTTTTATTTAATATTTTATACAGAAGAAAACTGGAGCATATGCTAATGAAGAAAAGACCCACTACTGAAAAGGCATTATGACTACAGCAAACAACCAGCATATTTTATGTGCCTCCATTTTTTATATATTAGTTTATTTGCATTAAAAAGTACACAAATGTAAACACAATTAGACCCCTGGAGAGTGTAAAAGAATATACTAGCTTCAGACATAAGGACAGTCAAAGAGAAAACTAAAGTCTATAAGCCTACATTATAATGTAAAGATGAGCCATTATACAGAAACTTGGGCTTTAATGGGAGTTGTACCAAAATAGATGCCCACATTTTACTTCCACAAAACGGAAGCGAGGAAGCAGCTTGCCAGCAAAAAAGGCTTCATTTAAAATCATCATCAACAAAATCACCATGATCTCCCCACAGCAAGCATTGGACAGTCATTCTAAAAATGAAAACACTTCCTAATTTATGCATTACCTAAAAACAAAGGATATCAATGCAGAAATAAGGCCGGTTAGAGTCCCCAGTGCTGCAGAACCAAAAAACATCTTCAGAAAATAACCCAGCGCCTGTAGAAAGGTTTGCCATCCATTTACATCTGACGTATGTTCCCTTGTCAAACCTTCTGCAGTGCTGAGAACAATTTAACAAAGAAATAAAGACAACCAAGGCCAGTTAGTAACACATCTGAATCTTAAATTTGCAAGCACCACACGACTTAGTTTTTTTTAAGAAATCTCAATAACCTACATTTCTCTGCTGAAACTGCTTTTAAAATGCATTTACCGTCCTATAACAAGTGGAACGTCAAAAGACATTAAATAAAATGCTAGTGCAATCCACCCACGGGGAAACACAGCTCTACTAAAAAAAATCTGGAAATCTACCGTTCTTTTTGTGATGCTCTTTGTATTGGTATAAAAGAACCAGAAAGATGCCTGCTGCAGTAAAAGAGAGAAAATTCCCCTAACAGGGATGTGAAAATGATAAGTGTTCAAGGGGATAAGGAACACAGATGGAATGTTGAAGACCCTCCCTTCCCACCAATATATTCACACAAAATTAATGTGCCTTTTCCTCTACAAGGCTCTAATGAATATGTAAAGGAAAAATAGTTTTATTTTTGTAAGTAGAAGGCAAAAAGGTGGAGGCAGGTTAATGCCCCAAGAACCAAAAAGAACCCAAGAAATAAAGTCTTTGGATATATACACAAAGAATCTGACCATGACCATAAGTACACTTAGAGTCTCTCTACACGAGACATCTTACACAAGAACGCTCAAGAGTAGGGAGATGCAATGCTAGCCAGGAAATGTAGTTTAAAAAGACAGAGGCGAAGGTTCTGTCAATTTCACCTCTCTACAGAGCAAGCAAAGATTGCTCCTCAATGGGTTTATTTTCTTCTTCGCCTCCCAGTAAGGCTCCGTCAATTTCACCTCTCTGGGGAGGCGAAGAGGAAATCCACAAACCCTCTGAGGAGCTTCCCAGCTAACATTGTGTCTCTCTACACTTGAGCGTTCTTGTGTAAGATGTCTCATTTAGTGAGACTCTTAGGAGGAGCCAGATAAGGTCTTTTCCCCTAGAATCTGGTGGTGCCCTTCCTTACCTCCAATATACTTTCACTTTAGAATTTGCCTACAAGACAGTTTCCTGTTTGATAAGAAAGTCAAATTCTGTTCTAACACTTAGGGAGGCGCTAGAAATTCTGCATCAATCTAAGCCCTACAACCTGTATGGAAACCAGACAAAATCTTATTTGCATATTCTTTGAAACATTCCTTGCACATAAACGCTGAACCAGATTATTTAGAGAAGGTTTATGTTCCTCATCCAGAGAGGTTTTAAGACAAACAATAAAAGCAATAAAAACAGCAACATAAAAATCATCAGTCATAAAACAAGACATAAATAACTGCACTGTGATCAGTGCTCGCAACTGATGCAATTACTTATGTCTTGCACTAGGTTCTGAGCACCACCAAGGACCAAATCCAATGCTGCCTTCCAGTCGGCTACATGACCAACTGTTACAAGGCAGTATTATTTATTGTAGCCAGACATTTGATCTCTTTTTCATGCCCTGCACACACATTACAACACAACTTTTTCCTTTGGTTGTGTTCCTTATTTTTGTCTCCAGTTTAAGATTATGCCCAAAGTTCATATCAGACATGCAACATATGTCACCAATATTAAGTTAACTTTCATGCCTGGGATTTCCGTCTGTAGCAATTCTGCAGGAGAGACTTTTCCTCTTTTCTAGTTTTTGGACTTTATTTACACTCTCTCTGACATATCGAGCTACTCTACCCAGACAAGTCCTGTCTTTCCTCTCTAGTTTATATCCAGGGGTAGCCACATCCCTCAGATTTTCCTCATACCACCAGGTTTCTGAAATGCCAACTATGTCTATGTTCTCATTTAACACCAAACACTCCAAATCTCACATCTACCTTGGAGGCTTTTATAATTACAAATGAACATCTATATTTCACTTCCTTCTCCAAACACCCTTGGTGTACACTTGAAGATATCCTGGGTGTAGCCATCAAAAATATTATGTCTGACACGATCTTTAGGCAGATTTTTGTCTGAATGACAGTAGCATTTAAAGCATAATGACCTTTTTGAATATCTGAATGCACTTACTTTGTTAGGACAATTGAGACTGCATCGTTGAGAATACTTTCCCCAAAGACAAGCATGTTAAGTACAGGATCTACATTAAGGGCATTAAAGATTGCAATTGTGGCTACTGGGTCAACAGCAGATATCAGGGAGCCAAAGGCAAAGCTGTAGTAAAATAAAATAATACGTTAGCATCGTCTCTAAAATAATAAATGTGAAACAACAATCAACAATCTTGAAACAAACTGATGGATACTCTTTGTGGAAGGAATAGCTCTGCACTACTTTCAGCAACATAAAGTAAGCTCAGATAAAAGGTTATAAGTGTATTTTTTGTATTTGGTCCAATTTAAATTATGTCTACAATTTTAATCCTGAAGTTGACATTGTCTGACACAGAACAAAGAAGCTGAAAAGCTTCTATCCAGTATCCAGACAAATATGCTTGGGTGAAAACAAGTATGCATTAGACCACCAATTATATCACTTATTTTGAAAAATACTTTATTTAACTCTCCTTTGTAGACTGAAAGGAGAGTTAAATAAAGTATTTTTTTTTCAAAATAAGTGATATAATTGGTGGTCTAATGCAGGTTTTCCAGACTTTCCATTAATAGGACGTGTGTACCCTCAATTAAACTTTCCATCAATTAAATTTAGTAGCCCATCCCAAATACACTCCTAGGCTGTCAAGAACAGTCTACTCACAAAAAGTCTAACAAGTTAAAACATATGTTTCAATTAATATATGAGAAAAGTCAAAATGGGGCAGTACACATGTAACTGGGGCCATCTCTTAACCACAGTTAACAGACTGGAGGAAGGACCCTGAATTGCATGGCTCCAACCTCAGCCACTGCCCTATAGTCACAGTTAGCTATTAAAGTGGTACCCAAACTAACTGAAAGTGATGCTAGCCACTGAGCCAGATTACTGCTTAACCAGCCAGGCTGAAAGCCTTGTTAATCAGATGTCTGCAGAAATGCAGCCACTGCACCCACTGGAATATTTTGAAAAATAACTTGCACAAGTAGGAAATTATACAGAATTTACCAAAACTTACCTATCAGTCATGTTGAGCTTACAAATTACTTCAGCCTGAGGAAATTGATTAAAAAGAAAGATTTGTTTTTAATTACCTATCATGCATTGAAAATGTTATTTTTATTCCAAAAGAAAGGTATGCGTGCTATTTCACCATTGTGAGGACTGAAAACTGAAGGAGTGTTGACAGTGAGTACTTATCTATTAGACACACTACTTCCAACAGCAGAGAACGGAAAAACCATCCAATGTGACAGGGTACCAAAGAGTCTAATTTAGACTATTCGTTTACTGTTCAGGGCCCAGCTCAGGAAGCAGCACTTTTTGTTGCACCAATTTCATTTCTTATCGGATGAAGTAATCCGTTTGCACATCCCCCCTCTTCCTCACAACCACCAAACGGCGGTTTGAGCACTTCATGTAAAAGATGGTAAAGGCCATTACATTTCACATCTCCACCGTACTCAGAGACAGAAAACGCAATGTGACATAAATGCCATGGAAGGGGGATGCTAACAGAAATCAACATCTAATCCCCTGAAAGCAACTTGAGAATAAATATTCAGATGCTTTAATGCAGTGAGGATGAAACAGCAAAGGAGATTATCTGAAGGATCAAAGGCCTGAAGACCTGCTGATCTTAAGGCATGGAAACAGGATGACCACAATGGGTGGCATCTGAATGCATTTAGGCACTCATGACAGGCTCCAGAAACGGCTGAAATGCACATACTACTATTTGCAGACCCAGACTCATACATGAAGGGTCAGCTTTAGGGATCATTCTTGCCCATGATATTCTGAGTTAGGTTTTCCATCAGACCTTCTGCTCCTTTAGGTCGAGGCTCCCAGCCACCTCCTGACAAATCTTGGCAAGATCTTTCACTCCCTCCCCATCTAATACTCCTTCCTCCCCTGTGACTGTTGATCACGCACATACATATCCACTTTCTTGGGTGTGATTTTCTTGGTCTAGCTTTGGATGAAAAATTAATTGGGGTTCTTAAATTGTTAGATATAGTATGAAATATTTGATTTATCCTTTGATTTGAATTGCCAAAATATTCTTGCCAAAGTATTTTACTGCTTGCTACACTGGGAGCCAGTTTGATGTAGGGGTGTGTACGGCCAAAAGATTTGGTTTTCCGCTTCAGGTTTACCTGAAGTGGGAAAAAATTGGGGGGGGGGGACCTGGAACTCCAAAGTGGCAAACCGCTTTGGGAGTCGGGTATTTAAATCACTTCGCTATGCTCCATAAAGATTTGGATTCCCAAAAGTAGAAACCTCTACAAGTGAAGGAAACCAATTAGAAATAATTATAAAACTGTTTAAATATGTTTTTTCTACAAAGAATCAACAAGTATTGTTTTACTCAATGAAAAAGAACAATAAACCAAATAAACCAATAAACCAAATAAACCAAATTATTTCATGATAGCGGTCTGAGCTTACATGGTTTGCTGTTTGATTAATTGACAAGCTCTTGTTGTTATTGTGAATGCAGAGGCATTTGCAGTGGCAACAGAGTAGCCACAGAGCAGTTTCCCCCACTTTTCCTTGTTTCTATCTCCCCCTCCACCAGACTGGGTTTTTTTAAATGAGAAATTGCTGTGTAACTGTAGTGTTATAAAAGGTCTATTATCACAGCTGCACCATTTACATTATAACTCTGTAACAAAAAGGACTAGATACTCAAAAAAAATTCTGGCAACTAAACTGGTAGATTGTGGCAATATATCATATCAATATTATGGTAATCTACCAATTCTCAATATGTAAAAAAGCCCTGTGATGGGGAAGAGGAGATGGGAGGATGATGTGATGTGGATGCTCCCCAAAACAGTACAGCTGTAAGGAAGCCAAGGCAGAGCAAAACATCCATGTGGAAACAGTATGATAAAGCTTAGAGCCTCAGCATTTCATCATCTTTTTGCTGTGGTGTAATTAATTACTTGGGAGTTCCATAGCACAAACTCTGCCTTTCTTCTTGCAGAGGGATTTATTACAATTCTCTGTAGCTCGGAGCATAACAGCTAGCTCTGAACCATAAGAGAGGGAAACAGTCACTGTATTCCCTATACAGTAAAAGGTAAAATGCTGGCAACCTAGCAAGCGTAACACTCTCTTTAAAGTGTAGCTTGACATGTTGGGAGTACCCAAACGAGGTAAGGTATGCTTCAATTTCTGAATGACAACGGAAGAGACAGAATAGTATGGGTCTGGAACAGGTTTCAGCATGGCCTCCATGTCCTTTAACATGGTCCGTAAGTCTTGCAAACTTGACAGAGTGCTGTACTGACTATAGCATAGAGTTAATTTTTAACAGCTGACCCTAATGCTGATTTGTCCTGCTTGCATCTTGAAAATAAATACAGAGAAAAATTATCACTTGATTGCCTGGCACAATGTTGACCAGAGGTACTTGAAGTTGATCACCCAATTGCATGTACGAGATCGACCTCCAACCATTCCAATGTCAAAAAGACTTGTATCTTCTTCCATTCCTCAGTCTATCCCTGCATGAATGTGAAGGAACAAAATCCTACCCTCAGAATGAGTATAGTTATTTCACACCATACATACAGGAAGCTCTCACCTGACCCAGAAAGTAGATGCCTCCTCCAACAATGAAAGCCGAAATTGCTGTCCCAATCACAGAAAACAGGGTGATGGAGCCTATGTTTTGGAAGAAATTCCCCTGAAAAAGGAGGAGGAAAGCCCAGTTAAGACAGAGCTTAATGTGATCCAGGAATCATCTGGACTCCTGGCTCATTCAGAACCAGTTTTCAGCAGGATGACCTCTAAACACATAAAAGCAATAATGAAGTGCAATGAATTGGAGAACTCAGAATGTATTTTTCTACCAATGAGTAACCGCATTTTTCAATATTCATTCCTCCATACATTGATCTAGAGATACGAAGGCCTGGAAAAAAAATTGGAAAAATTCAGGGAAAACAGGAGGACTCTTCATTTTTTCCAACAGAAAAAAATATTGAAATTTTGGGAAGTACCAGGAAAAAATCCTCCTATGAAATATGTTTACTTTTGGAACATGTGACATAATATGGTATGATGAGCATAATGATAATATTCTACTGAAGAGTTCGATATTGTCAGTGGCAAACTCAACACCACTTAGTTGACAACATCAGAATTTTTCTGTTCAAATAACGCAATTTCCTTTCTTTACTACAAAACTTGTATTTCCTGTTTTCTCTCTCTTTAGTAATGGTGTTTGTACAATTATGCTTGTAGAAAAACAATGCATTTCTATTTTAAAAATAAGTTTAGACTTGATAAGAAAGTATTGCGTATATTCCAATTTCCTCCCAAATTCCTATTCATTTCCAGAAAAGGTGGGGGGAGCTTTTGTCCTAGGCATCCCTCATCTCTCCCCTCCCCTTTCTTGCTTGCTTTCATATAAATATATGAAAATGCCTTATATTGAGTCAGATTGTTAGTCAGTTTAGCATAGTATTGTCTACACTGACTGGGTAGAGTTTCTGCATAAGGATCTGCTTTGGTGATGTTGTCACACATTGCTGCATGGCCGCACCACCCTCTCTGTGTACTTGATACAGAATAATAGAATTATAGGGTTGGAAGGGACCTCCAGAGTCATCTAATCCAACCCCCTGCACAATGCAGGAAATTCACTTCTCCCCATCTCCCTGCTCCATGTCCAGAAGATTACAAAACACTGTCAGGATCACCAAATGTCCTGGGGAAAATTGCTTCCTAACCCCGAAGTGGTGATCAGCATTACCATGGGCATGTAAGAAGGGGCTCTTCTTAAAGAGCAATTTCAACACCTCCCTATTGCAGAGCAACACAATTAACAGTAAAGCATTTGTGTGGTGGCAGCAAACATCTGAACAGAAACCAGGCACTCTCTTTCCCACATTCCCTCCCCTCTGAAAAGCCCATCAGGATTTCAAGAGGAGTCTGTTCTCCATTCCCCCCAAACAGTAGAAACCACTGAGCACAGTTGGAGTGGGACACCCTTTTGTGGTACTTAACCACACAGCCTAAATTCAGTACCCCTCCACTTCGTTTCTGACTCTTACAATAGTATGGGTCAGATATTCTGAAATCATTTTAATGGTACATTTTGTTTTTCAAGTTTACACACTGTAATATTTTTCTCTGGAATGAGTTTGTCTGCTTCATTCAGTTTAGATTATTTTATTGCCATTAATTAAAAACAGATTATACTAAATCCATTTCCTGGTCTGCTTATGAAGATCCCAGTCCCTACTCTGCTTAGTATAACTATTCAGATTTACTGTACAGTTAAACTACAGGATCAATCCAATATTAATCTTGGAATTAAAAGTTCACATGGATTTAAGATTTTTTTTTAATTACTGTGCTTCTTCTCATGTAAGAGTCAAACTACATGTGATATTGGCATTCCAAGACTGGAATTCGCGATGTTTAATTTGGCTCTACAAAGCCATCTGGGGACAGGGAAGAATGGGCCCATTCAGATCAAGGCTGTTGCCTGATCCATGCTGCCCCTCCCCGTTCTCTGCTGGTGCTTTAGGGGCACATTTGGAATTCCAGTCATGCAACTCCAATGTTGGCTATTGTTTGGTCCTTAGAAAAAAATATCGATCAGACTTGGAACTGGAAACCAAGGAACTATGTCTCATTAGCTGGTCTCAAAGATTTTTTTTAAAATACATATTTTCTTTCACACAAGTGGGACTGCCTATGAAAACTGTGTAGGAAAAGCAGGTGATGGAGGTCTACTTCTGGCTGTGATATGGTTTTTAAGAGGACATTGTCACCAAAGCCTGAAGACTTGAGCTGCCTTCTCATAGTTTTCAGGGCTGGAGCCCCATACTATTTAGACCAACAAATAGCCTGTATTTCTCGAGAGCTTTACAACTGTTGAAGAGTATTTATTTATTTATTTCAGATTTCTATTCTGCCCTCCTCGTGAGAGGGCTCAGGGCGGATAACAACATATTAAAAATACAATTTAAAAATGCATGTACATTAAAAACACATTTAAAATAGGATGGTGGACAGCCTTCACAGGGAGGGTTAAGATTTATACATTACTTTTTCTTCAGGCCGGCAGAGGCCCAGCCTCAGCCATATGCCTGGCGGAACAACTCTGTCTTGCAGGCCTGGCAAAACGATCATAGGTCCTGCCGGGCCCTGATTTCAGCAGACAGAGCGTTCCACCAGGTGGGAGCCAGGACCGAAAAGGCCCTGGCTCTATAGTCAAGGCTAGGCGGGCCTCCTTGGGGCCAGGGACCACCAACAGCTGTTTGTCCCCTGATCGGCAAGTCCTCTGGGGAATATATGGGGAGAGACGGTTCCATAGATACACTAGTCCCAGTCTGCACAGGGCCTTATAGGTCAATACCAGAACCTTGAATCTGATCTAGTACTCCACTGGCAACCAATGCAGCTCGCATAAGAACGGTGTTATATGCGCCTTATTTGGCACTCTTGTAATAACACGTGCTGCTGCATTTTGTACCAGCTGTAATCTCCAGGTCAGGCTCAAGGGCAGCCCCGCGTAGAGAGAGTTACAGTAATCTAGCCTAGAAATGACCATTGCTTGGATCACTGTAGTTAAGTCACGGGTTGACAGGTAAGGGACAAGTTGCCTGGTCTGCTGCAGATGGAAAAAAGAGGACCTGACAACCGCTGTGACCTGTGCCTCCATTTTCAGGGAGGCATCCAAGATCACCCCCAGGCTCTTAACCCTCAGAACTGGCACTAATGGTGCCCCATCAAGGGCCGGGAGCCGGAGTCCCAAACCAAATCCACTGTGGCTCAAGTACAGGATCTCCGTCTTCGTTGGGTTCAGTTTCAGCCAACTCTGCTTCAACCAACCAGTCACGGCTGCAAAAGCATGTTCCAGGACATCTGGGGCTGAGTCGGGCTGTCCGTCCATCATCAGATACAACTGGGTGTCATCTGCATATTGATGACACCCAAGTCTGAAACTTCGCACCAACTGAGCAAGGGGGCGCATATACATGTTAAACAATAATGAGGAGAGTATTGCTCCCTGTGGGACCCCGCACACCAAAGGGTGGCGGGATGACAATTTCTCCCCAAGCACCACCCTCTTGTCCCCAACCATGGAGAAAAGAGACAAGCCACTGTAAGGCAGTCCCTCGTATCCCCGCATCGGTGAGGCGGTGAGTCAGAAGATCGTAATTGACTGTATTGAATGCTGCTGACAGATCCAATAATATCAGCAGCGCTGACCCGCCTCGATCCAGATGTCTACCAAGTTTGTCTGTGAGGGCGACCAGCAACATCTCTGTCCCATGTCCCAGACGGAACCCGGACTGGAAGGGGTCTAGGGCTGAGACATCCTTCAGGAAGCCTTGCAGCTGTTCCACCACGGCCTGCTCAATCACCTTTCCCAGAAACGGGAGGTTCGAAACCAGGCGGTAATTACCAGGTAAGTGGGGTCCAGCAATGGTTTCTTCAAAAGAGGTCTCACCACGGCTTCCTTTAATAGCCCAGGAAAAACCCCGGAGCCTAAGGATAGGTTAACAATGGCCTCCAGCGAGGACCACAGCCCCTCGGCACTGGCCTTTACCAGCCACGATGAGCATGGGTCCAAGGGACATGTGGTAGGCCTAACTGATCGCAGGGTCCTGTCAATCTCCTCCCCAAAGAATGGGCTGAAATGATCCAATATTGGCCATGAAGCCAAGGGGTCTCTAGCTTGTTCACTGAATCAACTGTGGCTGGCAAGTCACAGCGGAGAGACAAGATTTTATCAGCAAAAAAGCTCCCAAAAGCTTCACAGCTAATATCCGAATTCAAAATTTGACGGCCTCTCTCTGGCAAGGAGACCAATGACCGAACCACATTAAACAATTTTGCCGGGCATGATCTTGCTGACGCGATGGAGGCTGCATAAAACTCTTGAATGTCCCAGAAGTTCTTTAATGTCCCAGATGTCAGCAATACCTTACCTTGTGTAATGAATACCCAGATTCAAATATAATTGGGGGAAGCAAAAGAAGAAAAAACATATTAGGACGAAACATTTCTTCTTCCTGCAAAATATAACAAAAAGATGAAGAAAGGATTAGAAGATGTGAGATAAGGGAAATAATATCACATCAAGCACAAACAAAATCAAACACAAGTGCTTTAAAATGTCTGCCTAAATGATAATATTTTAAACCAAAACCCACTATGAAATGAATTTTATATTAATCTGCCTTATTTCCCACCACAAATAAAGAGGATTTTAAGATAGCAAACATTCTTGGGATTACTTTTTAAATTGCTTTTCACCTAATAGCTAAAAAACCCACAAACTGTTATTTGAATTGCTGCATTCAAATCGCCAGCATGAAATAATACTGTCTTCCAACAAAAAGCTTTCCACAATAAGAACACCTAATGTAATTAATGTTGCTCAGAAATAAAATTAACAGGACATGGAATTACACGGTTAGATCCAGTGATCTGGGCTGGCAGCAGAAACCACTAGTTGCAGATTTCCTCTGTTTTCTCTCCCCTCTGTACAGTCGTTTCTGACCCTGGGAAAACTGATTCTCAGGGTTGCAGGACCCACATGTAATAATCATCACTTAGATTAACAGTATGTAGCAAGGAGGAGGAGGAAGACTACAGAATTGCCTTTCTGCCTCTTCCATCAACTATGGTATTACTGATGGATATAGATTTGGAGGTTTTTTATATACTTATTTTTATATACTAAACCTATGCCTTTTCAGTATTACATGCTTTGAACTTTTTCTATGCTCAGGAGCCAAAGTAGTACTTGTAATGTAACCTGTAAGAATTTGACACTTGAAACAAGAAGACTTGAAAATCTGTAAGAACTGATATACTGCTTTTAGGGCTGCACTTATATTATATGTTATATTATTCTATAGATTCCAATAGAAATCAGTACCACAGAGCCTTTTGTAGAAAACTGATTTGATGCAGCAAGCTGGTTTTGGCCACCTGTGGTATTATCTTCCTTAAAGCTGAGAAGGAACTGGGGAAAAGGGCACGAATAGGAAAACATCCCTTCCTATCCACAGATTTCAGTTATCAGAAGATATCAAGGCACCAGATTGAGATTCATTGGCGCCCTTGAAAGTATTATGCCCAGAAGAAAGTAGGTAAAAGGTTACAGTGTCCTTCCAAAATGAGGGCAGAGGAAAAAAAACTGTGAAGACTGGAATTCCCCCAAATAGAGGGGCCAGCCCAGAATTGCATCTTCAAATCAGAACTGACCCTAGATATGTTACGAGCCAGTAAGATATCAAATATTAGAATATTGTAATATTGTTATGATTATCTGAAAGTATTAATTGCCTGTGTTTCTACTGTAATTTTGATGAGCTCCGGACACAAGGAGACCACCTACTCCTGTGAAAAAGGGGCTCCTCCATTGTTCAAATTAAACAATCATATATTGCTTCATTCTACAGGACTCCACGGTGTGTGTGTCTCTTATTGTGATTGGCGAGAGGGACACCTAAGGCACAAGTTTGTGCATAACATTACTCCACTTGAGTCTCACAGTCCTAGGAACCAACTATCCCAGAGTTGGAAGAGATTGTCTGGAGGAGGGGAAAATAGAGAAGATTTAAGATCCTTGCACAAGCAGCGAGCTGGATCCAATGCACTTTATAGATGCGCAAATATTAAGTGGCTCTGGGTGTGGCTGTCCCCAAGGGCAGTTGGGGAGCCCTAACAGATGAAAAGCATTATCCTTTCTTACTGACAGGGAGTAGTAGTAAGAATACAAAGTTGCACTTACCTGTAACTGTTGTTCATCAAGTGGTCTTCTGTCTAAGCACACACTGGAACTATGCATGAGAAGACCAGCTGTGAAAAAGATTTCCAGAGCTTTCTAGCAGACTAGGAGCACCCCCTCCTCCCTCTGGCACTTTCCCACCAAAACCATCATAGGCGCAGTTCTCTCCATGCCACCACTGGAGACCCCCCAGAAATTCAGTGTCCAGATTGTTCACAGCTAGGCAGGACAAAAGGATGTGTGCCTGTACAGGAGACCACTTGTTGAACAGCAGTTACAGGTAAGCACGACTCTGTTTTCATCTTTGTGGCTTCTGTGCAGTCCTACATTGGGAGACTAGCAAGCTCAATTACTGAAGGAGATGGGTGTGAATTTTTTAAAGTAAAAGACCATGGAGGGCTATCAACCCATCAGTTGCTTAGCGTCTCATATTGGAATTCACCCAGAGGGGCTTATAAAAGAGTAGGGAACGCTCTACAAAAATGCCTACAGAAAAATGGAAAGGAAAACCCGTGCTCCAGTAGAGAGAAAGTTGTGCTAGGAAAAGGAAATTGAACCGCCATGCACTCAAAACTTAGTGTGAAAGCTTCTACCAACCCACAAAGGAAAGGCTACAGGCGGATACTGCCAGGCCCTTCTGTGAAATACCAATACAAAATAGTACTGGTATTTCAATACCAATATCAATACCAATACGAATACAAAGTAGTATTCAAAGTGGTATTCAATACCAATACCAATAGTATCAATACCCAATACCAATACCAATACCAAGTAGTATTGGATCCCTAGTAGGAAAAAAGAACCCAAGAAAACTCACATTCGAGGAATGCAGAGACTCCAGAAACTATACTATATCAGAAACTGTAAGGATAGTATTGTGAGATATGAGAACTGACAGACAATCCCAGTAGGGAAATCCTGGCATGCGTCGGAAATGTTAACATTGTGAAACTTCATGAACCGGGGGGGGGGGGGGTTAGGATTAGAACCCACAATGTCCTCATTCCACAGACAGAAGTGCTGTACACTAAAACCCAGTTATAAATGAAGTACACTAAAACCCAGTTATAAATGAAGCAACTTTTTAAAAAGGAAGTGGCTCTTATTGCAGCTTCATACAGAGACTGAACCCTTTGTTCCAGTCCAACAACACTCTGGGAAGGAACAGGCTTGCTGTCCAATATAGATGGGCACGAACTGTGAAAATTTCAAACTGTGCGATTCATGGTTCGTCGCTTTTCACAAACCATGAACCAAAAACTTTCATGAACTCGCCCCGGTTTGTGAACTGGTTTGTTCGGTTCATGAAAACGTCACTTCTGGGTCAGCAGAAGGTCTGCAGAGAGCCCATCCCCCCCCTTGCCTAGGAAACTGATTGATCGGCGCCAAGCTGTCTGCAGTGACAAAATGAAATATGAACCAAACGGACTAAGCTAAAATTTGTCACTATTTGTGACAAATAAGTTCCCACGAACTGGCCCGGTTTGTATTTCGGTTCGTGCCCACCTCTACTGTCCAATCCTTAGAAGCGACCTCTTCCATTCTTTCAGATAACTTGGAATCTCAAGGTAGTGGATACATTTTCTATATGCAAGAGGCTAGGTTCTACCTGTGGCATGTCCTACTGAAAGAGTCTCTGGTAGCAGACTTTTGAAAAATCCTTTGAATTCATATATCTATACTCAATGCTGATTTTCTCTACAAGAAAAGTTCAATGGCCTTAATTTATAACACTTCAGCCAATACCTTTTATGCCCTAGGACGGGATTAAAGTGTGTGTTATGCTCCTTCAAAGAAGATGGTAACAGGATGATAGTGACTTGCTGATTTGGAACTTAAAGAAAAATTGCAGCAGGGGAATTCTGCTTCCCACCCAGGCTAACAGTTTACAGCATTCACTCTTCTCAATGACTGAATTAGAGATGAAGTGCTATTTAATCTGCAGGCCATCTGCAACAATAACAATGACCACTAGAATCAAGGTTTGGTTCAGTGGCATTTTAAAGACCAAACAGATGTCCAGGGTATGAGCTTCCGAGAGTTGAAAACTGCTTCTTCAGATACATTTAGAAATGGAAGTATGTAGGGTTTTAGCTAACCAGGTGGGAGGGGTATTTAAAGTAAGAGTGTAAAGCTGAAAAGGATTGTAGTTTGTGCGTCAAGGACTTCCTCCTTTAAGGCAACCATTTTGAGTAGAAACATAAGACATCCAAATATGGGTATGGAGTTTATGTATACCCCACCTTTCATTTTAAAGCCACAATCAGCACAATCTTGAAGATGCCATTTTTGAGTCATACAATCAAAGGGAAAACTAGAAACTTTTCTTCTTTAAATATAGTTTTATTTGTCACTAGAATGACTATTAATGACAAAAACTTTAAAGAGAAATAAGTCTCCTCAGAGACTCATCTCAAGAACAAGGTGACAAAAAAACGGAGAACAATAACGGAAATCCTCTCTTTGCGGTAGCAAAAACAAACAGAGGGAGTAGCACCCCTCCTCCTGGTTATGTGATTGTTTTGTCAGGAAAGCGCCAAAGGGAGGAGGGGCACCCTAGTCTGCTAGAAAGCTCTGAACATCTTTTTCGTAGCTGACCTGCACGAGAGTAGTCCCAGTTTGGGACTGCACAGAAGCCACAACTATTAATTGCAATATTAATTAATCAATTAATAAGGATGCCACCCTAAATAATTCCAAATTCCTAGAGAGTTATTGTTTTGATTTGGCTAATGGATTGTTATATTTGTGTTAAATGATTGTATTATACATTATCTTCATTAGCAGGTAGTTCACAATAGTTTAATTGATGTTTTGGATATTTATGATCTGATAGGTAATTTTTAGCTTTAATAATCATATGCATTAATGACTGTGTTATGTTTGTTTATCCGAATTTATTATATCTGTATTTTACAGGTTAAATAAAATTTTTTAAAAAGATTATTCAACCACAAGAACTACTGTTTCTGAAGATGCAATTTCAGATTTTAATATAATTGCCGTCTTAAAAACATCAGCAATAATGGGAATTGGGAATAATGTGCTGCAGAAGGGCCTGACTCATACAAATTGGCTCTCAAACGGTAATTTGCTTGAGTTTTAAAACATAAAATCTTTGAAAATGATACGTGCTGGTTTCAGCAAAACCATTTTGTCACTTTTTTCTGCTTTTCTATGCAATCACAAGCACACAATCTGTGCTGGAAGTTACATAGGGTTGCAGAAAGTTTTAAGAGTGCTGACTTTCTTAAAGAAAATTTATATGTTTAATAATGTCAACAGTTCATTTGTAATTCATTACTTCAATGGAAGACCGACTTTGTGAAATGTTGACTTCTCTCTCAAAGGAACTTGACCCACTTGGCAATTTGGGAAAACAATCCTACAGCACTTATTCCTTTAGAAAGAACTCCAAATAACTGAATATTGCTATGCAATCGTTCTGGGATAGGACCAAGAGTTATAGCTTCTCTGCGACTGAAATCAGATAGCTATTATTACTCTCAAGCAAGTAAGGCACTTCAAGTTTGGTGGGAGGGGCACAGGTCAAGGAGACAATGGTTACCTATCACTTCTCCAGCAGGTGTGTTTAGGATTAGTTTGGATGTTCAGAATATGAGCCTTGGCATCTCATCATGTTCACCTTCAATATGACAGTGAGTATTGCACATGAGTTCTTTTCCAACTCAAACTCTTCCCATTCTTCTTCCCCCTCCCTCTTCTCCCTTCTCCTAGTCGAATTTAGCTATTCCAGGTAACGGTAGGCAACTGGGAGGAGGGAAGTGTCCCTCTGTCTCCATTTCTCTTGTTCTTCTTCAAGCCTTTCCCATCAGGAACTAAAGAGCCAAAAAGCCATAAAATATAATCAAATGAGATGTGCACATTTCGGCCTCTCACAGTATTTTTCAGACAGCTGTGTGGGTGGTCCAGTTGGATCAGGCCTGTGGCACTGCGAGAAGGGGGAATTAAGCCTTCCTCCACACCATGCTATTCTCCTAACCAGAAACAGCTCCAAGAGCTGCTATTTGCCCCACTGGGGAAATTTAAATATATCCCATTCAATATCAACTTTCATAGCAGTACTAGTGACTGGGACTCTGCTGTTTGAGATACCTGGGAAGAAGAGAGAGCCAGGGAGACAGGTGGATACATCTTTTCCTGCCTGTCTCGACTATTGCTTCTACCATAGCTGGGCAGTTCAAGTAGGGTTGTGGGTTCAGAAGATGGGCCCTGCTTATTATGATGAGCAACTTCCTGAAACAAGAATCCCTCACCCCAAAACCTCATTGTTGCTTGTAACTGATCAGTCCCTTTCTGAACTGAAGCTACCAAAAGATCACCTATTAACATTAGGATTGCAACTGCAATCCACACCATTTGTAGATGCTGAATTCTTAGCATATCACTATTAATCTCTGAATACTATCACACATGTGGCATGTCTTTGAATTAGAAGACAAATGAGTTAACTTATGTTGTTGATAATGGACAAGTGGCTATAGGGAAAACAGAAAGGAAGAAGACAGAAGTTAAATAAAAACAAATTATCCAAATATATTTTATGTTGGTATGCTTGAATGTTTTGTATGTTTGCAGACTAATTATTTTTTTTTTAAGGAGGGGGGGTGCAATCAAAACTTTAATGCAAGTTGCTGTTTTGGCTCATGAAATTTCTTTTTGGGTCACAACACTGCACAGCTCAGAGGGAACATTGGCTTCTTGGAAAAGAAAAAAATGACGGATGGGGAGTTGCATGATCTTTATTTCTCTCTATTTCTCATTGGTTGACGTTGCTTTCAGCTGCATTCTCAGTCTAGCTAGAATGAACAGGACTTCTGATCAAGCTGCAGTGTAATGCTAGATGAAAATTAATTTTGCCCTCTCTGCCCCATATCTTGTGACACATGAGGAAGGGAGGGCAAAATTGTTTTCCAGATGCAAGGGAGAGCATATAATTAGAAAAGCGCTGGTGCTCAGTCATTCCTCCCCCCTACTCTGGACCTTGCAGTCCCAATTTTGGGGGGGGGGGTATGGCCCCCACTTCAGGGTTTTCCAGATCTTACAGTTCTTGAATTCTGATACCCCAAGTAGCTGCCCATAGTGCTTACTGTACTCAGATGGGTATGACTGTGGAAAACTCTTCCTGTATCTGGACAAGATATAAGGGAGAAGGCTTCAAAACAGAGTTCAATTATGGCACCTCTTTTGTTTGATCAAATCATAAGCCCGGAATAAAGGACATGCCCCCCCCCGCAATGTTTTTGCCTGCGTACCTTCCAGTTGGCCAGCTTCTGAAATTCTATAATTTTTATAACTGCTCCCATAAGGATACCTAAAAGGGAGAGGAGGCAGAGAGAGAGAAAGCACAATATGAAATCAGAATGCTTTGACTCAGTGAAGTGTTCAAATGCTCAATTTGCTTTTAGTGTGTTGTACTAAAACATTCATTATGCTTTAGGGCTGTAATGAACAGTTGAAGTTAGCTAATCCAATCTCTTCCATAAAACTCTCTCCTCCACACATTAGCAGCTGCCCACCCCCACCCCCACCACGATACATTATTAACCAACATCACTTCGGCACTAAAATTATACAGAATTTCATGAAGGCAATAAAGACATGTTAATTCTAGCATCCTGACAGCCAAGTACTGCCAAGGGTCACCTGGTAGGCAGTAGAATCCCCAAGAATGACCCTCAACACCTCACATCTCTGACCTCTTGCAATGTCCTTCTTGGACTACGACCTCAGACCAATTTGCCTCTCCTGTTGCCAGTGGCTGATCTGCAATGATATCATAGCAAGGGGACTACAGGCAAAGATTTACAATTTTCACTGGTTTACTGCTTCGTTGTGCCAGAAGCGCTGGGCAGGCTTTAACTAGGCAGCTGACTAACTGCTAAGGGCCACTTGGAAGACCTTAAGGTTGGCATTCCAGGGTCATTCGCATCTTCTGCTAAGTTTAAAGCCAGCTGAGGCAGCCAGAATAATGCTATGATGCCTGGGGGAAGAGGCTGTTATCTCAACTAAATTATTTTTGCTCACCCCACTACATTTGCTCTCTCTTTCCTACCCTTTGCCTGTTTTCTCCCTTCACTGTTGAATTTTGATTGCAGCCCCTTCTGAGATCTGCCTTTCTTTAGTTCAATTCCATGAAGACTGCTATCATTATTTGTTAGGATGATAGGTAACTCTAGAAAAATTAGTTTGGGAGAAGTGAAGATGTGCTGAAGCCCAATATTAAGAGAGCAAGGATTCTGCTAGACACACTTTTTTAGATGGAGATGAATAAAAATTTAATTAATCCAGTAATATGCTGTAACTGGAAGCTGGGATGTTAAAAAATATTGTAGGGGAGTAACCCGAACCCCCTAGAATTACCTCTGGTGCCATTTCTCTTAGATTTAAAAAGCATGAGAGAAACATCCCATACAATCATGAGGGAGCTGTGCTGGCCTTGCTTGGAAAAAGCACCAACTTGGCCCTTCCTTTAGGAACAGATACTTTAGAAACCCTATCCTACCACAAATTTTGTTATATACTAGACTCTTGCTCTTTTCCACTGCTATGGACGGACTAATACAACTACCCATCTTGATCTATGTGAAAATGACTCTCTTCAAAATAATCTCAGATCATCTTAACTGCAAAGAATATAAAACCAACACTGGACATTAAAGTCAGTCATAGAAGATTCCAGCAATGCAATGCAGTGAACGGCCCAAGGCCCAGTGCAGAAGTCCATTAATTTACATGGGCAGAACTGTATCTGCAGTTAGGCATCACATTCACCACAGCAATTGCACAACTTAAACCTAGAAAAAAAGGGCCCCAGCTGTCCGCTTCTCTTTGCTAACCTGGATTCTTTACTTTGATCTCTCAGTGTTAGGAGTCAGACCTCTCCTCCCATTGAAGAATTGTTTATAGATATGAAATCATAAACACCCTTCCTCATATAGGATATGTGCAAGGCACTGCCAGGCCTGAAATAAAACAAAATAGAAGCCAACAGGGCAAGAAGCTGGAAAAATATTTTAAAAGAAGAGTCAGAGCACCTAGCTGACTAAATACCCCCTCCCTCCTTTGGAGAGATACATTAGGACAATGAGGTCTCCCAGGAAGCTCCTGGCTAATTTCATCCACGCCCTGCCTCACTTCCCTCATCCATTTACCTTGATTAAGCACCACATAATGCTATTCAGCAGACCTGTAACTTTTCCCATAGGGTGACCAGTCACCCACTGGAGGCAGGGGATCCTCTGCTCCTTCCCTCCATCCTCTGCCATCGCTTACCTGGCAGGCAAGGGAACGTGCATCCCGGGGCATGCTCCTGGGTGGCTCAGTGCACTCCTGCATGCTGCAGTGGGATGATTTGGGCCCAAAACAGGCCCATTCAGGGCCTAAATTGACCTGCTGTGAAGCGTAGGACCACTCCAGGCCCAGCACAATGATGTTGTGCTGCCCAGGGTGATTTTAGCCCCAAATGGGCCCGACTTGGCTCACTGAAAAGCACGGGAACGTTGCTGGGAGGGCCCTGGAGAGCTCCTGCACTTCACAGAGTGCCAATGTAGGCCCCAAACCAGCCCGCTGTGGAGCATGGGAGCGCTCCCAGAGGCAGCACTACGCCCTGCACAATGACATCACTTCCCAGAAGTGACATCATCATGCAGCCAAGGAGCATGCACGCATTGCATGCACTTGAGCACTACAATAAAAATGAAAGCTGGGTCTCCCATCTTCCACTGGGAAGGTAAGGGGGCCTGGCAACCCTATAACCAAACAGTCATCAAGCAACATTTACAGTCCACCTCAGGTAAATCCATTAAGCCTCTCACAACTCATTATCCACCTCTGGAAAAAAAATTAAGTCATTGGGGGTGGGGGGCAAATATGTCAGCTTGCCCCAGGGAGCATTTTGCCCTATATCTGGATTTGCTAGCCACCAGTGAGTGTATGTATATGTCTTTGGATCCATGCATACACCCCCAAATCCATCTGGGCCTCTTCCCTTCTTCTCCATGAAATGCTGTTTGTTTTGCTGCTACCTCCGTGAATGTTTATCCTCAAGACTGTTAACTATTGCCTTCCCCAAAACTGCTTTCTCCCCATTTCCTCCCTGATTATCTCTTAGTTAGCCTCGTACGTGTGCTGTGTGTAGTTTTCTGTACATTTGCCCTTTTATTTCTCTTTCCAGTTGAACATCTGCCTGGCTTATTTGAGAGTTCTCTAAGGGAATAATCCCCATAAACATTGGTGGAGAATCCAAGTTACCCCCTCTTGCTTGGTCTCCTTTAAACTAATCCCCCCAACTAATTAGGAGACTATTTGGGTAACAACAGTTTAGTAGCTGTGAACCAGAAAATCCCAAGTTCAAATCTCACCTCAAACTACACAACACAATTTTTAATGAGTCACATGTGGGGTCCCGGAACTAGACTGACTTTCCCTTAAACCATACTGCACCTGTGGGGAACAGCTTTTTAAAAGTCTGCAGGCACCCAATTTGGCTTGGGACCACAATGCAGCAAGAGAAGAGGCTCCTGCTCCCCACCCCCATTCCATTTTCCCAAGCCATGATGGCCCCGAGGGGAGATTAGCCCTACTATAGAGCTGCATGTACAGTATTCAGCACCCAACGCATTGAAAATCATATTGTGTAGTTCGGTCTTAAGCCACACACTAAGTATTTTTAGACAAGCCACTCTTCTCCTAGTTTCAGCAGCCTTCAGCAGCAACAGAGGGATAAATACTGCTGCCCTGCCTTAAAGGGCTCTTGTAAAGATAACTCAATAATTCTGAACGCTTGTCAGGCTAAATATTATGGTAATACAAAGAAAACAGAACTTGGGACTGTGTTGAAGGCATTCTGTCAACCTGAAACGCCCTAAGGAATTGGGTGATAAGGACCTCACCACATTTTGCTTTCCCTCCACCTCTGCTGGTGTTGTACAAGTATATTTGTGTGGCTCTCCAACATAAGACATGTGGAAATGAGCTCTTTCCAGTGCAGATAAGAAACTGCCTGACTTAAGCTCAGGGCACTACAGGAATAAAATTATGGTGCTTTACAACAAGGGACCAGTCGCTCCTAATTTTAGTGACCAGTAGGCTCAAGGTTTAACACTTCATGAAACATAAGGTTTATTTCAGTAAATGACCAATGAAGGACTTCACATTTGAGGAGGCTCAGACATATGGTTTGGTATTATATAAGCAAGCCTCAGGCTCAAGTTTATCCAAACTGGCAAACTAAGGCTTACATTTCCCCTCCAAACCAGAACACTATCAAAGTACAGTTTGATAGTGGTTTGCAATTCAAGGAGATTGGAATGAAGTGACTTGGCCAACAGGAAAAGGTAAAAGCAATAAAGCTTCATACTGTAAAGATGACAAGGTGCAGGTAAACTGCTATAGGCTAGATTGAGCAATTGTAAGGAAAGGTGATGAATACATATTACCCTTCCTTGAAACTGTATGAAGGTGAGAAAGTCCTAATCTACAAACCGATCTAGAATTTACTTATTAAAAAAGACTCTGATCTATATCCAAAAATACCGAATGTGCTGTTTTTGTACTACATGAACATGTTGTAACTAGGTGGACTGTTTGAATTCTCTACAGTGACATCCTCTAATTGTTCATAATTAAGACATTCAGTCTCACTACCCACCTTTCTTTAATGTCTTCTGTATTATCTATTAATCTGTCAAAGAATATATCGTGCTATATTATACTGCAGTCACATAAACCAAAGAGTTGATCTTCTGATACCAAATTCTTTGTAGGTCTTTCAAGAAATTCTGAATCTAAAGGCTGGGCTCAACACTTGAATGGGAAATCAACTGGGAAATCCACACCTGCCCTTCAAACATAAAACTGATTAAAAATAATGCTTCATAATGAGATGATGGTAAAGAGACCAACAGCTTCTTTTGTGTGCAATAAATTAGATAACTCTTCTACTACTTTGGCTAAAATTGGATTCTTCCTCATCTTTTTTTTTTTTTGCAACTTTGTCCTGAGCTGTTTTCATATGTCCAAATAGTCCGCTAATTTTGCACCATGATTCCGTTATATTCTGCTATCATAACGCACCGTTCTCATTTCCTTGACTTGTGCCACTTTGTTGTGCTTCCAGAAGTTCACATTCCACAGAAGAAATGCAACAGTGGGCGGTGGATGATCTTACGTCACTGCTGACGAAAGCACATTCCCTCCCATTTCCGCCCCCCTCTTTAAAAAAAAGGCACCAAGATTTGTGCTATATCGCTCTTTCAATATACAAAAAACCAAGAAGGGGAGGGGAGCTTGTGGGACTCCTGGTCTTGGGCAGGAAAATCTCTCCTTAGGGTGCAGAAACCAAAAAGGAGGAGGGGTTGTGTGAGTGGTCTCTGGAGAAGCGTTTCCAATCGTTCCCATGCAGGCAAAAAAAATCGCTAAAGAGTCACGAAGCGGAATAAATGGGAAATCTGCATTCTTGAAGAAAACACAGCAATTACAGGAGGATGACCAGTTTTCACAGGTGGATTAAGAGGATGTGTGAACAGCTGTGAGTATAGCAGAACAACTGTGATACTATGCAATACTATAGTGCTACAATAAGGACATGTGAAAACGGTCCTGGGACATCATTAGTTCAAATACAAAATCTATTCAATATTGACCTACCAAGATGATAACAAAATTGCAATCCTGATTCGCCCAGCCAGAAATATTTATTCAAAGTAAACTGGATTATTTTGCAAAGCTAGCAAACAATCAACCACATCGGGAAAATGATTATAGCAGCAAATAAAAAAATGAAAGGAAAAAACTGTTCTAGAACTAAGCATATAAATAAGAGGAAATATATACAAACAGGAGAATGTTTTAACATAAAACAGGATGGAACTAACAACCTGTCTTCCAAGCACTAACTAAGGAGCTCTTTCAAACTCTGGTATCTCTTTTTCATTGGTTATTTAAGTATATATTTTTAGTGGCCGTTGCGTTGGCTGGCAAAATCTCTGAGTTATCCACTCTATCTGCCAATAACTTCAGTGGGTTTCATTCAAACATGGGTATGCATCATCTTAGCCCCTCCTTCCTTTTTCACCAGCAGAAAAGCTGGTTGGATCCAACCCAGTACACATCAAAGTACAAGTCCACTAGATGAGGCCAAAAATCTATTTAGTCCAGACATCTATTTCTAGCAGTGGCCAGCCCAGATACTTCTAGAAAGCCCACTAGCAATGCCTAAAGGCAACATCCCTCCATCCTGTCCCCTAGCAACTGCTATGCAGAGACAGACTGCCTTCAGTTCTGGAGATTTTATTTAGACATCCTGTCTGATCACTGCCGATAGAGCTTTCCTTCATTATTATTCACATAAGTGAGAATAAATAAAAATGAGACACATTCTCTGACTTAGAAAGAGGAGCTGTTGCCTAGAAATCAGTTAAGTAACACTGCCATACCAAATCAACAAGAAAGCCAAATCAGGTTCTTGGACCATTCAAAATTATAAGCAACTGCTCTATGAGTTTGATCTGGATTTAAGACGATCCTCTCTAAGCCCAAGAAACAGAAAGAGCTCTCACAATGCTACCGTGAAGATGCTTTGGAATTACTAACAGTTGCAAGATTTCAGACTACAAGGACAACAGTCTCAGAGCGGGATCAGTAGCAAGCAGCCCCAAGGGAAGATGCTCTGTACTTACTTCGTATATGGATAGCCCTTGGAGAAATATATAGCCATGGCACCCAAGATTGGTTTTAGTTGTAAGATACTGCTGAACTCAGCTTTTTAATAACTACAGGGGCAGACTTTGATTAATTCAGTTGGTAGGATGCTTAAACCTAAATCTTTAGTGACATTTTGAAATCTTTCCATCCCATTAATGTATCAATTTGAGAGCAAATAATATACTAATGGCAGGATTTTTTATGACTGTTGGGACTTGCTCCAGAGCAAATGGCAGCAAAGATTAAATAAAGATTTCACAGGCTATGCTGGCTTCCTGCTTTTTGAGGCCAAATATGACAGAAAAGAAAATTTACCCTCAAGTGCGGTTAGAGTATCTAGAGGTTAGAGTGACAGACTAGGATCGGGGAACCCAAGTTTGTATCCTTATTTTGCCAAAGAAATTTGCTGGGTGGCCTTGGGCCAGTCACACACTCTCAGCCTAACCTACCTCAAGGTTGCTGTGATGGTAAAACAAAGCGGAGAGGAACAATGTAAGCTACTTTGGGTCTCCATTAGAGAGAAAGAAAATGAAGTGAATAAAATTTACCTTCCAGTTGCAAATATTTTGCATTTCTGGGTGAAATAACTTCTGCTTCTCTACTAACAATAAAAGCCACAAGAAATAAGGATGGTGGCAGTTCACAGAACTGTGTAGTATGGTAAGTTAAGGGAGCAAGCTGTGATCCTGGAGGATTCAGGTAATAATCTCACCTCTGACTTAGAAATGCAATTATTTTGGCCCCAGCCTCCCATCAGCAATATGGTGATAGCCGTATCAGTCTACATTAGAACTGCCGTGCCTGATTCCACTACATTTACCTTTGCTAGCTCCCCATACTTTGAACAGTAAACTTGTCATACTGAAACTGTGGGGAGGTGGGGATGGAGAAACCGAAATAGATGCTTGATGTCAAAATTCTAGATTTCCTACTGGCCCACCCTACTGTCAGGGTGAGAGCCACTTGCCAGCATAATTATTTATCTATCCTTGAGAAAACGCTGTAAACGTCCTCAGCCAAAGACAACCACATCTGCAAGGCCCAGTATTTGAGGAGGATCTGAAGAACAAAGAACACAGCCCACCTAGGGCACCCATTCCATTTTGGCTACTGGCCAAGTCTCTAGCCTTTCTACTGTGCCATTTATGGAAGCAATAACTCTGGGCCTCCACATTATACTTCCTTGATCATGTAGCATATTGCATCCAGCAATATAGCATTTGTTGCAGAAAAGTTAGAAAAGGCAAGAGGGAAAACATCTGGTCTTTCCCACAGTGGTCTTTCTTCTATTTTAGTATTTATTTGGTAGGTTAAACTTTGGGACGGTCAAGCTTAATATTAATCACTTTCCCCTTCCATGTTGTGATGGTATCAACTTTATGAAGTAGGAAGGAGATTCTTCTCCCCCGTAGGGCCATCTTGGGATACTCCAAACAGAGACCACTGATGAATATTATTCTGACCACACTGAAAAAGAAGTTTGTGCTGGAAAATGTAGTTGATTCAGAAGTGGAGAAAACTGCACCAAAAGATGGTTTCTTTCCCATGCACAAAATCCAGTGCTTGTTCATTGGGAGAAATTCAGTTAGACATCTGTCATTCTCATTTTATTACTGGATGACCTAGCATGGTCTTACTAAATAAGGCTACAGAATTACATTTGGTACAGAGAACAACCTAGAAAATGATGTATTAAACTTCCATTTAGCAAGTTCTTCTGTTAAAGAAACAGATAATTTGTTTGAATTGCTCTCCACATACTGAACACTCAAGTATGTTAGGGAACTCTTCTCTGAAATTAAATATACACAGTAAATATTACCTAATATAAATGCTCATTTTCAGTCATTAAGACTTTTATCTACAAAGGAGAAACGTTTAAAGACAGTCAAATTATGTTAGCTTGGACAATGATTTATATTTGAGTCAGATACTAAATGATATTTCCCCCCGTAAATTAGTTCCCTTAGTAAGGGGCAAATTTGAAGCAACTAGAGATCTCAAAGATTTGGAGCATGTGTGGAGAAAATAGGAACAAGTGAGGAACAAGTAAAGAGAGCTCAGAGATATGCCATTAATAAATCCTAGGTTGATCTACTGACTATTAATAAGCAAAATCTACAACCAGGTGAGACAGCACCTTACAGAGTTCTGGCAGATTACAGAGAAGATCACAAAAATAATGGATTCCTTGAGGAACCCATTTAAGGGCATAAAGTTCTTTTTTCCTCCAATTGCAATGAAGGCTCAGAAGAGCTTCTCTTTCCACAGAAGTACATTGCTGTGGTAGAAACATTACAGAATTCACTGATATTTTTGTTAGATGGGGACCACTAAAGCACAAGCCCTTACTAAGAATGGGGAGGAACCTAGGCACTTAATTATCAGGTGGGCTCTCATGTCTGATATCCTAATTCAATTAAAATGTATTCAAACAGTGTAAGATGTCATAAGCTTGTCCAAGAATCAGACAAATCAGGCGATGATTTAATGACTTATGAAGCCAGCTGCACTGAGAGTCATTCTTTAAGTGGTGATTACTTATTAACTAGCATGCTATATTGATAATATGCCAATCTCCATCAAAATGATATTCTGGACAACTATAGGATAAAATATCAGACAAAGAGGTTTCCAGAATACCTATCCAATTTCAAAATAAGCGGCCAGCAGGAAACCAGGTCTAAGGAGCTGCAACTGAAGACGCTTTCTACTGTGGTCAACCCAGCTAAAAAGGATCCAAAAGAAAGGAAGATAAAGGTGTTTTAGTTTGTGTCTCTATGACGCTAACGTTTGAGTGCTAGAAATGATTTATGATGCATCTCCTTTAAAGCGAGTTGTTGTCCTTGGAAAGCACCCATGCTTTGCATGGCTAGTGGGCCAGTTTAAACGTGATGCGTTGAGCGCACAAAGGGTAAGTGTTTTTGGCTTACCAGAATCACATTTAAATCAGGCCTTGGTTGCTGCACTCTACAGATGCTAACACATAGCTACTCATTTCAATTAAAAATTTCCATTAAGTACCTCAATGAGTTACAGCAGGCACTGAAGGCCTGGGGTCTGGGTCTGTTCCTACAAGAGGCATGTGACAGGGATGTCCCTTCTATTTTCCACAATAAGCTATATATTAATAACCTGATCACAGAATTTCAGCCACGTATTTGCTTCTTGAAGTCAATTTAATGAATATGTTATTGTATGACGATGATACTGGCTCTGCAGTTGTACACACAAGCGCCTCTTGAATGATATCAGTATGCCTTGTTGCAGAAATAGTTGTGCATAAACGAGTCCAAGACCAAAGGAGTAATACTATATTAGAAGTTAAACCTACATGGCATATTTGGGCTCTCAATGGGCAACTGCTCAAGTGCAGCTAAAGATATTTTGTTGTTGCCCGACACACCATTTGAATATGATTTGCCCTGATCAGGCATAGAAAAGTAATGCTTTCAGAGCCTTCCCCCTCCCTTATTGGCTTATTATTGAATTACAAATTGAACATAATGTTTTACAAGAGGCAGGGTCCTGTGAGAACTGCAGGGGGACTCCCATCCCTGCCTCACCACTTGGAAGGATGGCAGCATCCCCCCCACTGCCCCAATTCCAGCTGTGTGCGGTCGAACTCCACAGTCACCAACTGAACACAGGCGGGAATGGCATTTGCCCCTCCCCAAGCCTCAAGAGGGTAGCTTTTGTGCTGCAAAGGTGGCAGCAGCAATGGCAGGCTCTCCCACCACTTAGTAGGCAGCTGTATGTTTGCATTCTCCCCACCGTAGCGTTGCAGTGGCAGGTTGTCTCTGAACTGCAGTTTTGGTGTAGCTATGGGGGCAGCAGGGGCAGTTCTTCCCAACTTCTTTAACTGAGGAGGGGTAGTTACTTTTTCCGGGCACAATCAACTGAATTATTCAAGAGGGCTTTTTTATTCAGCAAGGAGGTCTTTTCTGTAAGGAAGTGCTCTCAAAGAAATGCAGTAAGAAAGGAACAGGAACTATATAGACTTTGCAACTATGTACTGTTTGTTGCTGTAAGTATGATCCTACTGGGTAGTTTCTATGTTGTTTAACATGTCAGGCTTATGCTCTGTTTCAGTATTTCTTCAACTGATCAGGTTTATTTTACTTGATTAACAGATAAATGGTGTGCGGTAATCCATTAATAAACACTGAAGAAGGCCTTATGGCCAAAATGTGTATAGTCTGGTAATTATATAGCTGTGTCTGGTTCTTTGAAAGTGACCCCTATAACCTAGGTGCAATACATATAGTTTTAGTTTTATATTATTGTTTTTTGTGTATATTGCACCATCAACTCACTTCCAACTTATGTCGACCCTATGAATTAATGATCTCTAAAACATTCCATCATTGACAGCCTTGCTCATGTCTGGTAAAACTGAAGGCTGCGGCTTCTATATTCTGTTTTTTAAAAAACTGTATCCATTTTTCATTTTCTGTATTAACCTTTTGCATTTTATTCATTTTGGCTTGTTTGTCTCATCCTTTCTGGTTACCTAATTCATTTTGGATTGGATTATTTTCCCTTCATGGTCTTTGCATAGGCCAGTAAACAACACAGCACTCATTGCCACATCAAAGGCAAGAAAGCCAGCGAGTGAGCAGGGCCACTCCTAGTCTCCTCATGCATAATGGAAACCAGGCATTCCAGACAGACATCAAGCCTCACCTAATTTTGGGCAATTAGATCACTGATCAAAGGTGTTTTCGTGGACTCAGAGAATCATAGGGTTGGAAGGTACATATAGGGTCATCTAGTCCAACCTTCTGCACAATGCAGGAAATTCACAACTACCACCCTGACTGCCCCAGTGACCCCTGCTCCATGCCCAGAAGATGGCAAAACACCTCCAGGATCCGTAGCTGAACTGGCCTGTGGAAAATTGCTACCTGACCCAAGGTGGAGATCGGCATTACCTTGGGCATGTAAGGAGGCCGCAAGAACTAAGCCCTGATGTAACCCATTCTGCCCTCCCCCTCATGATCTGCTCAAGTTCACAGCATCAGCATTGCTGTCAGATGGCCATCTAGCCTCTGCTTAAAAACCAACAAAGAAGGAGAGTCCACCACCTCCTGAGAAAGCCTGTTCCACTGAGGGACCACTCTAACTGTGAGGAAGTTCTTCCTAATTTTTAGCCAAAAGCTCTTTTGATTTAATTTCAAGACGTTGGTTGTGGTCCAACCTTCTGGGGCAGCAAAAAACAACTCTGTGTCATCCTATATATGACAACCCTTCAAGTCCTTGAAGATAGTTATCATATCACCTCTCAGTCGTCTCCTCTCCAGGCTAAACATTCTGGGCTCCTTCAACCTTTCCTCATAGGACTTGGTCTCCAGACCCCTCACCATCTTCATTGCCCTCCTCTGGACACGTTCCGGCTTGTCTATATCCTTCTGAAATTGTAGTACCCCAAACTGAACACAATACTCAAGGTAAGGTCTAACCAGAGCAGAGTAGAGCGATACCATCACTTCTCGTGATCTGGACACTATGCTTCTGTTGATACAGCCCAAAACCGCATTTGCCTTTTTAGCTACCATATCACACTGCTGACTCATGTTCAGTGTATGGTCTACTAAGACCCCTAGATCCTTTTCACACAAACTACTGCCAAGACAAGTCTCCCCCATCCTATAATTCTGCATTTGATTTTTTCTTTCCTAAATGCAGAACTTTGCATTTATCTCTGTTGAAATTCATTTTTTGTTTTAGCCCAGTTTTCCAGCCTGTCAGGATCATCCTGTATCATCCTGTATTTGCTACCCCTCCCAATTTAGTATCATCTGCAAATTTAATAAGCATTCCCTTAGCCACATAAAGAAACTTGTTGCTGTAGCATTTTTGCAAGAAAAAAATTGAACTCGTGTTAGTTTATTCCTCCAATAGGCCAACACTTCTAGAAATCTAATCATGAATACTTAGAATGCGTGCCAAACTCCAGTTCCAAGAGTTCACCAAGGGCCACTTTGGGACACACCATTTCCTTACCTGGATACTCCCTTTTCCTTTCCTTACATAAAGTTATTCACAAGTCCCTGGCCTTCCTCTTATTTGGCCCATCGGATGGCTTACATATTGGCCCACTTTACCCCTCACCTCTCAAGCCTCTATCCAGAATCTATTCCCAATCAAGCATATACCTGCCCAGGACTCTCATTGTCTTTCAAGTGGCATAATCTTGTTCTGCTGTATACGATGTTACCTCTTGGATTACCTTTTTGCATTATTGGCTACCTGCCACTCTCACTCCTGCATACAGAATCAGACCTTTGGACTGAACCTGCTTGGATATGTAGCTGTAGTCTCTGCTCCCTCCCCCTCTTCTATCTCTCTGGCGTCTTTCCCCCTTTCATAGCACAGGTGCATGAAATATTATTGACTTTTAGTGGGTTTCTTATTGCTGGGTATATGTATTGAATGCTTGATATGATTTTAACAGATAAAACACGCTCATTCTCTAGGTCTGATACGTGGATTATTTCCCTCAATAAACTTTTTTTCCTCTTTATCCAGATTCTCAGTATTCTTTCCCAGCTAGTACAGGCAGTCAACAGATCCCTTGTGGTCGTTTGTCTAAGCCATTGCCCAGTTTCAGAGTTCTTCCTTTAAACTGGATTTAAAAGCAAAGCTAGAATCCTTTAATATGAAACTGAGCTGCAGTGGAAGGAAACTTTCTTCAAGCTATCCTAGTGTGGACTTAGGCAGAAGTAGAAAGTGGGACACAGCGGCACTAACCTGTCTAGGTAAACATGTCCCAATGACCACACACAATAACAAGACAGAGCCCTGGTCAACTTTCCCCAAGTTCATGCTTTGTTTAACAGAGGACCAGCTCCAAGAAGGGCTTTGCTGAGATGTCACCCACACAACTGAGGAGATGCTGAAACTGATGTCCATTCTCAGACAGCTGTATTAGATCCACAAGGAAATCTCTGAATAGCCCTTTTGTTCCCCACATGACATGCCCCTTTCCCTCTCTCCACTTCAGCAAATTTGTGTACAGAGCATATTCACACAAATATCATGAATGCTGAAAGCAATGTCAAAACTTCTCTTTTATCTGGATAATTGGCACACAAGAATACAATTCATTTTCTGATGGGAAATACTGCCCTGGTAACAAGTACTTACCTAAAGAAACAACGGCAACACTCTCTGGCAAGAAATGCAGCCTGTATTTTATCAACAAATGCACCAATATGATGCAGATAGCTGGAAGAGAAATAAAAAATACTGAGGTACAGGTACAATAGCAGCAGTAACAAAATTCAAACAAACGTTGCAATGAACTAAAAACAAATATAAATCTAAATTAATAAAGAATGTATTTATATTCATTTTATCTAGAATATGTATATGCCTGCCTTTCTCCTGAGCATCTCAGGACTCCAGGCAGGTTACAACAATCCAAAAAATACCTTTTGTCCCCACCAGCAGGTTATTCCCCAGACTGAGCCCCAAACTTTGCAGTCCTGCCAAAGGACTAGAATTCTGCTTTGCAAGTTTTAAAAACTCCCACAAAGAGGACAAGATAGTCAAATTACAGTTCTTGCAGTTTTATTTATGCTTTTGATATGATTTCTTTCAACAGCATTGAAGTGATAAGAAGATATACTGATGTTCCATATGTGTATCCTGAGTCTTCTTCCCACTGCAATCCCTGTGCCAACTGGTAAGCCCCTTCTGTGGATTGAGGGACATTCCAGGCCATGATTATGGTATACTAGTAACAAAGCCCACTGTGGGGAAAAATAAAATGGGCCCTAGAAAGGGGAAGGCGGGCATTGCCACCTGCTCCATGCCTGATCCTGCCTGGGTGAAGAGGGGTTGCACATTGCCTCCTGCTCTGTGCTTGATAACAACAACAACAACATTCAATTTATATATCACCCTTCAGGATGATTTAACACCCACTCAGAGTGGTTTACAAAGTATGTTATTATTATCCCCACAACAAAACACCCTGTGAGGTGGGTGGGGCTGAGAGAGCTAGAAGCTGTGACTGACCCAAGGTTACCCAGCTGGCTTCAAGTGGAGGAGTGAGGAATCAAACCTGGTTCTCCAGATTAGAGTCCCGCACTCTTAACCACTACACCAAACTGTCTCTCAGCTGTGTGAATGCAGGGGGCAGACATTGCTACCTGCTCTGCTCCTAATCCCAGGCAGGTGAAGGAGGGGCAGGCATTGCCTCCTGCTCCATGCCTGATCCCAACTGGGTGAAGGTGGGGGGCGTGCATTGCCACCTGCTCCATGCCTGATCCCAGCTGGGTGAAGGGGGTGGGCACTGCCACCTGCTCCATGCCTGATCCCAGATGGGTGAACGCGGGGAGCAGGCATTGCCCCCTACGCTGCCCCTGATCCCAGCTGGGTGAAGGGGGGGCAGGCATTGCCACCTGCTCCGCTCCTGAACCCAGCTGGGTGAAGGCTGATCCTGCACTGGGCAGGGGGTTGGACTAGATGGTCTGTATGGCCTCTTCCAACTCTATGATTCTATGATTCTAAGTATTGCCACCTGCTCCGCGACTGATCCAGGCCTGGGCTTCCCGCCATGGCGCACTCTCTGGAGGGGCGGGCTGCCTCTTCTGGGCTTCCCTCCACAGCAGTGCCCTCTGGAGGTGCACCAGGGTAGGAGGTGAGTTGTCAGGAACATGCATTGCCTTTTATATAGTAGGATGGGGGGGCTGTAGCCGGGGAGGGGGAAATGATCCTGTGCACAAAGGCACTTTCTGCTTAAGTAAGGAACACTGGACCAAAGCCTCTGTTGTGATCAGTGAAAGTTGCCTAAGTTCTATGTAGACAGTTTTGAATCACTTGTCTATAAGCATTAGTTTCACAATTGCAAAGTATGCATTTCTGATTAAGAATCTAGTCTAGCACAGCCTTGCATCCATACAACACCTTACATGAAAGGTGTATGGGTTGCAGTGTTGGACTAGACCAGGGAAAACCGATTTCTGATCTCCATGTGCCCACTTGGTCCAGTGAGCCTAACCTCCTGTCATGACAAAAACAAATGGATGAAGGGAGCACCATGTATGCTTCCCTGAGGTCCACGGAGGAACAGTGGAAGGGAAATGCAATAAATAAAGTATTTATTTATTCCTAAAAGCATGAACTTGCATTATATTTCATTAACAAGACTGAGCCTAAGTGAAGAATCTAACCAAAGAATCTAACATTTTAAAACTCTATTGAGTTCTTCTGAAGTGAATTAAGCACTAAAATCAGTAAGACTCTACAAACTGGGAGCTTTTTTTAAGACTGTGTGCGTGTGCAGAGTGTCAACAAGTTTCAGCTGATTTATGGCAATCCCATAGGGTCTTCAAGGCAAGATTCAAACAGAGGTGGTTTTCCCTTGCCTGCCAGTGAGTAGCGATCCTGGACTTCTTTGGTTGTCTCCCATCAAACCACTAACCAGGACTAACCCTGCTTAGCTTCAGAGATCTGACAAGGTCAGCCTAGCCTGGGTGCCTCTTTAAAATTATAGCTGGCAATCAAGAGGAAGCCTAATCGATGTTAGGATTACCCCTACTCAATTAAAGCCAAAATTATGTTGCAGTAAGCAGTTAAGTGGTTCGGCTGGGAATCAGCACTCTACTGGTTCGAATCCCACTAGTGCCAAGAGCTCAGTAGGTGGCCTTGGGTCAGCCACTCCTCTCAGCCCCAGCTTCCCAGCTGTATTGTGGGGATAATAATAACAATGACTTGTTCACTGCTCTGGGTGAGGCACTAATCTGTCTAGAAGAGCAGTATATAAGCACAGTTTATTATCATTATCATTATTAATAGTCACGTGTCATATTTTAAAAATGTGTTTCAGGTGAGAAGCACTGTTAGGCTGTAGTAGGAGAACAAAATCTGAGTCCAGCAGCACCTTAGAGACCAACAAAATTTTCCAGGGCAAAAGCTTTTGTGAGTTAAAGTTCACTTCATCAGAACCTCTCTAACGTATCTGACATGGTGAGCTTTGATTTGTGAAAGGTTATACCCCGCAAAATTTTCTTGGTCTCCACAGTGTTCCTGCACTCAAATTTTTAACATGTGTGTACAAGATAGGATCACAAAATGTCTGAAGACTCTCATATTTACAGTGAAGAGTCAGAATTTGAGGTAGGTGGATTCTAGAGAAGCTCCTGAAAGCATTGTAAGATACCAGTCTTGTAATACCTGTAGCTTCTGGCATTTTATAAACTATAAGCCACAGAAGTTCACTTGTTAAGAACAAAACAAAAAGAAAATATCTACAGGTGCTATAAATAAGAGGGAAATATGTACTGGAGCTCTGTTTTTGGAACCAACTCAACCACATTTTGAGTTTCTTCAGCATTTTCTGAATAATACCTTCCCCTTGCAACCCTTCCTAACGGAGAGTCAACACTGTTTTCTTCAACTGCTTTCTGCATCTATTTCAATAATAAAAGTAATCCTTTTCAATATTTTCTTTTTGTATTTCCTTCTCAACATTTCCTTCTCATTTGAATCTTCAGCTATTTTCAGGTTTTGAAAATGAAGGAAAGATAAAATCAGAAGATGTGTTCAGAAGCCAAAAGAGTGAAATTAACCCTCCCCAACTCCACTCAAAAGCAATAGACAACAAAACAAAATCCTGATAAATCAAATCCTTTTTTGACAAGGAGAACGATTCTCAGTGGACACACTGGACATCAGGGTGGCTAGAATATACATGAATATAGAATATAGATGAATATAGAATATAGATGAAAAACTTCATCACATTCGGTGTAGGCCTGCACACCTTGTGTCTCGCCAAACCAAACACAGCCCTTAGATAAGTGCTTGATACGGCCTCCGTTCCAGCAATCAAGGACATGCAGCAAAAAACCCAGGCAGTTTATCAAGCTCTTTGTGAACTGTCATTCCAAAGGCCCATAAGCTTTTCAGGTTGGTTTCAAAGCCCAATTTTATTTCAGACCTACATCCAGAATTTCACATCTCTTCATTCACAACTGAATATAGGTCTGCTTTTGAGTTTTTTGACAACAGGCTTCAGGCAAGCTGCTGTCAACTGAACCTGACAAGGATCTTGTTCATTTCTAGATTGCAGAAGAGTGTTGTCAGAATTGATGAGAAGACAATCTGGCCTGCAAAGTACAGGGTCAGCTATTCATGAATCAAACTTGCCTCTACTGCAGTGCAATTTTTACAGGGTTAAATCTAGACTAATGCAAGGGAAGGGGTCATTTCCACCAATTTCTCCTTCCTGCCGCAGACCTCCATTTTGCTCCCCCTGGCATTCCTTGTCCCCCAGGAACAGTATTTCAGGGAGATCTGGGGGCTGTAGTGGTAAGGGGGAGGCAAGAAAGCTGTGCTCCACTCACAAGAGTGCCTTGTATGATTGGATATGACTTTGGAGTTCCCAATCAGTGTTCTACAGTTTCAACAGTTTACTGATTCATATTCCATCCAAAGGAGAAACAGGCTGATATGAAGGAGGCAAATTGTGGTAAAGTTCCTGCCAGTAAACATTGATAGCTTGTGGCTATGTGCTTCACACATTTAAATACAAAAGTAATTACGACAGTTACCTCTATACTCTGGCATCCCAGCACCTGGTAACCTTTGGCAGCTATAAAAAACTAAGTCAATATCATACAAATTTCAGTAGAACCTATTCTGATTAAGGGGACTGAAACATTTTCCTTTATTGTTTAAGACCTGCCTACTATAAACTCACAGCCTGGTCCTACACCTATGCAAGAAAATGCTCCACATGAAGAACGGTTACCACTGTGCCAGGGCAATGTCACAGTTACGGAACACCATTTGCAAGGCAGCACAAGTTGTCACATTAGCAAAACAGTGTGGCTTTGTGCCACTTCGCCGGCAGAATCAGATGTCTAATTGCTTTGCATAATGCTGCTACATCAAATAGCCAGAAAGAGGAAAATGACAACTCGTCATCTTCAAACTTTCTTAAAAACACCAAAGAGCTACAGCAGTGGCATAACCATACACATTGGATATATGAGGCCAAGCTGTTTAACATGGGATTACAACAGTTAGGCAGTGCGTCAGAAAAGACACACTGCAGCTGTATCAGTGAAAGCCACCATGTATTTATGTATTTATTTATTTATTAGATTTTTATACCTCCTCTCCCTCCAACAAGGCCTGAAGTGGTTGACAACATTAAAAACAATTAAAAACATCAATAAATATTATATATTAAAACTAAACCATCACTACCATTAAGGGGTCCCACAAATACAACCAATATTAAAAAAACAACCAAGAGGCACAGATTCCATGATATATCACAGCTAAAAGCCTGTTGAAACAATTCCACCTTGCGAGCCCTGTGGAACCTAGAGAGGTCCTTCAGGGCATGTATATTGACAGCCTGTGTGTGTCTCATGTGTGGCTCATAAACATACAGAACTGTGGCACAGGTATGCACTGCTGAGGACAGCTAAGCAGCTGAAAGTCATGGATCTAAGTGATTTGGGGTCTGTGGCTTAGCTGTCTTCATCACTGCCTATGATACCCTAAAAACAAACTTTACTAGGCAAAGGAAGCATTAGCTGCCCAATGACAGTATCGCAAACGTCAGTTATTCAGATTGTCTTCATTGTGAAAAGTCCTGTAAACTAGAGTTCATTATAGCTCTCACACCTTTGCTCCTTTCTCTGTTGAATATAGAGAATCTGGTTTGGAATGATCTGAATAGAGAAGACAAAATGACCTACCTGTTGAACACATAACAGGGTTTTTCTCTCCCCAGAAATTAACACTGTCCCACTTCAGAGAGGCTGAAAATGTTTGTCTTCTGTGGCCATATGTCTCCTGCATGCTTTTAATCAGGGCTTTTTTTCTGGGAAAAGAGGTGGTGCAACTCAGTGGGTTCCCCTCGGAGAAAATGGTCACATGGCTGGTGGCCCTGCCCCCTGATCTCCAGACAGAGGGGAGTTTAGATTGCCCTCTGCGGTGCGGAGGTCAAGCTAAACTCCCCTCTGTCTGGAGATCAGGGGGCGGGGCCACCAGCCATGTGACCATTTTCAAGAGGTTCCGGAACTCCGTTCCCCGGCATTCCCCCTGAAAAAAAGCCCTGCTTTTAATGGCATTCTTGGAAAAGACCTACCAAAACGTGAAAACAGCTAAATTAATATCCTCGTGGAATCATGTTTCCCGCAGGCCCCATTCGCATGGCTCTCTCAACCGTTTGCTTCAAAGGAGACTGCCTTCAGCCAAGCTGGAAATTAGCCCCGAACTCCTAAGCCACTTCTGAAACAAAAGGGCTATATGCAAAAATCAAACCAAATTTGTACTCCTGGAGCAGTCTTAAAGGGTTCTTTGCTCATAGGATACTAAGGGTGAAAAGCAAGTTGAATGCTGGATCAATGTGCAGATCACCCTTCGGAGTTATCCATTCCTTTTGTAAGAAGGATGGCCTGCATTTTCTATATTTGTAAGGGGGGTTATGATATGCATTTAATGCATACAGCCTTCACCTAATAGGAAAAAAGTTTTAAAAAGCACTGCTCTAGGGATTGGGGGTGGGTGGTGCACTGGTAATGGCACAGGCACTAGCCAATAAGCACTCATCACAGCCATAAACTCAATAAGCATCACAAGAAAAATCAGCTTTTCCTCAGTTAAACTGTAATGCCTCTTGAAAACCTATATACTTTATTAGTATGTATTTTTTTTCTTCAAAGAAAGCCCTTGAATGGAAAAGTACACATACGTTTTAAGAGCAGTGAAGGTGCAATGAAATCACCTCACCATTCTTAAAACATTACATCTGCTTCGCTACGAATTAGCCTTAAGTAAGTGGTAGATCCTAAACATATTTATGTGGAAGTTTCTGTCAAACCAAACTAATTTCTGCCAAACTCAAATTCAGCAAAGGCATTGTCAGTCACAATTTTAGCCCAACTCTCAAGTATCTTTAGTTTCTTTATTCTGGTAAAGTCACAGTTCTCTCAGCCCTGCCTACCTCACAGGGTGTCTGTTGTGGGGATAATAACAACACTGGCTTGTTAATCACTGTGAGTGTGGCACTAATCTGTCCTGAAGAGTGGTATATAAGCACAAGGTGGTTATTGTTATTGTTCATGATAAAGAGGAAAAATACCTGTCTCTTAAAGGCACGTGCTCAATTAAATCAATATTTGCATAGCACTTCACAAATATGGCATTAATTGTTCAATTTCTCCTCAATTACAAATGCCTTCTCATTTTTATTCTGGAGGTGTTCTTGGGCAATAAAAACCGATGTGCAGTAACATTATGTTCAGAAGATGGGTGCCTTCAACCAGCGACAACAGAAGCAGCAGTATAAGGGCAGCCCTTTTATTTTCAGAACTATTTGAAACTTCTGCTGCATAGAAACCTAGCAAACAGAAACCTGTACTTCCAGCTTCTCATTCCTATAGTAGGCCCCAAAATGAAGCAACCAAGAAGCCAGCAGAAAGGAGATTTCAAAAGGTTTCAGTATTTCAGAGGAGGAAAAACAGAGAGTACCTCAATGACTGCAGCTGTAATCCTATCACCACTTCCCTGGGATTAGGTCCACTGAATAAAATAGGACTTACTTCTGAGCAGACCTGCTTAGGATTGCTCTCTATATTAAGCATGCAAGTCATAATTCTGAAACACGGCATACAAGAGAGAAGGAAAAAATTACAAAGAGACTTTCCATCCAACCTTTTTCATATAAATTGAGTGACATCACTCAGAGTTGACATACAAATTAAGGGCATCAAAAAAAGATACAAGAAAAGGTTCCCATGCAATAACTTTGCCCGTCCACAATGGACAACATTGCTCTTATATCACATGGAGACAATGTAGACTATACACTGTTACAAGAAAGTCAATTAACATAGACTTCCTCCCCCAACACACAACTGTTCATGAAAGACTGCTCTAAAATACATTATTTTTCTGGATTAATAGCATTCAATGATGCCCAACACTAACTGCAACACAGGGATCCACTCTGCGGCACTGCCAGGAAGTATGGAAAGCCCGTTGTAAAACCAGAACAGAAAGAAGGAATTCCCAATTAAATGCACAGAACCACTCTGTTCCCAGTGCAGTCCCCATCACTGCATCTCCATGCTGGTAAAAGCTGTACCTGTAGAATTTCTGCCTAGGACCAGTATGCAGGGGGGGAAAGGCAGTAACCTCAATATTTGTAGTTTTCCAACCAAGCCATTGGTTTGATCGATTTAACCAGAAGTGGAAGAGAAAGAAGGCCCAACTTCCTGAGTAACGCTTTTCAGTTCTTTGTGACATATATGAACTTAAGCATTCGGATCTTGCCTTTTCATATTTTTTCCTGCTCTCTTTGGCTTTGATCTTTCTTTGTCAGGTATACTAAAAAGCAAGTTGGCCCCAGACACAAGACAAAAGTCCATTTCCTGTCAAGACAAATGGGGGGAAAGTTGCTTCTTTGTTTAAAAAAAAGAGAGAGAGAGGAATTCCTAGTCTTCATTTGCTTTGTTTAATTGGCCTTTAACATCATATTGACAACTCCACATATAAAAATTTCTATGTTAGTACAAAACAAACCCAAGCATTCTGACAAGTGCACAGTGCCACTGTGGCATTCACCCAGAAGACTGCAGATAACTTACATTTGAACACAGAAACAAAACTAGTCTGGCTCCATAGCTAGCCATGCCACAGGCCTTGGAGAGGGACACGAAACAGAACAGTGACATAATTGTATGGCCTTGTGCAGATTACAACAGCCATCTAACCCATATCAATAGATACAAAGTGTTGAGGCCTAACTGCAGAGAGCACCTGAGAATGGTAGGAATGTCTAACTTCACAGAAGCTGAAGATACGGATTCAAGGATGGATGTATTGGTAAAGGGCCAAAAGATATGTATATGTATGAGAAACTTGTTATCACTAATTTTCCATAGACTTTGCCAGTATAAAATTCTGGCAAGAGTGAACAAGCAATTTTTATATACTTTAGCAAGATGTTTCAAATATAGATAACTTGTCTGGTGTTTGAAGTTATAAGATCATAAATATGAGAAGCTGCACTGATCAGGACTTCCTAGAAGGGGGGCCTTGCGTGCGACCTGCATATTTTTGCATAAGATACATTTTTGGACTCATGAAATTGCTTTCCTTCAATTATCTAATTTCTGTTCATTGAGATGATATCAAGAAAGTTAAATAATCATGTTTTAATAATAAAAGCTTAGAATGGAAGCAGAGATTCTATAGATGCAGAGGAGTTAGCCGTGTTAGTCTGTGGTAGCAAAATCAAAAAGAGTCCAGTAGCACCTTTAAGACTAACCAATTTTATTGTAGCATAAGCTTTCGAGAATCAAGTTCTCTTCGTCAGATGCCTGATACAGATACAGATATCTGTATCAGGCATCTGACGAAGAGAACTTGATTCTCGAGAGATTCTATAATAATATTATGTGAATTCTCCACTTGATAATGAACTTAAAACATTATCTGCGGTGTTTCTCTTGTCAAGAGTTCAATGATTTGATGTAAGAAAGCTAACTATACGCTTGGGGCTTCTTAAGTGCACACCTATATTTGAATCAGGCCTGACCAGAGTCATCCCAAACACCAGCACATACGGTAGGGGTGACACACAATTACAGCATCCATAGGGATGCTTCCCAAAATTGCCTCCCCAGGGTAAACAATCCCCACCCCAGCCAAGACTCCAAGTAGTTCCCTTCTTCCATCACATGGCGAGACACCAAATCCTGAATGCATATTGGAGCAACAGGGCCCAATTAAACAGGGCAATATCAGAGAACCAACGCTTGCTGGAATAATCGTGGAACCACCACAAGCCTAATTAATTATGCTCAGCTGCAACAGCTTTGCTTATCTGAGTAAAGCCTTCTGAAAGTGTTGTCCTGCAAATGACTAAGACTGACAACTACCTGTACCCAAGCAGTCTTCACTGTGGCTCCCACCTGGTGGAATGGCGTGTCAGAGGAGATCAGGAAATCTCCCATACCTTTAAATGGAACTGTTCGGGGGGGGGGGTCCATTTTTTTATAAAAAGAATAGAGTTGTAGTTCATGCCTGTTAATGCAGTTTTCATTGCATTGTTTGTTCTATATATTATACTGCTTTATTGCAATGGTCTCTAATTTTATAAGCCAGTTTTACTCCATTATTGTTGTTTGTTGCATTACTGTTTGTATTACAGTTTTAGTGCATTATTTTCTTATCTGTTTCTAGAATATTGGTCTCTAATTTCTGTAATTCAGTATTACTGCACTGTTGATTGAACTTATTATACTGCTTTTATTGCATTAATTGTGTAATCAACTTTGAGTCTTGGCAAGAAAGGCAGACTGTAAATTAAGCAAATAAATAAAGTAACTTCTCAGTACAAGCATGGAGATGCCTCAATAAAATGCACCTGGCCTTTTTCCATATTCGCATACAAGTACAGTGCTCAGCTGTGAGTAAAAGCAGCTACTGGCTGAGCGTGCCCTTAACATTTTTAAGGATTAAAGCAAGCTAAAGAGAGACTTCCCACAGGGTTTTCATAGGCAACCCTTGTCCTATAAGAAAGAGCAGCTGCATCATCACTGCACACTATCAACAAAGGAGAGCAGTAAGAAGCACTACTGCTATTATTTCAGAAAATGGCACTGTATGAGCAGCCATGTTAAAGGATTATCAGATGGTCAGGAAAGCAGAAGTTTGCAACTAACTGTAATTGGGGAACACAGCCAAATACTATAACAAAAAGTCCAGTTTATGTAAATAGGATAAAGAGTGCATTCTCTAATGTGGCTCTCACAAGAAGGTCAGGCATTCTGTAAACTACGTAAAACCAAATCGTTTAGGAGGGCATTTTTAAAAAGGTGGTTATATGATGGTTCAAAAAAAAAAAAAAGGAACAGAACTGTGGGCCACACTATTGTGTATAACATATATTATTTATCTGCCGTATGTATTATCTTGCTCTCACAACATTGTTATGTACTTGTGTATGTCTACTTTTTAGCATTGTTAACATAATCACATTTAATTCTTATGCTTTATTTTCAGATTTCTGTAAACCTAGTCCTATTACTTCGCTTATCAAGATATCTTATTCCATCGATTGTACTGACTTACAAGGTGGATCTGCATTAAGCCCCAATGAGAAAGGCAGACTATAAATAATGTAAAGCAAATAAACCTGCCTATAGAACTGCTCAATTCAAACTTCAAATAAAGGCCTTGTAAAGCCAGAGAAAACAAGATGCCCTTAGCATGACAAAAGGACTGATCCACCAATGGCTGGTACTGCAAGGCACACGCCTCAACCTTTCCCCCTTTTAATTTAAACGAACTGTGTAGCTGTCAAGAGAATGTGTAGAATGGATAGTGGTGGCCTATGAATTTTGGAAATGGAGATTTGGCTGCCAGAGAAACAGGCAGAATTAGAGAAGGGAAATCTATCTGGCATTTGGGAGGATTCTGAAAGGGTGAGGAGTTTGAAGGTGCTGAGGATTCCTGAGACCCAGGTGGGAGAGATGGCAACTGGGAACAATGGTAGTGAAATTTTTTTGGCAGGCAATATTTGGAAGGGTGGTACATTAGAGCTCATCAATGAGATCCATTTTTAGAAAAGAACTCCTAGGCATACTATTGGCTGGCTACCTCACGGGCAAAACCAAAGATTTTGGAAGGGTGAAAACAAGGATGACCCCAGGCATTTGCTGGGAGAGCAGTCTAGCCCTCTCCCATTTAAATTTATTGCACTGTATATATCAGGGGTGCTAATCTGAAAGAAAATAAAATCTAGTTTTGAAAGCAGCTGGTTAACACAGCCCCAAATTTCCATGCCTGTCAAACTTTCACAAAATGTTAACTCTGTGGGATGGAGCTAGACTTATGTTTTCAACAGCAAAACAGAACTGTTGTGCATCCAATCCATGCTCAAAATTCATCGACAGCTCTGTGAATATTGGCTTTTGAAAAAAGCAGAATATCCTAACCAACATGCTGCGTCACAGGCTCCATTTTTTCCCATTTGTAGCAAGTCTGTTAATGATAGGACGTTTTGGAAAAATCTTCATAAGGTTGCCATAGGTTGGAGGTGACTTGACAGCACATAACACACACACACATTACCTCCAGAACAGACTCAAAAATAACGGACAGGAAAGGGCAGAATGTACATTCACCTAATACAAGAAGGCTAAAGAATATTGTCATGCCACTTGACTGCTCCTCCTGTTGTGCCTGTGCCCCAGTTTCAACCGGAAGGATTGGCTTGGCAGGTGTCGGCAGTACCAGTTTAGTAGTGAGGGCCAGGGTGGTATGAAGAGTGGCGTTGAGCAATTCATGGGTAGCATTTGAGAACCTGCAGGAGCATAAATAAAAAGCAAGGTCAGACTAACCAAAAAGTGAACTATAAATAAAAACAAATCCTCACCCACCCACCCAAAACTTGAGAAGATCAAAAAATATTGTTTGAAAAACAAACTCACTAACATGCAACATGTCTTAAGGCAGCAGTTCCTAATTACAGGCCTACACATAAATATTATGACTCCAAAGACTCAGGGGAAAAAATAGCCCAGTTCATAGTCAACTGGGCATTGGCTCTGTAAATGAAGGGAGTGGGGAAAATCAGAGGCTGGCTTTCTAGAAACTCCTGTCCCATGGCAAATCACTCAGGCTTCAAGAAATACAGAGGCACAGCTGGGCAATGACAATCTGCAAGGTAAGAGACACAGTCCTGAATGGCCAGAGATTATTAGAGGGCTGACACTTTCAGACAGAACCAAGGAGTACAACTAGTAACACTCGCCACTGATGGAAATGTAAACATATATTTCCAAATGACCCATACACATACTGTGGCAAAGAGCCACTGATCTATACAGTGGGAAAGAGCAAGAGTCCAGTAGCACCTATAAGACTAACAAAATTAGTGCTAAGGTATGAGCCACAGCTCACTTCCCCAGATATCTCGTATCCGAAGAAGTGAGCTGTAGCTCACAAAAGCTCATACCCTACCACTAAATTTGTTAGTCTTATAGATGCTGCTGGACTCTTGCTCTTTTCCACTGCCACAGACTAACGCAGCTACCCATCTTGATCTGCTCTATACAGCACATGCCAAGGCAAGTCACCAGGGAGAAGGTCTTTCTGCTATAACAACTGTTTTCTCCAAAGGCAGTGAAACTCTGTGGCTCAGAAAACACCTGTGGCTCTTCCCCAAAGCGGCATCTGCCCCACATTACAGGAAAGTGAGCAAGGTTATTGCCTGGTGTGGTTACTGGTAGTCTGGGCTGATGGTTCCCACCATAAAACAGCTGCAGTGAAAGAAATTGGAGTTTGAGTGTGAGCCTCCCTGAGCGGTGGGCCTCATTTCAGGAAACAAATGGCCTGTCCTCTCCAACACCACCAGCCCTTTCTCTGCAGCTTCTGTGCTCTCATCTCAGCAGCTGGGCGACTGACAGGAGGAGAGCCAGCTGACTGCAGAGAAGAGTAAAACCACCACAGCAGCCACTCAGGAAGAGTGGGGTGGTGGTAGTGGCTGTATTCTTTTCTCTCCACAACCAGCTGGCCATCCTTCAGGCACCTTGGCAATCTCACTCTAGCCTGACCTGCTGTGTCTCATACTGAGAAGAGAGAGAGGCAGAGAGGGAAGCCCTTCCTTTCACTCCAGATACACAATGGTTGGCTAAGGTTCAACAGCAGTGGGGAGAGACAACGCTTCATGTGACGTGGCAGGAATACGGCAAAATGTTATGTCTTGTCTGCGTATTTTACCCTCTCAAACTTTCTATATTGACTACAAGGTTTGGAGCATATACCAACCCCTACCCCGGCTATTTTTTTTTTTGCCATCGCATTACTCACATCTCTTCCTACACCTGTCTCTACCTAGACTGAGATTGCCCTCTCCCTATCTAGGAAACAAAGCAAGAACAACCCAAAGCAAAAAGCTGATTCTACAGGAAATATTTTTCAGCAAAGACAAAAATTTATACACACACGCACAGAGGGACAGAAAAGGGCATTCAAAAATCATAATGGGAAATAGTGGATTGAGGTAAATAGCTACATGTGCCAGATGTCTTGTGTAGAGATACAGTGGTTTAAGGAAAATCTCAGCTCCAGAGGAACTACAGGTTGGGTCTGTGTCACTAACTCCATCAGAATGTAGGTCAAAAAAAGATGGAATGAGGGCACTCTGCACAAATTTAAAGCTGAGGATGCATCAAACCAACTTTGGATGTAGGTCCTCCATGTGATGTAGAAATCATATCCACACCAAAATGCTGGGTTACATACTTGTAACATAAAACAGAGAGAGAGAATTGTGTAAGCAAGGTTCCACTATTCCACCCACATGGTGATAATGCAGCAGTGACACAATGTGAAGCGATTGCTGGTACGGTACAGCCCTGGCTGCAGGTTTATTGCATTTACACTGCTGTCCGCTATAGAATGGTTCAACTTCTTCCACTTCACTGATGGGGAAGGAACACTGCTGACTCAGTCCCATGCCTTCCCAAAGAGTGTTAGGAAATATAGGTATCTCAGGGCTTCTTCACACAACCCAAAGCTAGAACTGGAGACAATATTAGAAACCTTACAATACACAGTGAAGTTGCTGAGACAAGTGAAAAGGAACACTGCGGCTTTTGACATGGTTTAATGAGTCATTTGAGACAATGCTTTATAACCCCAATGTACAGAATCCAAGGAAGGACACTTGGAATCTTGTCACATCTGAAAAACACAGAGAGATCACAGGAAAGCTTAAGATAAGTGGAGATATGAAGACATATTTAAGTTGTTACCACCCACCAGGTAGAAAAGAATGGGTCATTAAGAGTGCTTCTACAGACATTAAAGTCCTTGCGCTTTCACAGTACGGTAGCCATGCATTCACTTGCAGGCAGCCAAGCACAAATATTTGGTGTCTTCTCAGGAGTAGCAAAAACAAACAGAAACATACGCAAGCTTGATATGGAACGAAATAGCGCTGCATGATCACATGAGGATCTTGTCATGTGATACTGGACTTCGATGCCAGGACACAGAGGATGTACCTATGGAAAGCTATTACTCAGAACAGATAAGAACAGAGCCTCCATGTTCACAGAGAATATACGAAAGAATCATAACTAGATTCTGAGGACAAACAATACCAGATGGCTGCCTCTGCCACACCCTGCTTCAGAGCATTCCGAATCTCAAGGCGTTCAAATTGTTGCGCTTGGACCCAAAGAACTGAACTAGATCGATCTCAGGCCTGATCCACAATGCCACTTTTTAAAAATAATGACAGGAAGGACATTTAGGGCACCTAGCAGCACCACCTAACAAAGCTGTCCCTGAAATACTTAATATCCCCATTCATTTGATGAGGTGCCTTGCATAAACACAAGACTCAGCCAGATGTCATCTTCTTTCCAATCTAAGAAGTCCCCAAACCAACTGAAGAACCTTAACTGAGGCTAGAAAAGAACATGATGCAAGCTACCCACTCCTTTCTAAACTAAGATAGAGTTAATACTCAAGAAGTTCTTATCACTCTGGGGGAAGGGGGTATAGTTGATTGGACCCAAAAGAAAACAAAAAGAGGGGGAAAACCCACAGTCCTAAAAAAAAGAGTAACCAAAAAAGTTGAAACAAAAAACAGTATAAAATACATATTATGTTGAACCACACAACCATTTTAACCAGTTTGGTGTAGTGGTTAAGAGCGCAGGACTCTAATCTGGAGAACAGGGTTTGATCCCCAGCTCCTCCACTAGAAGCCAGCTGGCTGACTTTGGGTCAGTTACAGCTTCTAGGAGCTCTCTCAGCCCCACCCACCTCACAGGGTGTTTGATGTTGTGGAGATAACAACAACATACTTTGTAAACAGCTCTGAGTGGGTGTTAAATCATCCTGAAGGGCGGTATATAAATTGAATGTTGTTGTTGTTATTATATTTTTTCACGTTTGGAGCAACACTTTACACTGTTGATTGGACCCAATACAACCAACTCCAACCCCTTAAGGGATTGTCAAGGAAAGGAGATGCAGATGACAGGCTTCCAAGCTTGCACTTTCTGCACCCACTTCCTTCTCCAAACCATCTAGCTGTTCTCACATATACAGCAGCCACAGCTATCAAGAATGTTGTGGCAGCTGATGATAGCACACAAGTGCTGGCTATGAAACTGATGGCGGTTTTCTGGAGTTATCATCAAGTTACTCTATCTGACCCATCATTTAGCCTCTTTGACTAACCATACAGGCAGCAGAGGTCAGCATTTTCTTTATCTACCCTGAGGATGTGGCAGGAAAGCACTCTGGAGAAACCCCTTCGAAGGAAAATAAAGTCAGTAGAAACCTCGGTTTGATCTGTTTAACTTCTAAAATGATATCTACTCTAGCTGGAATCTAACTTTGTGACCAGGAAGCTCTGTCCACTGATGGCTGTGAGCTATCTGCAGCAACTCAAGAGTGTTTCACACGTAACATATACAGTTCCAATGTGACTTTCTGAAAATATTTGATAATACATGGATATTTGATAATACATGAAAATAATACATGGATATTATTAACATAGGAGACAATGCACAATGATTTAGGCAGGTAAATGTGTAGGTCTGCAGCAGAACAGCAGGATTTGAATCCAGTGGTGCCTTAAGACACCAAGAAGATTTTCAGAGTATAAGTTTTCGAGAGTCAGAGCTTCCTTCTGCAGACATGAGACTCTCTTAAGGTACTACTGGACTCCAATCCTACTGCAGACCAACACGGCTTCCCACCTAAAACTATCCTCATGTAAGGCACCACATTCAGCTACATGGAGTGGAAATCTATCAATGCACAATGGTAATTTTCACCATTGTGTAGCATTCTGTTGAAAGTAAATTTAATATTTGCACTACCTATACATGTATAATCCAACATGAACCTCACACACATGGAAAAAGCACACCACATATGTTCAGAGCCACACTTTTTTATTATTATTAATGGCAGCAGCAAGAAGAACAGTATCCAATACTGGGCCCCAGGGAGCCCAGAAGCTAACATCAAACTAATAAAGGAGCTGCAGGATTTGAGTCCAGTGACACCTTAGAGACCAACTAGATATTTGAAAGTCAAAGCTCCCTTATATCCTGAAATCCTTGCTGGTCTCTAAGGTGCCACTGGACTCAAATCCTGCTGTTCCTCCTGCAGACCAACATGACTACCTACCTAATACAAGAGTTGGCTCATTGTGACAGCTAAGAAACAGAACTGCGATCTGGGAGGTCACCAGTTCAAATTTCACCTCTGCTACGAATTCACTAGGTAGCCTTAAGATGAAGGGGGCGATGCTTGCCTTAGTTACTCAGCTATACTAACAATATCGGCTTACCTGACAGGGCTGTTGTTAGGCATATTGTGACAATGTCTGTGATGTGTTTTGAACTTGACAGGAGAGAGGCGAATAGCAAATACTATTACTGCCACTTAACTGGTTTGCTGCGTATGTATTGAGTGACAAAGGAAAAGCTTCTCTGCTGATACAAGTCCAAAGCTGGGGAAGGTCAGAGACCTTGGGCAGGGCGCTTGTCTGCCCCTCCCACCCACGTTGGAACGATTTCTACGTATCGTCCTACCCGCCAGGTGCCTTCCTACCCTGCGTCTCCCCTTCACGAATTACGCCCACAGCCCTTCCCACGAGGAACCCGAGGAGAAGCCACTCACTCCGCTCCCGCCATGTTGTCGCTTTCTTCTCCCTCTCGAGCTTAACGTAACCAAGCCCCCCCCCCCGCCCGGCACCACAGAGCGCCATCCCTAGACCGTCCGCGGCTCACTTCCGGAGTTTTGTCTGCGGCGTTCTGTAAGCGGCCCGGGACAACTCTATGGTCATTCACATCCGAGGGAGGGGATGGAATGCGCGGTGATCGGAGGCGGCTTGGCCAATCGGCGCGTATAGTGGCGTGACGTCATAATCGAAAGCGGCGTTTCCCGAAACAAGATTGGAGGTGTCTTTGTCTGGCAGTGACGGGCGCGGAGAGTTTCCTGGGCGCTTAGTCACCTACTTTTGTGCAACACCTCGATACGGAAATTTCTTCGGCTGTCATTCTCGGCATGCAGAATTTGTACCAGACGCACGCAGATGCGATTCATAAAAGGACGCGCATATACACATTTATATGCATACACACATATACGCACACGTACACGTACATTTTCATATATAGAGATGGATACACACGTACACACACATATTCATGTATATGTACATTTATATATATACGCATCCTTTTATGTATGTATATACACCCATGTATACACACACACTCGTTGGATCAAAGTCAAATCCAAAAATAAAAGTTTTGGCATATCATTAATTGGATCCAGTCAAAATAACTGGAAAGGTAGTACTGGGGCTGTGTGGGATGGTGTGGTTTGGGAGGGGGCTGTTTGTTCCTTTCAAATGTATTCTGTGGATTTTGTGATTTGATTTTTTTTTTGTTATTCTGAACTATGGTTGACTCCTGAAAATGGTAATATTGAAAATACTGAGCTGTAAGATTCCTAAGGAATGCAAGAGTTCAGTTCATGGACATGGCATATTTATTCAGTGCATCTATATACATAGTCTACTGAGGTAGCTTTTCATTTTTATAAAGTACAATAAAAGCAATAAAACAAAAACACCAACCATCAGAAATGCAAAAGAGTATGGAAGTACAAAATCGCACATAACAATATAGAACTACATAAAGTGGCATCAGCTGGGTAATCCAGAACACCCAACATAAATTCAGGTCCTAAACAGAGAACAAACATCTTTTACCCAGTTGCTAAAAACTTAAGCTTTCTTTTTAAGCCTTTAGTATTATAACATGTTTTTTATATTCTTAATAACAACTCAATTAACAAAAATCATACCATCCACTATAACAACTACAAAAAGAGTCCAGTAGCACCTTTAAGACTAACCAATTCTCGAAAGCTTATGCTACAATAAAATTGGTTAGTCTTAAAGGTGCTACTGGACTCTTTTTGATTTTGCTACTACAGACTAACACGGCTAACTCCTGTGGATCTATAACAACTACAGAGACCATTGACAGCAATTTCATGAGTCCAAAAGAAATCTTACCCAAAGATAAGAAGGTCAGAGGCAAGGAGCCTCTTCTAAGAAGAAGCTCTCGATCAACCGAGCCTGTCATATAGAGAGAGTTTCAGAACCTTTTCTTAACAACAGCTGTCTCTCCCGCTTCAAAGGCTCAAATTCTTGGCTAACTTATGATTTCATACCACAAACAAGGTTATCCATATTTGAAACATCGTCTAAAAATATAAAACAATAGTTCATTCTTGCTACTACTTAGCTTAACAAAGTCCATGTAAAATCAGTGATTACAAGTTTCTCATACATTTAAATATCTTTCGGCTCTCCACCAATACATCTATCCTTGAATAATATTGCTAGCATTCTATGAAATTCAACATTCCTGCCATTCTCAGATACTCCCTTAATACATTGTATATATTGCTATAAATTAGATGACTCTTTTAATCTACACACTGCAATACAACTGTGCAATTCTATTATTTTATGCCCCTCCCCAAGGTTCTATTTCAGGCATTTAAACTCCCTTTGTGGCCTGTCTAATTATGGGGCTAAGTGAGCCCTGTTTCTGTGTGCAAAGGTATATTGAATAACTTTCTTGTTCATATCCAGTAACTGTTCCCCTATAGTTCTAGCTATATCCATGATAGTGGCTCATCTCTCCAATAAAGGACTGAGAGTTATTTAGTAAAAAACAGAAAGCTAGATTTCACTGTGTCAAGAATATTAATAACTTATTTTGAAAAAAATATTCTCTTTGGAGTTGGGAGAGTTTAACTGGCCAGTGTGTGTGTGGGGGGGGGAGATGGGGGATTTTCAGCATTGCTATAGTTCTCTTGAGGCTAGCCTATTGTAATGCATCTACATTATGCATTACAATAGAAAGCCAGTTCGGTGTGGTGGTTAAGAGTGGCAAGACTCTAATCTGGAGAGCCCGGGTTGGATTCCCCACTCCTCCACTTGAAGCCAGCTGGGTGACCTTGGGTCAGTCATAGCTTCTTGGAACTCTCTCAGCCCCACCCACCTCACAGCGTGATTGCTGTGAGGATAATCATAACACACTTTCTAAGCTGCTCTGAGCGGGCGTTGAGTTGTCCTGAAGGGCAGTATATAAATCAAATGTTGTTGTTGTTGTTGTTATGGGTCTGCCTTTGAAGACAACGCAGAAATTCTAGCAGGACAGAGTGCCACATGCCCTCTGTTATCTCTCAAGCTAGGTGAAGTATGAATGCCATGCCATTTTTTCAGTCACTCCATTGATTACAGATCAGGTACTGCGTTCAGTTCAAGGTTCTAATAATCACTTACAGAACCCTTCAAGGCCTTGGACCCACCTACCTACAGGACCATCTCTCCAGCTATGTGTTGCCATGACAATTTCGCTCACTTGAGCAAAACCTTCTGAAAGGTGCTACCTTGCACATAGGTAAAATCAGCAACTGTTCATTGACACACGTTCTCTAAGGTAGCTCCCGCCTTATGGAACACACTGAAGAGGTCTGGAAGGCTTCCACAGAATGTGCAAAATAGAAATGCTCAGGAGGACATTTTTATAAGGAGATTAGAACTGTTCTACAATGGAGTAACACAGAAGGTTCCTTTTGTCAGGGAATAGGATTTTAGTCTACTGTATTACTTATTGCATGTATTTGTGCTTTTTACTTTTACTGTATTGGCTTGTACCTCGTAACTCACTTTCTGCATTTTGGTATGTCAGGCCTTAAGACAGTTTTGAGTTTGCATTGTTTTCTAGGGCTGTAATCCTAGTCCCATTGCATTGTTTATTGGATAATGTATGCAGCCTGATTTGAATTGTTTTCTACATTTTGTAATCTGCCTTGGGTCTCATTTCAACTGAAACCAAACGGAACATTGCAGGGACCAGTGACTTATTTCCAAGCAGATTTATAGTACGTAAATGCTGTGAGTGTTTCAGCTGTGTCTCTCTTCTTCTGGTAATGAGCAGACAGGGAATCCTTGCCTTGTTATTCTTCTCAGGTTTCTTCGTAATAGGGTCCAGGAGGGTAGCAGTGGGTATGCCACCACAGTGGGCTGGGTATGTACCATCATAGCCTGTCAAAAGGGACCATTGAGATAATCTAGTACAACTGTTCAATGTAGGAAACAGCTGACATAGGATTTCCATGTTGTCTCCCATCCAGACAGTGACCAGAGCAAGCCCTGCTCAACTTCAGCATCATCCAGCCAATGTGCCTGGGACCTGATACTTAGAATATAAATAAAGGGAGGTGTAGTGGTTAGAGTGTCAGACTAGGATCTGGGAGACCCTGGTTCGAATCCCCACTCTACCATGGTAGCTTGCTGGATGACCTAACCAACCTCACAGGATAAAATGGAGGACAGGAGTATAAGGTAAGCCACTTTGGGTGCCCATTGGAGAGAAAGGCTGGGGTATAAATGAAGTATCAACAGCTCAGTGTCCCCTCCCCAGCAGTATGCTATAACAATTGGATATGATTTTATTTATTCATTTATTTCACTTATAACCTACCTTTCTTCCCAATGGGCACACAAGGTGGTTTACTTAATTCTCACCTCCATTTTATCATCCAGAAAACCCTATGAGATAGTCCAGGCTGAGAGTAGTATAGCAGAGTGGATTTTGAACCTGTTTCTCCCAGATCTAACCCACCACACCGCATTGGCTGCAGTAGGAGCACCATTGCAATGTGCATATTTTATCCCTGGTTTTAAAGGTTGCCTACTGGCCAGGGATGCGGGAGGTGGGGGCGGGGTGTTGGGTCCCTTTAATCGAGATTTACTATATGAAAATGGGCAATTGAAGCTTTTCATGGTACGGAGCTACATAATTTTGATAATTGCTGCTGGGCAAACTGATGTTAAAGGGATAGCTAGATGGACCAGTTTAAAAGTTGCCAACCTGACTGATGTTGCTCAACCTTTTTGAACCTGAGGGCACTTTTGGAATTCTGACAACACAAAATGGCTGCTTTAGAAGGTGGGCCAACCACAAAATGGCTGCCGCATAGGTTTGCCAGTCTCCAGGTGGTGGCTGGAGAGCTCCGGGAATTACAACTGATCTCCAGGTGACAAAGATCAGTTCCCCTAGAGAAAAATGACTGCTTTGGAGGGTGAACTCTATGACTCACCCCTCCCCAAACCCTGTCCTTCCAGGCTCCAAAACCTCCAGGCATTTCCCAGCCTGTATCTGGCAAGCCTACTGCCTCAGGAAGTGGACCCAAGTTCAAAATGTTAGGGAGTAAGGTCATGTGTAACTCTAATATTAACCCTTCAACATTTCAGGCAGAAGCTCTGTTTAACAGGATGCCTTTGCAAATGAACATATTATTTTATGTTTATTTTTTTTTTGCATTCACACAAGTTTATCTTTAGCCATACAGAAAAGATCCTTGTGCTATGGTGGTAGTTACTGCCAAAGCAACTTCTTAAAAATCTAAAGAGCCAATTAGATCTCCAATGGCCAGTCAGCAGCCCTGCTGGGAAAATCCCTACATACTTTCTAAAAACGCTTGGGCTCCAGAAAAAGGTGTTTGCAGGGTCACTTGTGCTGAGGAGACTATATTATCACCAATTACTGTGAATCGTCACTGTAATTTTCTTGCTTACATTTAAATGTTACAGAATAATGTCACCCTGTACATTTTACATTTCATGGCCTTTCGATCCTGCTTTGGCGACTTCTCTCTCTCTCTCTCTCTCTCTCTCTCTCTCTCTCTCTCTCTCTCTCTCTCTCTCTCTCTCAACATTGAAGACCAGAAAGAGAGAGACTGCCAACTAAGGTTCTGCCTGATGAATCTGAGGAATTGAGTTCTAGCACATAAATGCTTATGCGAGAATAAAAATTGATGCCACAAGATTCCTGTTTGTTTTTGCTATAACAGACTGACAGGGCTACCCCTCTGGAATTGCAGCACCTGAGGTGTGAAAGATTGAGAGTGATTAACTTGAGCAGCAGGGAGTTATCTTGGAAAGCTTTATTATGCCTCTGGCTGAAAGGAGTCTCTTGCAACCTTAAGGAAACAGAGATGAACAAAATCAAAAAGAGTCCAGTAGCACCTTTAAGACTAACCAATTTTATTTTAGTATAAGCTTTCGAGAATCAAGTTCTCTTCGTCAGATGCCTGATACAGAGACTGGTCAAACACAGAAGAGCAGGAGAGGGAAGAGGCAATTAGGGGGGGAGGGGGAGGGAGCAATCAAAACATTCCTTTGCTAGTATATGTAAACATCTCCTTTTGGTGTGTGTATCAGTTGGCTTCAAAGGAGTTTGCCCTGTTAGTTTGTAGAAGCCAAACAGCTAGACCATCCAATTCCAATGCAGTATGGGCCTTCGATAACCACAGCTCTCCCTGCCAGATGCATCTGACAAAGAGATCTGTGGTTCCCGAAAGCCCACACCAGGTACCACTGAGCTCCCCCAGACCCCACCTCTGTAAAGGAAATCTGTTACCTGTGGTAATGTGATAACCATTCATAGTCCCTATTCAGTCCCAGCTTGACAGAGTCAAATTTGCATATGAATTCCAGTTCAGCAGCCTCCCGTTGGATTTTGTTTTTGAAAGGTTTCTATTGAACTACAGTGACCTTTAAGTCTTTGATGGAATGTCCTGGTAGATTGAAGTGTTCTCCCACTGGTTTCTGGACGTTTCCATTTCTAATGTCAGATTTGTGTCCATTTATTCTTTTGCGTAGAGGTTGGCTGGTTTGTCCAATGTACAGAGCAGAAGGACATTGTTGGCACATGAGGGCATATATCAGATTGGAGGATGAGCAGCTGTAAGAGCCAGAGACAGTGTAGTTGATGCCATTGGGTCCTGTAATTGTATTCCCTGGGTAGATATAGGGGCAGAGCTGGCATCTGGGTCTGTTGCAGGGCCTGGTACCTGTGCTGGTGACTCTGCTGGCCGATTCATGGTTGTGAGTGAGAAGTCGTTTAAGGTTGGGGGGCTATCTGTAGGCAAGGAAAGGTCTTCCACCCAGGGCTTCTGAGAGAGAGGTATCATTTTCCAGGATGGGTTGTAGCTCACTGATGATACGTTGGATGGGTTTGAGCTGGGAGCTATAGGTGACAACCAGTGGTGTTCTGTTGTTAGTTCCTTTAGGTTTGTCCTGGAGTAGGCTGTTTCTGGGTACTAGTCTGGCCCTGTTGATTTGTTTCTTCACTTCATTTGGTGGGTACTGTAGTCCCAAAAATGCTTGTTGTAAATCTCTTAAGGGAACTGGCAGATGTTTACCAAAACCAGAGGAAGTATTTATTGCACACTATTTACTGAACTACAGAAAAAAAAGGAGAAGAAATTTTCAAAAATCCTGCATGCAACAGAGAAGAAGAACACTCTGGATCCACCCAGCAACATCATCAATCTATCCAGTCATAAACTGACCCCGGCAGAGGAATCTGTCCTCTCACGTGGTCTATCTTTTTGCCCAGCCAGACCCACACAAACCATACAACTTTGTGGAGACCTCCCCTCTCCTGCCTAGAATATATGCCCCTGGTGTATGTCTGCAATTTGTATTTCCCCAGAGCTGTGGTTAGGACAGGAAAAACCTTTCTCAGCTCCCCATCACATTGGCCCAAGCAGGGTAGTGTTCAGCCCTCCCACCAACAAATGGGAACATTTTAATGTTTGATTCATATGGTGTTTCAAAAAACATTGGAATCCTGTTAATTCATAATATGGTAAACAACCCCCCCCCCTTCTGTTCTTAGTCACGCAGTAATTTCTCACAAAAAATCAGTTTATCTCCTGGGCTAGCCACAAATAAGGAAGCTATGGTTTGCTTTATTTGAACGAAAGCATCATTTCAAAAATACTTTACTATTATATCTCCCAGATAGCCTTGATGTTCTGGTTTGTTTTCTTCATTACCTTTTTAAAAAATATTGTTTCCTCACAGCTTCATTGCATATCCTTTGCTGTCCTAGCTCCCTCCTCCCCTTTCTGAGACCTCTTTTCACCTAATCATGTTTACTATAGAGATTGGGGGAATTCCTAGAATTACTTGATACATTGACATCACTTCCAGGTCCCTGCTAGATGTAAAATTGCAGTGTTGAAGGGTGCTAATTTCATCAGTCTCTGCCCCCCAAATGGGAGAATTTTTTTGGTGTGATACTGGTGCATGACGTCACTTCCAGCATCAAACCAGAAGTGACACCATCATGTTGGGGCAGTGCTCTAGGATTCATCTAAAACTTGCATGTTGGCACAACTTCAAAGCTTCCCCCCACTCTTTCCCCTGCTGGCCTGTAAAGCAGTGGTGAGAAATGGCTATAGCAGAAGACCTCCCCCCCACACACACACAAACATCGCACCAAAGAGCTGGCAACCCTATGTTATTATGGCCCTCCTGTAGCATGGCTGGCAGGGGAGGAAATGGAGAAGACTCTGCTAGCTGGCCAGCACTGGCTAAGTTTGTTTCTCCTCTGCCCTGAGGTACTTAAAGCCCTGGCATGGCCAGTGATGTGAGTGAAAAGGTTCTTGCCTAGAGCTGGTAAGAGAAGCTGGTTGCTGAGACCTGCTTTGCAGGCAGAAGCTATGCTTCCCCCATCTCGCCTATTTTTGCCTTTTCCTGTTGTAATTTTTTAATACTTTAGTACTTTTTGTCCTTTATTTTTATATTGTAAGCTGCTTTGAGTCCCCATTGGGGAGAAAACTGGGCTAATGAATGGTGGGGAATTCACAACAATCATTATCTTCCAGGCTGCCCTGGTCCCCTCGCTAAAGAATTTGGATTTCAACTTCTTCCAACAGGATCAGGTTGGGTGCAGGTAGGATTAGCAATTCTAGTATGGGAAATTCTTGGAGATTTGGGGGTGGTGTTTGGAGAGGGGAGGGAGTTCAGCAGGGATGTAAAGCTATAGAGTCTGCCCTCCAAAGCTGCCATTTCTCCAGAAGAACTGGTCTCTGTAGACTGGAGAACAGTTGTAATTTGGGGACAACTTCTGGCCCCACCTTGAAGTTAGTAACCATAGTTACAGGGTGTGATGATAGACCACATTTTTCTTTTCATGTAAGATCTCACTCCATTTTTAAAATTATTGTTATTTGTTTGGACAGTGGCTCGTAAGAAGATTGACTGCCCCTGGCTGCATTTTAAAAAAAATCTCTGGAGGCAATCAACCATTTTCTTCCTCTGTATCTTTTTAGAAGTTTGAGAGTGCACAGAGCAAGGTGCATAATTGTCTTTTCTCCTTGTTGTGGTATAAAATCTGTAGTGTTGTGGTATAAAGGAGACTTTTGCTTTCTCAGCCCGGCTGCCCTACCCGGTCAGCTGGCTCCTTCATGTCTGACCTCTCCTCTCCAAACAACCACCTGCCAATTTGCAAAATAGGTTTCTGTTTTTTTCAGCTTAACTCCGTAAAAGCCTCATTCATGCCAGGCTTTGCAGGTGGTGGGTAACAGAACCCACTCTTAATGTGGAAAGGCTTGTTTAAGTTGATGGGATCACCTTGGCCTTCATAGTACTGTTTGATTAAAAAAGAGATCAAAAGGGATTTACTGTACACTTCCTCTGAAAAATGTACACCATATAATAACAATAACATTCGATTTGTATACTGTCCTTCAGGGCAACTTGACACCCCCTCAGGGCAGTTTATAAAGTATTTTATTATTATCCCCACAACAATAATCACCCTGTGAGGTGGGTGGGGCTGAGAGAGCTCTGAGAGAGCTGTGACTGACCCAAGGTCACCCAGCTGCCTTCAAATGGAGGAGTGGGGAACCAAATCCGGCTCTCCAGATTAGAGTCCTGCTGCTCTTAACCACTACACCAAACTGGCTCTCAAGGGGGCTGTAACAATAGCCTGAGGAACACTGCGCATTTAGGTAGGGAAGTATTTTGCCATGCCATCCAAAGCAGACTTAACACCCTTCTAAGTCTATGGATTTCAATAGACTTTGAGGAGTGTAACTGTGTTTGGGATTGCATTGCAAGACATGTCATCAGTCATTTTCTCTCCCTGCCACCCCTTGCTCTCATTCTTCACCACAACCACTTTTCTTCTGAGCCACATTGTGACTGAGGGGGGGGGGTTAGTTCACTGTGTCTCCCCACCGCACCAGGCACCAAAATATGTCTTTCATTTGGTTTTTCAGTATTAAAGTCCACAGGAGGAAGGTTGCATGAAAGGATTTAAGAAGATAAGGGCAAGACTTCTCTTTGTTTTCTGATAACGGCTCCTGTTTGTTTTCAAAGCACTCTTTCTTTCTGTGACTGGATGTGTGTGCCTTGTATTTTGCTAGAATGAAAGAAACTACATTGTCATCTCCCTTGGCTTTCTGCATTCAGTCATCCTCTGCACACCAAAGTACTAAGCAGATAGATGGAATTAATGGCTCTGAGGAAAATGCAGAAGGTGTTTCTGAGTGTGGTAGTTGGACCTAGATCTGTGAAACCCAGGTTCGAATCCCCACTCTGCCATGAACACTTTGGCCCAGTCACACACTGGCCATTTCCACACACGTTGAATAATGCACTTTCTTTCTTTTTTTTACTGACTTTATCTAAAACAAAAACCTACAAAAAAAACTACAAAAGTACTAGGAAAGGGGAAAAGGGAAAGAAGAAAGAAAAGGGGAAGGAGGGCTGGAAAAGGGGGGGAGGTTACATACAAACAATAAACACTACACTACAATGTTTTCCCTTCATACTGCCATAGTTAAAAATTTAAACCTTCATAAAGTAATGGTGGAGTGGTTGACCTTGCAAAATACAAAATACAACCCATATTAAATTTTCTTCTTCCCCCCACTGGGCCTCGGACGCAGTTCTCTCTGAGCAGCTACAGCCACTGCGCTCACTGCCTCCCCCCTCCCTTCAGGCTTCGAGTCTTCTTCATTTTGCATGGTATCTTGCCCGAATTCTTGATTTTTGTCCACAAAATCCCTTAGCTGATCCTCTGAGTTTATCTTGTAGGCTTGATCTTTATAATTAAACCAAATTCCTTCCGGAAATAGCCATTTATACTTTATCCCTCGTTCCCTCAGGAGAGCTGCGAGCTTTTTGTACTTAAATCTTCTTTTCCGAACTAGAAATGGAACGTCCTTCAGTATCTTGACTTTATTTCCCAGAAAGTCCAAGTCCGCATTATATGAGTTAAATAGGATAGTGTCTCGGACCTTCCTAGATGAAAACTCAATAAAAATCTCGCGAGGCAGCTGCCGCTTCATTGCATATTTTGAAGAAGCCCGACGGACTTCCAAAATGGCGCTTTTTACCTCTTCCTTAGTTGCCCTCGCGGGTGAATAATGCACTTTCAATGCACTTTCGCAATCCTTTTGAAGTGGATTTTTTGTTCCACACATGGAAAATCAGTTTCAAATGTTCACTAAAGAGTATTGAAAGTGGATTATCCAACGTGTGTAGAAGCAGCCACTCTATCAAGGTAATCTACTTCACACAGGATAAAATAGAAGAAAGGAGAATGATGTAAGTGGCTTTGGGTCCCCTTTGGAAAGAAAGGAGGGGTATTAAATAAATTCATAAATAAATAAATAAATACTGGGCCAAATATAGCTGGCCAGAGGTAAGGCAAATGGCAACAAGAGACAGGATCCTTTTGGAACTGGTATTTTGTCTTTTGATTGCCCTTCTCCTACAGTCTTACCTGTCACCCACTTTACTCTAGGCTCCAGGTGAAAGCATTTGCTGAGCAGTCCCTGCATTTCTATGGTCTGCTTCTAGCCAGAGGACTGTTTTATGGATATCATTTTAGGCTGCTGAGTGTTGTTTTGTGCTGCTTTTATGCCCCTTGTTTGTTTCATTCTTGATAATTAAAAAAAAATTAATTCTGTTTTACTTTTTGAGCCACCTTGAGCAAGCCTCTGAAGGGGTGGCATAAACATTTTCTAAGTAATGAATACCATTTAAATCTACTTGTGGTTATGATGAGTTGCAAGTGCTGTACGTTATGAATTCATGGATGCACATGTAATTAGCACAAAGCAGGTGGGTGGCAATTTATTCTTCATTCCTACAGGGCAATTCTCTTTCAGATGTGGTACTGCATTGTGCACACCAGAGGAATTTGAAAGAATACATGCCTAAGGGGCTGTAGCTCAATGCCAAAGCATGAACTTTGCATGCAGAAGGTCCCAAGTTCAATCTCTGGTTAAAATAATCAGGGAGCAGGTGATGTGAAAGAGCTCAACCTGAAATGCAGGTGAGCTTCTGCCAGTCAGAGCAGACCATACAGCTTCATGTCTTATATGTCCAGGCAGCAAATGAAGCACAGGTGACTGGGCAGACAGCAGTGTTCTTGGCTCTGCTTCCAAATGTACAAAGGGCTGTAAAAAAAAAGACAAAAGTTCTAAAGGAGATATTTACATTGCAGAAAAGGCAATGGAACATAGCATAATTGAGTTAATTGCAGAGTTGAAAAGCCTGTCTTTGTTAAAAAGGATGTGATGGCAGATATTGAGTCCTTTCCACTTACAGACCTCATGGCTCCAGGAACTGGGCACATTCTCCTGACTTTCCACATCCTGTGCAAAACTGAATTATTCAGGAGGGCTATTTTACGCAGATAATAGGACTGGACTGTAAGGAAATGGTTGGGAAAGATGCTTTAGTGAAAGGGTAGGGACTGCGGACTATAGAACTGTATTCTGTCTCTTGCTGTAAGTATGCCTCTAGTATGTAGTTTCTGCATTGTTTAATATGTCATGTGTGTGTATTATGTTCTGTCAAGTCGCCTCTGACCTATGGCGATCCTATGAATGGGAGACCTCCAAAATGTCCTATATTAACAGACTTGCTCAGATCCAGCAAACTGGAGGATTCAGCACAGTGCAGAGCGCAGGATTGCTCCAGGGCGCTTTCTGCCCCCACCCCATGCAGCGCTCTTGGGCTCTGCAGCTGCCCGATTAGCCCAAATGAGGGCCAAATCAGTCAGCTGCGGGGTGCAGGAGTGTTCCAGGGCCTTTTCTGCCCCCTCGGCAGTGCTCCTGGGCTCCACAGCTGCCCGATTCGGCCTGAGGAGGCAGCAGGATGGATGTGCCTGCCTTCCAGCCCTTCCCCACTGCGATTGGCTGGTGCTGTTGCCCTTCCCTGGGCCCAGATCAGGGCACTGGGGAGGGGGCAATGCCAGGCATGGCCTCCCCACCCTCCCCCCTCCCTGATTGGAGTGCTAGCTAGGGAGCAATACCAGGCCCGGTCACCCTGCCCTCCCCCGGCCCTGCCCTCCCATGGAAGGGATCAGGGCGTGGCCCGCCTGCCCTGCCCTTTCTAGAGCCCATTGTATTTTTTCTTCACAACAGGCTTTGTTACTAGTAAATAACATAATTAAATAAATATAATAAATAATTTTAGATAATATCCACAAGATGTTATCCAGTAACCTCTGCTGTGAGCTATGATTTTGAGTAGACAGAGTTAAATCTAAAATGTCATCAACCATGACCAAAGTTGGTTCTTAAGAAAGATATTGATGGTAATAGTGGAACAAGTTCTTTCGAGGAAGCATATGGTGCTCTCCAGGGGTGTACACCGAATTTTTAAAAATTAAATCTGAGAAAAAATTCCCTGAATTCCGAGTTGACTCTCTAATTCATTTTGGATATTTCAGCCATTATTTTTAGGGGAAATCACTCCGGGAGCTATCCGGTGGGCTGGAGGAGTAATTTTTCAACCAAACCACCAAATTTGGAGAAAACGTACTCCCGAATGTTCCAACAGAAGCAAACTGAAGCAAGGGAATGCCTTGTGCTTGTAGCTGTGTACTGCTTGGTTCTGTTCTGTGGTGTTTCCCCCACTGGCTGAACCCAGACTCTGGCTGCTGTGAATGACACTGATTCTGTTGGTCTAAGTTGCAGCAGTGTTGCTTGCTTCAGGTTGGTTTGGGTGGAATAAATGTGATTCTCTGGTGTGATGTTGGTCCCCTTGCTTCATTTTGGTTCGGGGGGGGGGGGATGGGATTCATTCCTGTGCTTCAGTTTGCTTCTGCTAAGTTAGGTTGCAACAGAGTTCCTTGCTTCACTTTGGTTCTGGGGGGATTCCATTCCTATGCTTCAGTTTGGTTCTATTGAGCTTTCTTTGGAATGAGCTCAGCCTGCATTTGGGAGTGTGCCTTGGCCACGGCAGCCTTGCCCCAGTGTGTTTATGCAATGGGAGTCAGCTTTGACTTTTTCCCCATAGGAAACAATGGAGCATCTGAGGGCACCTTGTTCAGGGGCTCATAGAATTGGCCCCCTGGGTCCAATATTCCTGAAACATGGGGGGAGGGTCTTCAGAGGGCAGTCAGGAGTAGGTCCCCTGAAAGTTTGGTGGAGTTCTCAGGAAAAATGCTACCCCTAGAACCCGGATAGCCCCCAGATATTTTTCCCCATAGGAAATAATGAATATGTGGAAGCACCTTCTTTAGGGCCCCTTAAAATTACCCCCCAGGGTCCAGTATTAATGAAGCACAGGGGGGACAGTCAGGAGTAGGTTTCCACCAAATTTGGTGATGTTTGGTTGAAAAATGACCCCTCCAGCTCACCGGACAGCTCCCAGAGTGATCTTCCCCTAGAAAACATTGCCCGAATTTTACCATTTAAAAAAAAAAATGGAAAAATTCGGAATACCTGATTTTTTTATCTGGAATGTCCATATTTTACCCAATTGGCCAAAATTCAGTATTTTAATCCAAATTCCAAACAAAACTGCACACCTCTTGTGCTCTCCATATTCAGCCTGCTAATCCCCCCCTCTTCTGCACACACACGTGCAAATTATACACAGAATTCAAGAGGAGAATTGCCTTGTGTGTGGACAGCGTGGTGGTATGTAACATGTACCTTAGCACTGGATGGGTTAGGAAAGAGGGTGATGGCCAAAGGCTCATTCCATCAGCAGTACATGAGCATAGGCAGCACCACCACAAAGCACTGCTTATTGCCAGTAAAGAAGACAGCTAAACCTCCAAGTCAGTGCGCAAGCATTACACGTTGCAATCCACTTCACACTCAACATCCTCTGATTCTCCTCTTCACGGAGAAAGGATCTGTCCTTCACTCACCCAACTGCTTACTGTTATGGGCACAGTGGAACACAGGCAGCCTCTGAGACCAGAAAGCGAGCAAGCAGCACATTATAGCTGCAGTATTGCTCATAACATTGCTCATTCAATAGTTCCCTACTGTGTTGTAGAGCGTGGAATGCTTTGTGCAGAGCTAGTTCCTTGGTGGAAGATTCCCAACATTATTTGTCACAGCTGCTCTAGCCCTTGTAATTGACATCAAAGAAGCACTGCTGTTTGCAGTGTCATGAATTTTTACAAATAAAACATGGAGCCCTGGTCAAAACAAGGTTTATATTAAAAATGTGACAGGGCTGTGAGTCGCTGCATGTGAAGACAGATCTATAAAAAGGGGAAATGGCACATCGACTGGATGTCGCATTGGTGGAGTGGTTGATGGGTGGCAGAGTCTCTTGAAGCTGCATCAAGGAAGGATGAATAATGACAGCCCTACAGTTCAAGCTTTCTAAAGGCTGTTTGTGATAGCCAGCTGAGCCATGTCCCATGCACAGCACACTATGTTGGACTTGAGTCACTCAAGAAGCACTTGAGTCAGCATGTACAATATGTGCCCTCTTGAGCATGTCATTAGCCCAGTACAGTGTAATGGTTGGTATGTTGGACAAGGATGTGGGAGATCTAGGTTCAAATCTGCCATGAAACTTCATTGGGTGACCTTGGGCCAGTCATAGACTCTCATCCTAACCTGCCCCACAAGGTTGTTTGGAAGATAAAATAGAGGAGAGTAGAATGATGTGAGCCTCTTTGGGTCCACTTTGGGGGGAAAGGCAAGGTATAAATGAAATAAATAAAATACGGAGCACAAGCTAAGGCAAGAAGTTTGTACTCAATGGCACAACACCATACATAGGCTAACACACCTTTGTGAGCGGAAGACAGACTTACCATTGAGTCACAATTGAACTCAGGGCGACCCCATCCATGGGGTGTTCCAGGCATGAGATGAACATTGCCTTCTTCTGCCGAGCACCAGTCTTCCTTGGTGGAGGAGGTTTGCCACTGCCTTCTTCCGCCTAGCGCCAGTCTTCCTTGGTGGTCTGCCATCCAAATACTGACAAAGTCCAAGACTCCTTCAGCTCACCTTGTACCCTTAGTTTTATTTATTTATTTAAAATATTTATATCTCACTTCAGTGTGGCTAACAATGCAACAATTTACAAACACATCATAACAATATTTTTTTTAAATCTGCCAAAAGAGTTTCCCTACCACCACCAAATGTTTTCTGAAATAAAATGGTCCTACACACCTTCTTGAATGCAGAAAGTGTAGGCAACCACTGCACTCCTGGCAAGCCATTCCACTTCTCCCTACCGCAGAAAAAGCCCGTGACTGGATTATTACCAGAAGGACAATCCACAGAAAGGCTATGAAAAAAAGAAGGTTGCAAGAAGAACACAACTGGTATGTGGTGGGAGTATAGTAGGAGATGCTTTAATACTTCTCTGTCAGCGAACTATCAACAAACATGTTCAAACTGTGAGGGATAATAATAAATACCATGTGTTGACACATTGCTTCACTTGAGGTTCAAGGATGGTGCTGAGAAACATTTTATCTCAAGGGTGAGCAAACATAGGAAAAATCTGTGAGGAAGTACACTCTTGCAAAGACTACTATAATATAGGGCCTTGAAGCAGAAACATGATGTTACTACAATTTGTTATTACTGCTCTTGAGGGGGAGCAGCGTCAGAAGATACACCAGCTAGATGTTATCCTCCCACCCTGAGAGAGAAAATGTTCCGTGGTCAGCAAAGCCTGGCAGTGTGTCTGGAGTGGGGGGGGGGCTGTTTCCCAATAGCCACTTCTACAGATCCAGTGAGGAGCTGGCATCAGTGGAAGGGCTGGGGCAGCCGTCACCAAATTGTCCCTGTGGTGCCTAGTGACACCTTTCCTGGCACTTGCTAAGCATTCTGAGAAAGTGGGTAGGGCCAGGTTGGGCTCTTGCCCAAGTAAGGCTTCTGGTTGGCCATTGGAGATTTGATTGGCTGGGCAGATTTTTAAAAATGTTGGTTTGGCAGCAACTGCCACCACAGCACAACTGAAGGTAAGCCACAGCAGCCATTTTGTGGCTGGCTGTACTTCCTGTGGCAGTCATTTTCTGGCTGTATATGCCAGAATTACAAAGGTGCCTAAGGCTCAAAAAGGTTGAAACTTGAACTGGGGCTGCTACTGCTGTAAGATCTGAGAGCAGGGAGTTGATGCCATCTGCCCAAAAACAATGGCAAGAAGACTTGAAAAACTCCCCCGCCCCATTTTGTACCTAACTTTTGTTACTGCCACTGTTAAGGGGGACAGAGCCAGGAACTGCAGCATAAATTAGACATAAACCTACATCAATTGGAGAACATGAATAGCACTTGGTGCCCCAAGGACAGGCTGCTTAAGAGGAGGCTTCTGTCCCTTTGCCTCAGAAACTCTCTCAGACCAGCTAGATATCAGTGTTCAGAAAGGATCATCTCCAATGCTCGGATAGGATTTCTAGGGTTGCCAGGTGTCTGGTTTTCACTGGGAGAGTCCAGTATTTTCTTGGACTGTCCAGAAAAACCTCAAAGGAAATACCAGGCATATAAATGTCTGGTATTTTTTTGGAGGGGCGGGGAGGAAGTGGGAGAGAAAGAGCTGCCGAGACAAGCAAGATGAGCAGCAGTGCTGACTTTTACTGTCTGCTGTGCCTGTGAGCACAAGAACTTGGGTCGGCCACCAATGACAGCACCAGCAACTTTCTGCTGCTGTGCTACATGGCTGGCTGACATTTCAGCAACTGGGAGGAAGGGAGGGCAAGCGTAGGCTCTCATTGACAAGGACAGCGGGGCTCTTGCGTCCCCCCCCCATGCTCAGTAGCCAATCCTCTGAAGCCCACAAAAAAGCATAAGCCCTTGCCAATGAGATTGGAAGTTGTTCTTGGGCTCCACCTCCCTGCCTCCTTCCCCCTCCCCACTGTGCTCAGCAACCTCATTCTGGAGGGCACAAAAAAGCACAGACCCTTGAAGACAGGAAGAGTGAGGCTGTAGCTCCAGCTCTGCCTCCTCCTTCACCTCCTTCCTGTGCTTCCTCCCAGCACTGTTACAGGAAGTGGGTCTCCTTGTGAGTAAAAGTGAAGGGAATTAGCAGCTATGCAAGAAGGGTAATAAAGCGAGATCCTCCACCAATTTTTACAGGATCCTCTCCCCAAGGAAACTGACGACACGGATGTTCTTTGAAATACAGAGTAATTTTTATTTAAAAGGGAAAACTCATACATACAAGAAGTAACTCACAAGCATACAGGGTTTCTAGGAAAAGCAGTGGTGAAAATGGAATAGGCTTGAGGGATTTGGGGGTGATAATTACCTATTAGTAATCCATGTGTAGCAGAGTAGTCCATGGGGGAAGAGGGCTTCAAACAGGCAATGTTCTTGACCAGGAGAGGCTTCAGGAAGGAGATCCTAAGGATACAGTGCTCAGATCTGAAGAAGCATGCACAGTTTGAGAGGGGCAAAGCCCATATTTTTATAGGGATAATCAAGGTGCCTTGGCAGTTAGGACAGTGACCTTAAAGGTCACTTCCTGGGAATGAAAGAGGTTTGAATACCTTTGATTGGCACTACTGGGGTGTAGCAATAGAATTGGGTTGGTTTCTCCTGGTGCCTTACAAAAAAAAGCGATTAATTAATGTTCCCAGAGCTTGGCTAATGAATTTAGATCCTTGATTAGATATTCCCAAGAAGGAGTTACAAACTAATCAAAGCAGATTTGTGGCCCTTGATCATAGGATAGGATTCAATCACGGAAAAGAGGGGAGATTGGAATGTCTGGCTGGTGACTCACGAGTACCCTTATTGTCAAGATTGCACATTCTGCGGCTTGGAGGGTCAGGAGCCAATCACAGCTGATCGCTCGGCATTTGCATTCACATTCCATTCATGACTCATTCTCCCTTGGTTCAGTTGGCTGGAACTGTAATGCGAGTTAAGGTGCATCAGATTCAAAGGTCTTATCATTTTTATATCATAAGCTGTTATAAAATGGCAGAAGCTGGGGTCAACTGCTCACAACACAGCCTGCTGCACGTGGTAAGCCCGTGAGAGTGTCTGACAGAGGCATAGCTCACTTGTGCCTATGTACCTCCTCATCTCATGGTTGGTGTACGGCTCTTGTGGTGGGCGGGCTGCTGGCTGCAGGCTGCGCAATAGCGCGGATCAATTTGCAGATGTGGCAGGCATCACCAATTTTGATTTAGGTTGTTTGCAGGTGGCAGGTGAAAATGCAGCTGTTGAAAAACCTCCTCCCTCATGCAGCCATGTAATCAGCCTGAAAAGCTGAGTTGTGTATGTGTATGGATATTTCAAGGAATTTTCCCTGGAGTGTAACTCTGCTTGGAATGACACTGTAAGAGATAATTGCTTCCCAAGCCACCTGCATCCTCAGCAGTCAGCAAAGGGCTGAACTGGGGGGGACTAAAATAGACACTGCCTCTTCCCCAGCTCCATTTCTTCCTGGCTGCAGTTACACTAATTCCATAATCCCAAACCAGGAAGAGAGACTGCCCTCTCAGCTCACCACCCTCACAGTCAGTGCAAGAGGCAGGTTAGAGGAAACCCATTTGGAAGGTGCGTTCCTCCCATTAGAGAGGAAGGCAGTGCTGGCATTCAAGGAGAATCCTCCGGATTCCTATAGCTTACCTCGCCCACCCACTCCCATCCCCAGCCAGCATCACATACACTGTTTCCAGTGCCTCCCCATTTTTTTTACTTTGGGAGAAAGAGCACGGCACATTTCCTAAATGGGAAGATGTACACCTCCAAATCCGGAAAGGCAGCATGAAAATGCAATTTTGCATTCTTTCTAACCTTATTCTTTCCACCCTTCCATCATGGCAAGATCTACCCCTCCCCCAACCCCTCCCCTTCCTGGGTACACATGGAGGGGGAGAGCTTTCTTCACTTCGCACCTGGTGCACTCGAGACATGATCTTCTGCCAGAGGAGGGCATCTGGAGTGATGGTTGGGGGAGGGGAATGGCGCTGAAGTCAGTGGGTTAGAAGCTTGGCCTGTTGCTCAAAGGTGGGGAGAGAAAGGGAGTCAGGAAGACACGGAACCACGTGTGCACGTGTTGTGTGTGGGTGGAATGGGTGTTGTGCAATTCCCCTCATTAGAGTCAGAACTCCTATGGGTTACACAAGGCATTGATTTGCAACCTGTTGTGTGCATGCCTGCAAGTTGAGGGGATACTGGAGGAGAACTCTGTAGAAACCACTAGGATTCTTCTTGAACTGATCAGATTCTAGGATGAGTAGAGCACAAAGCTCAGGGACGTGCCCTCCTCTCTTGTATAACTGGCTGCAGAATAAAGTCATCAAGTTCCTATAAAAACGATGAGTAAATGGATAGCTGATGCAATTGAGCACAGGTTGGGCCTGATGCTACTACTCATCTGCTGCCTACACAACCACAAAGAACAAAGTTATTTTCCTCCTAGATTAACAATGAAATCCTAAACAGAGTTACTCAAATCTAAGTGTATTGATTTCAGTGGACTTAGACTGGAGTAACTCTGCTTAGAATTTCACTGTTAGCTGCCTATGCTTACTACATATATTCACACACACAGAGGGACCCTTGCCAAAGCTCCTACCTTTACTTACAGTGAAAGGAATTCCACTCCACACACATATATATGTACTGCAAGGAGGCAGGCAGGCAGGCACACTTTCACTTCTCCCTCCTTCCTTGATCGTTGTGTGTTGACAACAGGGGTGGCTATAATATGCCAAGAGGTAACGGCATGTTTGCAAAGCAGTTTTCAACACTTCCTATTGAGTTTGAAAATACACTTTCCACAAAGGACAAAATATCACTGGAATTCTTCCCTTGGATACCAACAATACCAAGAAGGCTGGGCAGACTGTCCTGACTGCCAAGAGGTACCTGTATTAGTCTGTGATAGCAAAATAGAAGTCGAGAGGCACCTTTAAGGGACACCTTAGAGACTCATAATGTTTATTTCAATATGAGCATTGTATGAGTCACAGCTCACTTCCTCATATATGTGGAGAGTATTTTGCACGCAGCGGTCCCACCGTCTTCCTCCTCAGCAATCAGCTGGGTGGGTCGGTTTAGAGTACTAGGACATGCTGAAGCCGCAGACGTGGGCTTGGGAGGTTCAAACATTGCAGCAGCCATTTGATCCCTGACTCGTGTTATCAACTCCAGGTTGGGAAATTCTTGGAGATTTGGGAATGGAGCTTTGAGAGGGAGGAGAGAGACCTCAGCCAGGTGTTTTACCACACAGTCCACCCTCCTAAGCAGTCATTTTCTTTATGGGACTTGATCAATGTAGTCTGAAAAGCAGTTCTGGGAGATCTTTGGGCCTCTCCTGGAGGTTGGCAACTGTAACCCATGTACCTCAGTCGCTTGCATGGTGAGGGTGGCTTTTCCTGCTCCTTTGTGAAAGCAGCCCCTGACTGCTCTGCAATTAGTTACTTATTTATAGACGTAACATAGCCCCCTTGCATTGTGTACAACTGAATAATTTTGTTTTTCTTTTTCTCTTCAAGCGTTCCTTCTTGATTCCCTTTCAGGAAAATAGTTTTACCTAAAGCATTAAAATAAACATCCGTCATACATCACAGTCGGTTCTTCACAGAGTTCAAAAGCTAAATATCACTGTGTGGAGTTGTAAGGGGAAACAGACACTCATTTCCACGAAGGAACCATATCCGCTCCTCCTATAAGGCACAGGATTCGCTATGGCCTTGTATGGCTAATTACAACACACACACACACACACACACACACACACCAACAAAGATCTAACTTCTACTGTTAGTTAGGAAATAGATAGGCATGAATCTCAAGCATTTCTGTAGCATGTATTGTCAGTTTTGCAGAGTGATTAACGCTCTAGTCTTTTAAGTGAATTAAATGGCAGGACACTGAGGTGGCGATCTTTTTTTTTTTATGCTATATTTCTGTAGCCCATGTCTGTTCTTCAGTATTGTAAACAATAAGCAAAGACAGATGTGAGCACTGCCATCAACTGTTTCTCAAAACATTAAAACAAAACAAAAAAAAGCCAACTTGGTGTAGTGGTCAAGAAGAGTAACAGGACTCTAATCTGGAGAACTGGATTTGATTCTCCACTCCTCCACTTGAATCCAGCTAGGTGACTCTGGCTCAGTTACAGCTCTTCCAGAGTTATCACCAGGGGTCATTTAGTAGAAAAAGAGCTGGAGGAACTCATTAGCATAACTCAGTAACATATGCCAAGCCTCTTGCCATCACCGGAAGTGTGTCATTAGTATAACTGATTTGCATATGCCACACACCCTGACATCACCTATTCTGGCTGTTTTGGACCTAATCCTGGCCATTCAGGGCCAAAATTGGGCCCAAAATGGCAAAAAGGGGCTGAAAATGGCTGAAAAGGGGCCCAAAATGGTCAGGATCAGGCTGCTGATGAGCGGGAGAGTGATCCACCACCCGTCAGAGGCCCGATCCAGGCCGTTTCAGCCCCAATCCAGGCCGAAACAGGCCCAAAATGGCCAAGAGTCAGGTGGGCGGGGCCACCTGACATGTGACCTCTTTGGGGAACTACCGGAACTGCATTCCTGTGCGTTCCCCCTCAAAATAAGCCCTGGTTATCACAGACCCACCCACCTCACAGGGTGATTGTTGCGGGAATAATAATAACATACTTTGTAAACCGCTCTGAGTGGGTGTTAAGTTGTACTGAAGGGCAGTATATGAATCCAATGTTATTATGTTGTTATTATAAAATTGCAAATGTTTATAAAAAAGCAGGTCTAAGTTTCTCAAAAGTACATGGGGATAAACCCAAGCACATTCTCTGTTCTTTTAGTGCATTTGGTGCAATTAGAATCTATGACATGATCAAATAAAGATCACAAGAAAGAATAGATTGGTTTTCTAGTGTAAGCAGTGTATCTTGGAATAGCAACTTCAAAAGGTGACAGAAATACAGGTACAATTCAGAAACAGTTGGTTGTTCACTTGCCATTTTGTCTTCATGATAAGAAATAATATTCCATATTGCTGTATCGCAGTCATCAGAGCCAAGTGAAAGAAAATAAACTTTTAATTGTTTCTAATTTAACAGTAATTGCTCAACTGCAATAAACAAACTAAGCCATCGAGTTGGAAAATGTGCCTCATGACTTCATGGAACTGAACCTTGCAAAATTTAAAAAAAACGTTCAACTCCTCATTTTTTAGCCAAGTGTGAAAATTCTGCAAACACTAAAACTAAATTTTCAATTACAGTGAGCACCAATATTTCCATTCTCTTGCTCAGTTAACTTTTGGAAAATTGAATGGTTAATACTATAATTTACTAAGCATTGTCTGCTCCATATGCAGAAACGTTTTTCCATGATAGTCCTTTATCACACAGCTCACAACACCAGTTATCTTTTATTCAATGTGAATCCTCAAATGCATCATCATAAAAATCTAAGATTTTGAAGCACAGCCCTTCTTGAGTGGAGAAATACCATACAGCCACAGGGAAGTATTTGTGATTACCTTTGTTAGAGGCATCTGGGGCAACTTTTTAAAAAGCATGCCAGTCTTTAAGTCATTTAAAAGCAGCTCTGTAGAGAAATGATATAGATAACGGCAGATGCTTTTCTGCATCCAGCTGTCATTTTTACAATTTCAGAGTCATGGATTTTTTATTTATTTCTATTTATTTGACATTTCTATTCCGCCCTCCCCGTGAGCAGGCTCAGGGCAGATAACAACATATTATAATACAATAAAACTTCATTTACATTAAAACAGCAGTGTATTTCTATTAATACACATTTAAAACAGGATGGTGGACAGCCTTCACAGGGAGGGTTAAGATTTTATACACCCCTTTTTTCAGGACGGCAGAGGCCCAGCCTCCGCCATATACCTGGCGGAACAACTCTATCTTGCAGGCCCGGCAAAAGGATAGTAGGTCCTGCTGGGCCCTGATCTCAGCAGACAGAGCATTTCACCAGGTGAAAGCCAGGACCAAAAAGGCACTGGCTCTAGTTGAGGCTAGGCGGGCCTCCTTGGGGCCAGGGACCACCAACAGCTGTTTGTCCCCTGATCGGAGTGTCCTCCAGGGAATATATGGGGAGACACGGTCCCATAGATACACTGGTCCCAGTCCACACAGGGCCTTATAGGTCAATATAGGGTTGCCAGCTCCCAGTTGGGACATTCCTGGAGATCTGGTGGGTGTAACCTGGCGAAACCTGGAGAAAGAGGGATTTGGGGAGGGAAAGGACCCTGGCATGGCATAATTCCATAGAGTCCACCCCCCAAAGTAGCCATTTTCTCTAGGTGAACTGCTCTTTGTGGCCTGGAGACCAGTTGTAATTCCTGATGATCTCCAGCCACTACCTAGAGGCTGGCAACCCTACCCCCCCCCCAAAGTAGCCATGTTCTCCAGGTGAACTGATCTTTGTGGCCTGGAGACCAGTTGTAATTCCGGGAGATCTCCAGCCACTACCTGGAGGCTGGCAACCCTAGGTCAATACCAAAACCTTGAATCTGATCCGGTGCTCCACTGGCAACCAATGCAGCTCGCGTAATATCGGTGTTATATGCGCCTTATTTGGCACTCTCGTAGTAACATGTGCCGCTGCATTTTGTACCAGCTGTAATCTCTGGGTCAGGCTCAAGGGGAGCCCCATGTAGAGCGAGTTACAGTAATCTAGCCTAGAGATTACCGTTGCTTGGATCACTGTAGTTAAGTCACAGATCACCCCCAGGCTTTTAACCCTCAGAACTGGCACTAATGGTGCCCCATCGAGGGCCGGGAGCCAGAGTCCCGAACCTAATCCCCTGTGGCTCAAGTACAGGACCTCCGTCTTTGTCAGGTTCAGTTTCAGCCGACTCTGCTTCAACCAACCAGTCACAGCTGCAAAAGCATGTTCCAGGACATCTGAGGCTGAGTTGGGCCAGCCGTCCATCAGCAGATATAACTTGAGTATCCAGGTCATCGAACGTGTTCATTCTAAATTTCTGCGAAAAATCCTGGGCCTACCGAAGTGTGTTCCATATGCAATTATTTGCTTAGAAACTGGTTTAATTTTAGTGGAAACGAGGGCATGGCTTATGACATTTAAATACTGACTACGGTTACATTATAATTCTGACCCTGGGAGCTTTATATATCAAATGTTCCAGAGTTCAATGTGTCAAAGTCGTCAGCGTATATCATGGAAAGATTGAAAGGCAGGGGTATATTTGTGGACTCACTGTCTATGTTAACATCAAATGCTGCATTTCATCAAATTAAGAGTAGGTTGCTAGATATTGAGCGCCAGAAGTTATATAGCCTGGCTACTAAAACCTGCTCTCCCCTGAGCTTTGAAATTCCTCTCACTGTAGGGAGGATGGCTCCATATTTTTCTTCCCTGCAGGTGCCACAACTTCGTAGAGTATTTTCTTTGGCCAGGTGCAATGCTATGCCTTCAGCCATTCTATATGGCAGATTTAACAGGATAGCCTATTCAGCTAGATGCTGTTTATGTAAACAAAAATGTGGAGTCAATTACACATGTTCTTTTGCACTGTCATTTGTACGCTGGTATACATCAAACATACTTAAAATCTGTTTTAGCTAGTATGATGGATTGCTCTGACTCACTCAAAGTCTATAGACTGTTTCCTTTCATGATGTACCAAGAAGGTACATCATGAAAGCTGCGTCAAAGGATATCACGGAAATAAGCTCTAAATGTATTTATGTATTTGTAATGCAGTATTCTTTTAACTTTGTTCTTTCTTTTTTGTAAGTGGATAACTTGAATTGCTGCTATATGCCAATAAAGGCTAACTTGAATGAATGTGAGTATACAACTGGGTGTCATCTGCATATTGATGACACCCAAGTCCAAAACCTTGCACCAACTGGGCAAGGGGGCGCATATAGATGTTAAACAATAATGGGGAGAGTATTGCTCCCTGTGGGACCCCACACACCAAAGGGTGGCAGGATGACAATTTCTCCCCTACTGCCACCCTCTGTCCCCGACTGTGGAGAAAAGAGACAAGCCACTGCAAGGCAGTCACTCATATCCCCACATTGGCAAGATACAAATAAACTTTCCATATCATGTGTGTGCAGACAAGGAGGAGGTTGAGAAATTTTATCAAGTGTGTCCAGTATTTTTGTTGAAACCATCTAGCAGGGAGGAGGTTGAGAAATTTTATCAAGTTTGTCCAGTATTTTTGTTGAAACCATCTGGCAAACCTGGATGATTTGTAAGACATTTTGAGATCATAGTGGGTAATAGAGAAGGATAGAAATAAGTAAGGAAGGATTCCTTCATCATTTACTTAAGTATTTGTATCCCACTCTTCTGGGGGCATCAAACTGGATTACAAAGAAGCACAAAACTGTAATTTAGACAAACAACTAAATATATACCTAACATATAACTCCAGTGCCTGACCCAGTTCTAGATCCTCTGGCCCAGCTCACTCAGGTCCACTGGCATAATGATACTTATTCATTCTCAAGGCATCTCCCTTGGTTTGTTTTATGAGTATATCCATGTTTTGTTGTGTGAGAGTCAATTCTACATGCCAGGGCTAGTTCGTGTGAGAGTGGTCTACCAGTGTGGTGTATGAGTTAGAGTGTCCGAGTAGGATCTGGCAGTGGGAAGGGGAGGAAAGCAGGGTGGGGACATGGATGGGATAAAATGGGAGCCAGAAAGGGATCAAAACCGGACACAGTATAGGGAGGTGGACAAAAAGGAGGAAGGAAGGCAGGAAGCAGACCTGTGTGGGAGAGGGGCACCAGGCAGGAAGACTGAGCTGAGGACTAAGAGCCTAGCTACACATGACGCCTTACACAGGTTGGACACTTGTCAGCTTACCTCAAGTTTTGATGGGAAATGTAGGCGTCCTGGTTCTACAGCTTGGCTCTCCATTATAGCTGCAAAACCAGGATGCCTACATTTCCCATCAAAACTTGAGGGAAGCTGACAAGTGTCCAACCTGTGTCAGGCGTCACTTGTAGCTTGGCTCTCAGTGAGGCAGAGAGAATAAGGGGAGAGAGTACAGGGAGCTGACAGGAAAGGAGATTCCTCTCTCAAACAGGCCCCCTTTTAAAACATGGAAGTCAAAACAACAAGGCATCTTTCCTTCTTGAAGTGGGAAAGATTCACATGACTGACACCTTCCCTGGCTGGCTGAAATATTTACAGCCCCTCCCCTGCTAGCGTGGGATCGCATCACAGAAAATCAACTTTGAGGTATGTGTTTTGCATGTCTGGAAGGAGGGAGCCTGAAACTCATGTGCTGAGAAAAACCTGACTCCTTTTTCCGTGGTTAAATTCTACAAGGGAAATGAAACCCTCAACATACTTTCAGTAAAACAAGTATAGAAAGTGAACAGACAAAAAGACAATCTTTTTCCATTCAGGGCATGCAAGCATGACGTGAAGAAAGCCTCTCTCTCTCTCTCTCTCTCTCTCTCTCTCTCTCTCTCTCTCTGCAGAAGGACTCTCTGCAAAGCGTTCATTTGTGGTTTTCTGATGCCTGGCTAATAAGCATCTGTTAGTAAATGTGTTTATTGATTGTTTCCTTGAATATACCTTGGGAATTTCATCATGGCCTTAAAATGCCACACACGCCAACCACTCACCAATGATGTGGCACTTAATGCCTCTGTGTTTATTCTTGATTTCTGGAGGTTACAGGGCAGTCTAGACAGACAATTTTGTTTGACCTGAAAAGTGGTAAATAAAGAGAAGGAGATATATACTGGGGGAGGGATAATGTGGAGAATTGTCTATCTGCGTTTGTGTGTTACTTATCTCTAACCAGAAAATTACATTTTAAACTCACCATTCCTGCAAAGAATTCAGGGCAGAATACATGAATCTCCCCTCCTCCATTGAACCTTCACAACACTCCTGTGAGGTAGATGAGGCTGAAAGAGAGTGTGATTATCCCTAAGTCACCCAGTGAGCTTCATGAGTGTATTAGGATTTGAACCCAGATCTTGGCCCAATAGTCATTATGGAACTTCAGTTCTTTATAGAGATGGAACGTACCTGAAGATCAACTAGAATAAGTAAATTTTGGCATTGAAGAACCTCAATTATTTTTGCAATCTTTATCTGTGTATAGTTCTGCAAGTATGCAGTCCATATAATGGCCCTGCAACTTGGCTAAAAGTATCCTCCTGGACCATTTCAGGTCAGGAAAATGGTGCAGGGGAAAGCTGAAGCCCCTTCGTCCCCTGTGCCACAATTCCAATCTGTATTGCACTCTGTATCTCGTTGGAGAAACAAGTTCCTTCAGCTGCCACCTGGCTGCAGGGAATGCAAGTCAGATATATCAACATTAATGCTGTATACTCTGGCTGACAGCAGTTCTCCAGTGCCTCAGACAGAAGTTTTTCACATCAGGAGCTGCCTGGTCCTTTTAACTGGAAGATGCCTGAGATTGAACCTGGGACATTCTGTTTGCAAAATATGTATGCTCTACCACAGCCCCACCCTCATTATTTAATAGGGTGTGCCTTCTGCATAATTCGTACACATTTTAAGAACAGGAGTGATAGTTCCCTCCATCTCCAAAGATCATTTTCAGTTAATATTGGCCAAGTCACATATTACAGGTTCTGGGATGTCTCACTGGAAACTTAATTCCCAGGCAAATGTAGACCAGATGCCGATCAAGACTGTAGTGTGCAGGGAGAGGGATATTAGACCTTCCCCTCCACAGCATTTTCTTGACCTGAAATGTCCTGAGGAGCTGCTGTTTGCCTTTTAGGACATTGCAAATTGTTCTTTCCCACCTGCCATGACTTGTCTCTGGTCCTCAGAGAGAGGATGACAGTCTCCTAAGGCAAGTTGCTGCCTTATACCAAGTCAGACTATTGGGTTTATCAAGGGCAGTAACGCCTACGCCAACTGGCAGCCGTTCTCCAGGGTCTTGGGCAGAGGTCTTTCACATTGTCTATTACCTCATCTGAAAGGAGATGAAACTGAAACTGAGAGCCAAGCTACAAGTGACGCCTGACACAGGTTGGACACTTGTCAGCTTCCCTCAAGTTTTGATGGGAAATGTAGGCGTCCTGGTCTTGCAGCTGTAATGGAGAGCCAAGCTGTAAAACCAGGATGCCTACATTTCCCATCAAAAGTTGAGGTAAGCTGACAAGCGTCCAACCTGTGTAAGGCGTCACTTGTAGCTTGGCTCTGAGATGTTCTGCATGCAAAGCTGATGATCTACCACTGAGCCATAACCCTGTTTTGTTGTTTGACACCAACAGAATGCATCTTCTTTTGTTCAAAAAAGCTGACCCCTATGTAATACCACTTCTACAAGACCCAGGTTATCATTTTTAATTTATTACTTGATGAAGTTGAGTGTTTCTTACAAGGTACCTAGCAAGTGAGAGACATAAATAGGGGGAAACCACACACCACACTAATTCCTGCATTGCTCCTTCCTGTGACATCTCACATCGCTCACACCATCTACCACAATGGATTATATCTGAAGCTCTGGTTGGTAGAACATTCTGTTTGCTAAGCAGTCTCTGCTCTTTATTATGGCTGTCATATTATCTGTGCTGATCAAACCTAGCTACTCTGAGCTTTTTGGAGGAAGGATTTGAGAGAATGCTCTAAATAAATAGATGCAGCATGAACCACCTCCTGTACTTTTCATACCGGTCCATATTGCAAATACTTGGACACTTGCAGTCAATGGGCTTGGACTGGAATAACTCTCCTTAGGGTTGCACTGTTAATCTATAAACAATGGCTTGGGTTTTATGGCGTCATCCTGGCAGCTTCTCTGATGGAATGGCTTTTTGATTTGCAGAGGAGGGAAGGGCAAGTTTTGTTGATTTCCTCCCACCTGCGGTGAATTCCCAGTTTGCCCCCCTCCCCCTGCACACAAACACATCATTTCTTTAGCTCCACTAATCTGAAGAAACATGATTTCAGGGCAGGAGTAAAGAAAGCTGGAATAAGAGAGGGGAGACAAAGAATTGCCTCCCTCTAGCATGTCTCAGCTCGCTTTTCTAAGAATCCAAGTCAATATGGATTTTTCCCCAGCCTGAACTGAAATAACATCTTCAGAGGCAGGACAAAGGGAAGTATTAAGATTTAAGGGACATTACAACAGAAGCCAAGCAATGAAAGTTAGGGGCCAGTTTTCAATAAAGAGGGAGGATTTGGCCAAACAACCAGTGGCTGCTGGGATCAGAGGGTCCTAAGTGTCTTTCTAGGTTCCCCACCCTCCCTCCCCATCATCTAAGTACTGTGTGTGCAAAGTGCTGTCAGGTCACAATGACTTAGGGCAACCCCATAGGTTCTCAAGGCCAGAGACAAACAGAAGTGGATTGCCATTGCCTGTCTCTGTGCAATGACCCTGAACTTCCTTGGTGGTCTCCCATCCCACAACCCTGCTTAGTTTCCGAGATCTGGAAAGATCTGGCTAGCCTAGGCGAGCCAGGTTAGGGCCATCTAAGTACTACTTGCTAAAAGAAAAGAGAAGAAACCGTTTGCAACCTTTCTGTGGTCTCAGTAAGGGAATCAGGTTACTGTTACTCTTTTTGTGCTGATGACAACATCATGTAAAAGTGGATGGCATGAACAAATTACACATCTTCGCACTAAGAAATTGTTCTAGATAACATCAGTATATAGAATGATTTCAGTAGCAAATTATCAGACTCATTTTATCCAGTTTTAAACAATCTGAGTGAAGGCTATCTTTTGTAGGCTATATTCTTGCTTGTTTGTTGGTAGCAATAGAATATTAACTCCAAACAAGAGCCTTCTAGAAATAATTTGTTTACCCTACTTTTCTCCCAATGGAAACTGAAACAGGCTTACCACATCATTCTCCCTGCCTCCATTTTATTTTCACAACATCCTTGAGAAATAGATTATAAACTGCTGCAGGACTTGTTCGAGGGAGAGGCAGTATAAAAGTCTAAAAAATAAATAAAAATTAGGTGAAGAGTGAACAGCCGGCCCAAGGTCACCCATGGCCAGGGCCGGTGCCAGGGTTTCTGGCGCCTGAGGCGGGATACCTACTTGCACGTGGCCCCCCCACTAACCAACTTGATATTATAGGCTTAAAAATGATGAATTTTAAATACATCTCCAACATTATACCTTTTACAGCTTTTCCAGCCTGCTTTCAGTATTCTTGGTGATTGGGAGGGGCAGCGGTGTAGTGTGGTCGTGGGGCTCCCAGGGCAGGAGGTGGTGACTGTTGCCCCGTACATATGCGCAAAGCATGCACGCACTCCAGCTCGGCACAATGACATCACTTGTGACATCGTGCAGGAGCGTCCCCCTCACCTGAGGTGGGCGGCAGCGGCAAAGGGCCAGGGAGGCGACCCACTTCCCCGCTTGCTGCCACGCTGCCTGGGTGCCCGGCTCGCCACGAGCTGAGCCAAGGCAGGCGGCAGCAGCAAAGGGGTGGAGAGATGAGTGGGGATGCAGCCCCCTTCCGGGCCGTGGGGGTTGTCAGGGGCTGGCATGGTGCCTCCTTCAGAGTTCAGTGCTCATGGCGGCTGCCAGCACCGCCTCCATGGACGCGCAGGGCCTGCCCATGGCAGATGAGGGATTCAAACCTGGGTCTCCCTAGCTCCTAGTTCAGCTTTCCAACCATTACCCTATGCTGGCTTTCAAATAATTAGAGATAGCAACAAATACAAAATGTCACACAGTTCATCCAGTCTTTGTAACAGGAAAATAACCCACTATTCTTCAAGCATTACTCAACCAGATTTTTTTTAATGAATCCTTGTTCTGCCACCTTGCATACCATACAATATACCCACCAAAATAGGTGTTTTTAAAGAATGGCCGCCTTTATGTAATGGTGAAATGCATTTCTCTATCAGACTTATGTCTACTTCCTTCAGGATTGTTCTGTTTGGCCACGATGGATTGCTTATGAATGTTTTAGTTGAGACATTTTGTAGTTACTGAAACACCGGGATGAGCCTTGGATATTTAGAGTAATGGAGGCTACTACAATTATTTTTGACTTAGCATCAGAGTCTTTGTTGGGGGTCCTGGTTCTTTGACACAGGTGTGTTAGTCTTGCTGCGTACTTATACTTCCAAGTGTGGATTCCTTTGTTTACTGCTATGAACTCAATCATACAGGAAGATCAGGCAGTCATGCCAGGTGGCAAAATTCAAGGGGCACTGCCACACACCCCTGATGCTGCCTGTGAGCCTGGCCATATGGATAATCCTAACAGGTCTATGAGAACAACTCTCTTTTAGCTGGACCAGTAGCCAGATGAGAAACCGGTCTCAGCATGTTTCTGTGCCTTCCCATTAGGTTTGATGTTCAGAAATTGCTGAAGGCATGGAACAAAATATTGTGTCACCTGCTAATAGGCATAGATCAATGTGTCCTTTAAGAGGCAGCCTTGGTAGGCAGTCCAAAAGTTGGTAACTCCATCTCCCTGCCTCCATTGCCCTTGAGAATCTGGTTTGACATTCAAAATATGGGGGTTCCTATCACACCCTTCTTTCTCCTTCATGTTTTGAGGCCCCAAAAGGGCCTTCTTTGCTGCAATGTAAACCAGTGAGCAATTCCCATGAGAGGGATCATCGTGAGTGTGTGTGTATATTTCCTACAAATATATTTGCTTAAGGAATGTACACCACACCCATCTCACTGTAGCACAGAATGAATAAGGTAACACATAAAGAAGTAAAACCGCAAACCATAATCATACAATAGAACTATAGAATCAAGTCAGCAAAGCAGAGTTTGTTCCTTTGCAGAGCATTTGATTCCGCACATACCACTGTCTTTTCCTTTATTTGTTTGAGTGTCTTTGGCTCCACTCCTAAGAACACTTTCCTGGGAGTAAGCTCCATGGAATAAAATGGGACTTCTGAGTAGGCCTGCTTAAGATTGCCTCCTCTTGCTTCCCAACTCCTGGCAAGCCCTGCCGCTGGGAAGCTTTAGAAAGTCTAAGAGCACTTCCTTTTCTGGTGAGTCAGCCCTAGGTCAGGTTTTGCATCACAGGAGGTGCTGTGCTTCTTCCCAAGAAGAAGCTTCACAGCTTCAAAGCAGTCACTGTAACTACGAGTATTACATAGGAACAGCTCTGCTGAACAAGACCAATGGTCCACCTAGTCAAGGATCGCGTTTGCCCATACAAAGCAACCTGATGATTTGGAAAGCCTATAAAGTGAAGCACAGAGACTCAAGCCCCAGTGTAGTTGCCTCTGCAGCTACCATACAACTTCAGAACAGGAATGTGCCCCTTAGCCATAATGGTCAATCAGTTCCCCTTTTAAAGCCATCAAAGCTAGTGGCCATCACTACATCCGGTTGCCACGGCTTTTTGTGATAACCCAAGGAATAATGTCTTGCTCTGCAGGAGACATACCAGATTGTTACTGGAGGGGTGTGTGTGTGTGTTAAAACATTATTAAACTTATTTGCTAAGTTAATTCTGCATTGTGCAAAGTGCTTCCTTTTGTTTGTCCTACTACCTTCAAGTTCTAGCATGCTAGAAGGAAAAGAAACATTCTACAGACCATGCATGATTTGATAAACTTATGCCACACACCCCTCTTTAGTTCTCGAAGGAGGGCTGGCCAGCCGAGTAGTATATGTACTTTCAGACAACTTTCCATTAGCCCAGATCTGCTGTCCTCACTTTAAATCATTCATGCCTATTTTCTTTAAGTGAATTTTTGGATTAGATAAGGTGCTGTACAAGACTGTTTTAAAACTTTTTTTAAAAAATAAAGAGCAATGTACCAAGATGTTCTCAGAAATGAAAAAAGAAATAAATCAGATTTCCTTTCTCAGAAACTTGATGATCATGTTGATCTGATTTTGTTTAATGAAAGAAAGTAGAGGCTATACTACCTTAAAGGGTTATTGTGTCTCAGGAATCCTACGTAAGGTACTTGAGTTCCATGATGGAAGAAAGGCAGGACAGAAATAAAATAAACACAGAAAAAAATTGGCAGTTCCTGTTCACTCACCATCTAGTTTGAATTAAGACTTAATTATTACTTCTTGTTCCTGGGGGGACCAAAGGCTTGCTTTTCTCTTTACTGGCAAAGCCATTGCTGATTTGTTTACTGGTATGATTTAATAATTGTATTAAAAATAAAATATAAATGACCAAGTGAGCAGACTTAAAGGCTAAAAGCAATATTTAAGACCACCATCCCCATACACACCAGGAAAACAAAATGCTCCATAAATGCCACTGCCTCTCAGGAAGTAACTAATTAAGTAAAGAATCTGCAATGAGACTTTTGCTAAATAAGACTTACTTCCATGTAAATCTATAGTAGGATCCTGCTAGTGTTGCTGGGAGTTGTGGGGACATATAGCACTTTATTCAGTGCTTTGTTGAACCACAATTGCAGTTCTGTTTTTTTCTGATAGTAGAAAAGGAGTGAATGAGCTAAGCAGCACCAAAGTCTGCCGGCATGGAAGCAGCCCGGGAAGATGGTTAAAAAGATATTTTTAAAATCCACTTTGAGGATTTGCCAGTTTGAAACCATCAGGAGCTGGAGGGCAACTCTCTAGTTTATTTTTATGAGACCATTGCAAGGCAAAGCTATTCCTTTGTTTCAAGGCAACATGCTGGATCGCCTCCAGGTTTCTACAGGGCTCATAACTGTGAGTGCAAATTGGTGTTACATAAGAGCAAAAGACGGCACCTTCATGCTGCAAGCTGTGATTCAATGGGTGTTGGCTTTTCCTACCCGTAAGGACTGAACTATTGCTCCTCGTGGAATTACAGAAAGGAGTTGGCTCTCAGGTCTCAATGCTCACGTGATTTCTTTTAAAAGTCACACCTTTGTGCTGGGTGTCAAGATGACCAACCCCCAATTACAGTCATTGCATGGTCTTAAGTTTCCATTCAGTTTGACTACTAAGAAGTTTATCCTGGAACAGGAGTGGTGTGTGCTAATCAGCGCACTTCAAAAATGTGAACACAAGTTCCTCTACAGTTAAGAAGACTAGAAGCAACGGCAAGCAGGGCCCTTGTATCTTTAAAGCTGCATACCTTTCAATCAGAGCTCCCAGCACTTTTTCCTCAAGTGCTCCAGGCCAGCTCCCCCACCCACCTTCACAACCTATTTGAGGGATGGACCAATCTTGCTGTCCCTCTCTACTTTGTGGGGGTTGTGTGTAAGATTGCCAGTTGGCCTGGAGAGAAATGTCCTGTTCTTTTAATAGGGACTTAGTATGTGGAAATGGATAGTTGACACTTAGCAAGGCACAGAGGTAAATAACGTCATCTGGTAACATCCCATTGATCCTCTATTAAAGGGACAGGATACTTTTCTCCAGCCATGTTGGGAACTTTACTTTAAAAAAACTTTTAAAGTATAGCCTGAACTTGAACCTTCATTCAATGCCTTAAGATACTTTGAAAGAGAAACTAATTACTGGAAGAAGCTATTTAATCTCATCACTAGGGTTAGCCAATCTGTGCTCTCTGTAGCTAGAAGCCAAGGGAGAGAGTGCTAGGAAGCTACCAGACATCCCTCCATTCTGCCTGGACATGTGTCCAGTTAAGACTTCTTTCCCAAGAAATATTTTGTACTGGCTTCAGTGGTCCATTTGATTTGTAGACAGGACACACTGAAAAGCAGGCTATAAATATATAAATAACTGGCCAACTTCCACAGGAACAGGAAGAGCTGGTTTCCCTTGAAGGTTTGTTCTCTCTTTACACAACACAGTGAGTTCTCTTTCCCAGCAGGGTCACTGCTTAAGTTATTTACTGTAGTATACAGCCTAAAGGCATGCAAGAGAATGGGGTAGTAGTAGAATGGACTGCACTGCTGCAGACTGCAGGTGGATAACTATGAAGGATCACTTTTTGTAATGCTCCTTTATGCTACAAACGTCCTGTAAATAGAAAAACAGCACAGTTAGTAGAGAAAGGTTATAGAATCTTCCTCCCTGCTGTGCTGCTTTTCTATTTCTCCCTGACAGCCAGTGTGGTATAGTGGTTAGAGCATCTGAGAAACCCTGGTTCAAATCCTCGCTCTGTTATAGAAACTTGCTGGGTAACCTTGGCCAGTCACTGCACACCAACCTCACAAGGCTGTTGTCAATGATGGCGCTAGTCACTTTGGGTGCTGTGGCCGCTGCACTATCACCACTTTTATATTGGGGCACTGTGTGGATGAGATGGGGAGGAGGCTAAAAAGACGAGGGAGACTTCTGAGGTAACTGCCCTCAGCTGTCCAAATCCCACATTCTGGTTTCTCCTTTTATTTGTTTAAACCCTTCCTCAGATGCCCACAATCAGTAAAATGGGAGACACAAGCTTTATTTAATTGGTTGGTAGTGTGTAAGCATTGTGTTGCTAAAGTAATAATATGCTATTTAATTGTGAGGTAAGTATAAACCTCCTTGTCACAATTCTGACTTGAAAGATCAGACTCAGATGCTACTGAACAACATGCATTTATTTACAGAAAATAAAGTATATAACAAGCAAAAAGTTTCATGTGGGATAATTAAAAGGGAGTGTACAGCAAATCCAAACACTAAGGAGAAATTTTATTCTTTTTTTTTCCCCTGACACAGCTCCGCAGCTGATAGGTTCCTGGCAGCTCCTTTAACTCCCAGAGAACTGGTCATAGAAGCTGTACACAGAAAGATATTTGAGGAGCCCTTAACAGGATGCTTGTTTAATCCACTAAAACAAGGTTCCTTCCCTAACCTGACCTCAAATCCTAACTGAAAGCCAAAATAAAAATGTGTGTCTAAACTGACACTGTTATCCACAGCCACCAAACTTCCCATCGGAGGATGAAAGTATCTTTTCCCCCCTCTGGGGCTAGCTAACCCTCTCCCATCCAGTGGAGTTCCAGGGGCTTTGATTGGCTGGCAATCACATGGATTTGCATAAAGTTTAAATGACAAGGATTGGTTCAGAGTCCTAGAGGATGGGGGGGGGGCTTTGGAGGTGATTGTTATGGGTGCCTTTTGTGGGGGAATATTTAGGATATATTTGCATGGATGTTTATTTTAACACAGAGGAACATTAAAAATTGGACTCCACTGGCTGCAGTCCAGAGTGGTTCTGTCCATTCTACCTCCACGGGAGCTCCACAGCTGATAGGAGCTATCTTTGCCACCTCATATTATTTTCTTTTGGGGAAGCACTGCTTGTCAGAAACATGTTAACCAAAGGGTTTTTTAAAAAAGGCCTTGTGAGTTCTCACTAGCATCTCAGACTCTTGGGACTGTTGTCTTTATGTGCCATTTCTCCTCCAAACTGGGGGTACCTTTAAAGAAAGGTAAGCCCTAGACTTAATTCAGTGGTCCAGTCATCCAGTCTCCTCACCATCTCAAACCAACAACATGTAAAGTGGGGTGGGGGAGCTCTTGTGGTCAACAAAGAGAGACTGAGGCATCAGGCAACTTGGAAAAGAAATATAACTTAACTACTTTCTCTTTGTTGAAAATTTGCTGAGCTAACCTTAGAAATCAACTAGGCTAAAATCCAGAATACTCAGATTTTACTGTTATGACCAATATTTCCCCAGAATAAAGGAGCTCTGCCACTGTGTCATCTCTTTCTCAAGAGATCCTTTTGGAGGTAAAATTTGCTTTGGACTGCTGACCAATGAGGGCATAAGGAGTGGTTTTTAGATTTGGAACCAGCTAATGGGAAGCTTCCTTTGAAGTTGGCCCTTTCTGAGTGCTTGGTTAATTGCTAAAGGTAAATAAGACGGGAAAGGAATAATTATAAGTAAGAGATTATTCTTAATGATAATCACTTAGCTGGGAATTTATCAGGTGCGTATGGCATGTACCGTATTTGAAGAGATGGTAACTGAGAACGCATTTGGTGTGTAGGACACACACTGTGTTTTGGAGGGGACGGTGAGTGTGGGGCAACCCCTAAGCGTCCTTGTTGTTTTGTGAGAATCCATTATCTTCACATTCACACTTAGTTGGGCTATAAAATATAACACAGAAGAGGTTTCTTCTTTGTGAGAAGTAAGTAAAAGCTGCACTTGCTGAAAATGGAGCTGGAGTCCTTTGTGCCAGGAAACCCTACCAAGATCCCATCTCCTGGCCTGCTACTACACTGGCCCAAGAACTGCAGTGTTCTGTGGCTGCTACTGGTTCCATCTCTGTCAGCAACCCAGGCCCATGAGTCACATACATGAAGCTGCCTTATATTGAATCAGACCAGGGCTTTTTTTTCTGGGAAAAGAGGTGGTGGAACTCAGTGGGTTGCCCTCAGAGAAAATGGTCGCATGGCTGGTGGCCCCACCTGCCTGATCTCCAGACAGAGGGGAGTTTAGATTGCCCTCCACACCGCTGAGTGGTGCGGAGGGCAATCTAATCTCCCCTCTGTCCGGAGATCAGGGGGTGGGGCCACAGCCATGTGACCATTTTCAAGAGGTTCCAGAACTCCGTTCCACCGCGTTCCCGCTGAAAAAAAGCCCTGAATCAGACCATTGGTACTTCAAAATCAATATTGTCTACTCAGATTGACTGCAAGTTTCTAGGGTCCTAGGTAGAGAGCTTTCATATCACCTACTGCCTGGTACTTTTAAACTGGAGGTGCTACAGACTGGACCTGGGACCATCCACTGAGCAACAGCTCCTTTCCTGCAACTGACTGCATCAGCTGGCTCAGAGAGAAAAACAGTACCGTTTGTGTTCTTGGGTGTTACCCATTGGCTAGTTTAATTTTAATTGTTGATCAGAGTTATTGTGGCTCTTTTTCTTAACTGGAGATGCCATTTAAGCCCAGGACCTCCTGCATGCAAAGTAGATACTGAGCATGGCAAGAGGTGTTCCATCTCGGGGTTGTGTGAGGATATTCAGTTACATTGCTTGGTGGTTCTGTATTTTTATTTGGTTACAAATCACACTGTGTGATTTCTGCTGGTTAATTTTCCTAGGTTTAATGTGAAGCCAAGAGATTCAATCGACAAGCATCCATCTATGTAAGTGTAGACCTGACATGGGGAGGGGGAATCGCTTATTTTATGTGCTCGAAAATATATGCAAATAGCTTTCCAAACACATTGTCTTTGCCATCCAGATTAAAAGCAATTAACTTCCTTTCCTGTTACGTGTTCCTGTGAAGACTATCTTGCCAAATCCAATGCAGCCAAATAAATCATAAGCGGCTGCAACTCCACTCTGGCCTGTCGTTTTCTAGATGAGGTATAAATCACTGGCAATGGAAGCGGCTGTAGCAGCTATGCTCAGACAAGCCTCCAGTTAATTTTTACCTTTCTTACAACCCACAGTCACAACTATTCATTTAAAGCTTTGAAAGTCCAATGGCTACAGTAAATAGGGTTGCCAACAGGCCTGGAGAAAAAAAATGTCCTGTATCTTTCACAAATGCTTAATAGGTTGTTATTTCCTGGGTGATGCTAATTATTTTCATACCAGGAAGAGCTTCAGCTGTCCATTTCCACGGCTTAAACCACTATTAAAGGGACAGGACATTTTTCTCCAGGCCTGTTTTGGTAACCCTAATAAAAGAAGAAATGCTGTAAGGCTGAATGTTTGTGCATAATTACTCAGAAGTAAGTAAGCCTGATGAACCACAGCAGAATTACAGCCACAATTTTATGCACGCTTATTAGAGAGTAAGTCCCATTGGATAGTGGAACTTCTAATGCTGACTTATGGTTGCCAACCTCCAGGTGGAGCCTGGTGCTCTCTTGGAATTACAATTAATCATCTGATGACAAAGATCCGGTCCCCTGGGGAAAATGTCTGCTATTGAAGGACAGGCTGTATTGTATTATACCCTGCTGAAGTTCCTCCACTCCCCAAACCCCATCCTCTCCAGTAATTTCCACACCTTGAGTTGGCAACCCCTCTGGGCTGCATAAAGCAATCACATATTGCACATAATGAAGTGGTAGAACGTTGGACTGTTCTGCTTTGGAATATACCAAGGTGTTATTGTTGTTAATATTTCCCACATTGTTGGGAAAAAAACCTTTAAGCATATAGTAAATTAAGACAAAAAGGTGAAATATTACATTAGGAATCTTCCTGGTTTTATCACATGGAGGAAGCTTTTTACATGAGGGAAACATTAAAAATATAAAACTCCTTGCACAGCCTGAAGTAGTACATTCTACACTGCTGTCTATTGCTTTCTGCATAGTGTGTAGAAAGAGCCACTGAAGTTCTCTCTCCTTGGGCAGGGAGAAGTCTTCAGAATTGGCTGAGTGGAGTGGTAGGATGCAGGCCAGTAATTCTATTTTTGGTAATGTTTAATAAAGGACTATTATAGTTTCAAAGTGTGAATGCCTAATCCAAGCTAGTTAGAAAACAGTTTACTCAGTGGTGATATACCTAAAAATGTAGAATGGACCACAAGTTAAATTGAGCCTGGCCTAATTTGAAACAAAATAATCTCACTTTCTCTCCCCCACCCTTTCAATACTGGAGGTAAAAATCCTATAGAGTGTGTTTTAAACTCAGGGTACCATTACACAGAAAGCCATCTCTCATGAACTATCTCACTTCCAAAGCTGGGAGAAGCCCAGATGACAACCTCTGATGATGGTTTAAATGAGCATTCCTGGACATGCTGCCTGGCAGTCCCATCAAGAAAGTTTCAGGTGTAGCCATGTTGATCTGCAGTAGATAAACAAGGTTCAAATTTATTCACAACTGAATTGACTTTACAATTGAGTTCATTCACAAATTCAGAACGATGCTCCTGGGCTGACTAGGAACATAGAATTTATATCTCTCTACAGATGCTAATTTTCTGCATTTCCTCCCCACCTCTAAGCAAACTAATTACATTTTGCATTGTACCTTTACATTCTGTCTTACTTCTCTGCATTGAGTTGCTAGGTAACCAGTTTCACCCAGACAGGTATTTTCTTGGACTGTCCAGGGGAAATCACTTCAAAATACTGGACATCTGGCGGGGAGGGAAGAGAAGGGAAAGGAGATGAAGGGATGCGAGTGGCACAGTGCACAGGAAGCCGGCCCACTCGCTGCTGTGGAACAGGCAGGACTTGTCCTGGGGGTCAGAGTCACTTGCAGGCCGGGCCCACAGTGCCCCCACCTTTCTTCTCCCCATCAAGGGATGCCCCCAGGAGGGATGGGCTGGCAGAATGATATCCCTTCTGGAAGGGACGTCATTGCTCTAGGGCCAGGAGTGCACGTGTAAAGATAATCCATAAAGTGACTACCAGCCCCGCCCCCTCCACAGGGTTCAGTATTTTTCCAGAGACTATCTGGCAACCCTATCTCAGCAACACCCCTCACACCTTCTGACTGGGACATAAAGACTCAGAGATCTCTATTCCTACTCATATGTGATGAAGAGTTTAATTCTCAAAAGCTTATCCCCTGGAAAATCCCATTGGTCTTAAAGGTGCTACTGGGCTCAAAAATGGTACCCATCATTTTGTCACCTGGGGCTCACTTATGGCTTGACTACTGACACAAATTCACTTTTGTCTCTGTCCACGGAAACCAACCTCTGTGGCCACACAAGGAGCAAATTTTTCTTTTTTGAAAACTGAAACCAAACAAGCATCTCTTATCCAAGCACAGAACCACTCTAGGCTCCCTTCACTCTCACAAGGCCAAACCACAAGAGACGTATTACACGTGTCTATGCGAGTGAATATAATCATGTCTGATCCTACCTGCCAGTGTCCATCTTCCCCGAGGTCAGCATGGATCCTGTAGCCCTAGTCTGTGCACTTACGGGTTATACATGTAATCACAGTGGCGAGTGTCTGTGGACAGCATCAGTAATTCACCGCTGTTGAATGGCCACTTTTGTCTGCTTCCACTTCCTGACCAGGAAAAAGGGTGGGGGCGGATGGGGAAAGGGGGGGGGATGAAAGAGGGAAAAGGGATGCTTGGCGGGAGGTCTGAAGAGAAATGCAAAGGCAGAGGGGCGAAGAGGGAGCTCCTCGTGGAACCTTCTCTTAAAAACATCAGTACAGCCCCACTCCTGACCAGGAGAAAGAGTGGGCACAGATGGGAACAAAGATGGGGGGGGGGGAGAAAGAGGGAAAAGGGATGCTTGGCAAAGTGGAGGTGAATGATGGGATAGCATCCTGGGTCATGGAGGAATGCTGAAGAAACCCAAGCCAGAACAAACATGAGGATGCATGCAGTGTGGCCATGCTGTGCAAGTGGACAGGAGAGCAACGGGGAAACGTGTACATGCATTCCCATGCCATTCGTCTCGTGTAGTTCTGCTGACAGAGCATAGGATTGCCAGGCATGTGCCTAGTCAGGTGTGGTTGGAAACCCTGCTGAGACTTTCAGATTCAGTTAACGACTGAAGGAAAGCACTAGTGTTTGAAGAGAAGGTGATTGGGGTACTACTAGAAAGTGGGTACCAGCATTCCTTACTCCCAAAGTGACAGAGAATACTAAAATAAAGTATATTAGAGCATTTGGGGGAAACCAAGGGAAGAAAAACCTCAAAACAAGAATTTAAGTATCTGTGGAGAGCATAAGAACTGAAACCTGTGCATTTTACCACAGATATATATTTGTTGAATTACCACCCCTGGTTTCACCTGACCTTTCCCTTCTAAAATAAATGAATTAGTTATTTTTTTGAATTTTTAAAATACCTCTGGTGCCATTTCTGCTGTCTAAGGATGAGGGAAGGTCATAGCAGGGTATGAACATTTTCATAAATAAATAAATATATCATCAGGAAGTATTCAGGCCCACTCTTCAAAGAATGCTTAGAGTCAAATTTCTTTTAACAGGACATTAAATGTATTTTCAGAACTGTACATGTGTGTATATTTATAGCAACTCAGAAATTTGATTAACAATTCCTGTTATCCAAATTACTGTGAAAAAGAAACAGGAACAGAGTTTACCATACAATCCTGTTGTCCCTTCCTCTGAATCCTCACCCTTTCAAATCTAAGCCCACTTTTGTAGATCTCAAACTGAACCATGTTTTTAAAAAACACAAACATACATAACCAGATACCAAAACAAAAAAGGAGAAAGGGTTTTTTAGCCATGAGGTATTTTGTAATTTGATGAGAAGTGTTTAAGTCTTCAAAAGTTTTCTTTTTGGTTTGTAGACATGACTACCACAGAAGAAAGTCAACAGAGACCATATATGTCAAATCCAAACAAAATTCCCCAGAACTTGTACAGTTATAATACACACTCATCCCTTCCTGGGACTTAAGGGCTTCATACACTTTCATTGATCTGGGTTAGTGTAGACAGGGTTGCCAAGTCCTCCCACGAACAAATTGGGAGGGTGCCAGCAGTAGGCACACCACCAACAAAGGACATAATTTTCATTATGACACAGAATCAATGGGTCATACAGGGAATTGATTCTCTTAAAATTGGCCTCAAATATTGTGTTTGGGGCTGATTTTTAGAGAATTGGCCTCCAGCGTGACCCAGCGCTTCCACATTGCACTGGAAATGACATCATTTGCCAGCATTGTGTGGACGCATGCATGCTTTGTACATGTGCCTCTAGCCTGCCTACCTGTTTCTAGGTGCCTACCCCCAGCTGGTCAGGAGAGTGAGGGGGGCAGCAGCGGCGGGGGGGGGGGGGTGATGGCAGCCCTAAGTGTAGAAGATAGTCCTAAAACGATCAAAACACTGCTTGTCCACATAACTAGCCATAGTTTAGCAGCCTTTGATTGCCAGAGAGGCATAATTGTACTTGACTAAAAAGTCAACTTTCTTTTTGAATTGCAAAAGCCTTTTGCTCCTGAACTTGGTTCAAGAATAAAGGCATTTACTTATAAGACAGTAAGTTTCTTTTAGTATGGGCACCATCTGTAATCAGATTGTACAATGTAGGTTTTAACGTTCTAGCCGAGATACCTTTGACAGTCTCTTGTGCATTAATCTGCACATGTGATACAAATAGCACGAGACAGACTCAACTGCCATGAAAACACTGTACCACTGTTGAGTTGTTTGCAAGGGGAAAAGATAATCCGGTGTTACTGGGTTTCTATACTTCTCACGTTCTCTAGGAGTAATGCTATTTAAATGTTGTCTTCGTTTAGGAGAGGTGACAGCAGCATGATTTAATGCTGGTATATCAGAGTTCAACAGAAATGACTATGTGTAAAAATATGCACAGCTTTAAAACCCCTGGTTTCCTTCCGCCAGTTTCATGACTTGAAGGTTCAGGGTTGCATCATATTTTGAAATGGTGTGTCTAAGTGCAGTTGCAATTACGTTTCATTTAGCCAGCTGTTCTGTAGCATCTATTAGTTTTACTTAAGTGTTTGTTCCTCAGTAGAATATTGAGTTACACTGAACCAGCCTTGTGTTGTGTATGTGTTACTGAGTTTGTTACATGATTAACAGCAAATATTTTACACCGTGGCAACAGTGCGCTTCTTGTTTTCCAAGCACTGACTTCTGTCAATCAGTCACAAACAGCATAATGAGGAGGTTCAAATGAATGCTTTTAAGAGAGTTTTCCTCCCACTGAAAAGCAGCTAGGGGCCGTGAGGTAAATGATTAAGAGACCATTGTTAGTTTTACCCGTTTAAAGCATGAGGTCATCTCTCTGCTCCTCTTTCAGACCCTTTTGTGAGACAGGACTTCCCTGAATTCATTGACAAATGCTTTTGAGGCATGGTCTCTTTGCTGTAGAAGGAGCCAGGTGCTTTCCTGAAACTTTCCCTGGAAAGGATGTCTTAGAAAACTCCTATAAAGCTCACAAAAGAAAAAAAAACCCTAGCAAATATCATTGATTGGGTTTTATCAACAATCTTCTGTTTTTCAGTGCCTTCTGTCAAAGTCCCTAGCAGGAGGCAATTATAGGAATTAAATAGGTATGTAATGATAAGGGCTATCATGGATTAGTTACTGGTTAATCACAGGAAAAGCCAAGGGACAGAGAAAGTCATTAAGACATGAAGACATTAATGGCCCCAGCGCTGAAGGGCTCAGTCCACACTCTCACAAGATGCTTGGACCCAGCTGACACAGCAGCCACCATGACTGCAAAATGAAAATGTCAACAGGTTTTATTGGGCCAGGATAGGGCAGAGGAAGAAAAGACAGGCCCTCCCCTGGCATTTATTAACCAGGAAGTCAAGGACAATGCTGCTTTGCACTGCCTTTGGGTCAGAATGGAGCCACAGAACTCAAGCGACTGTCAGCTGAAGTTGGCCCATAGAACCCAGTTCTCTGGCCCTTTCAGGTGCCCCTCTGATTTGCCATAGAATTTTGAGAATTCAACCACAACAGCTGTTCAGTTTTGAAGGAAATTTGGTTAGTTTTAGACCTTTGTGAAGACGGGGGGGGGGGGAGCCTGCCCACTGAATAGCAATATTTCCTTTAAAACACAGAAATTAGATTACTATTTACTGACTGTATTTTTGTCCAGCCTCTTCCTTCGTGGTTCTTTGCTGATCTTTGGCCATAATGAATAGTTGATTGATTGTTCATGGTTCTCTCCCCTCCCCTCTTATCCTAACCACAACCCTGTAAACATATATACACAGGAAGCTACCTTTCTGATCAGTCAGACTCATACAGTGCAATCTTATGGAGAGTTACTCCAGTCTAAGGTTATTGGCTTCAGTGGGCTTAGACGGGAGTAACTCTGCATAGGATTGCACTGTTAGTCTGTCAAGGTCAGTTTTTACTCTGCTTGGCAGCAGCTGTCCAAGGGTCTCAGGCAGAGGTCTTCTTCATCACCCACTTCCTGGTAATCCCAGAAACTGAACCTCGGACTTCCTGCCTGCCAGGCAGATGCGCCACAATCCCATCCTCTGAGACATAAAGTTCGGCTGAGAAAAGGAGAGTGCCTCAAGGTCACCTAGTGAGTTTCATGGAGCTCCGTGATCCTAGTTGAGCAAACTAAACTCGACACAATGTTCAGTTTTCTGAAATCCATGTCATGATTTTAAAAAATGGATTTGGGGCTGATAGGGAAACAAGACCAGTGCTGTTGGTGATCTTAATTAGCTGGAGGCAGACTTGGAACCTGATTGGGGGGAAATTTCACTTTGTCCTTCCTCTGCAGTCGTTTGAACTATAGTTCCCAAACCTATCCATAGGAACATAAATTCATAGGGACATAACTTGTTTCTGATTTAATATTACTGTATTGAGGTATTTATTTTATTTTCTTTATTTCTTTATGTCATTTATAGTCTGTCTTTCTCGCTGAGACTCAAGGCGGATTACACAGTGTGAGATTACTACAGTCAATATCAAGGACATTTCCATGCCACAGGGTAAATAAACACAAGTTTACAAAGACATAGCATTAGCAAGAATCCAATACAGAGTTCAAGAAATGCTGGAAATTTTTCTATCAGGATTCCAAAGCAGAATGGGGATTTAATAACATAATAATAATATTTGATTTATATACCACCCTTCAGGATGACTTAACACCCACCCAGAGCAGTTTACAAAGTATGTCATTATTATTCCCACAACAGAACACCCTGTGAGGTGGATGGGGCTGAGAGAGCTGGAAGCTGTGACTGACCCAAGTTCAGCCAGCTGGCTTCAAGTGGAGAAGTGAGGAGTCAAACCTAGTTCTCCAGATTAGAGTCCTGCACTCTTAACCACTACACCAAACTGGCCGGATCCACCCTTCCCCCCAGCAGATCCCAGTCTAACATCTAGCCAGTATACAACACTGCCACTTCTCACAAGTTGTGTGGGCCTTTACGTGCCATTCTTAGGTCTGGGCTATGCCACTTGCACTGAACCTGCCATTTCCTCAATCTTCCATTTGTTCAAGGGAAGATTGCCACAGTCAGCAACGTTCCTGTAAGACACATGCGTACCCTAAAAGTTGCCCTGTGCAACTTGCTATCCATGCTGAATGCAACTCACCAGCCATATATGCCATCCCAATATGGTCTCAGTACATATCCTGTCATTCGTGCTTTCCTGGAGTTTTTCGAGGAGCCCTGAAGAAGGCAGTGGTGAGGCCTCTCCTGAAGAAATCATTTTTGGACCCCACCAACCGGTCCAGTTACTGCTCAGTATCGAACCTCTTGTTCCTGGGTAAGGTGATTGAACGAGTGGTGGCGAAACAACTGCAGGTATTCCTGGAGGATGCCTCTATCCTGGATCCATTCCAGTTCAGCTTCTGCCCAGAACATGGAACAGAGATGGCCCTGGTCACCATGACAGACAATCTTTGTTGGCATCTGGATTAGGGCAGAGCGGAGCTGCTACTATTATTAGATCTTACGGCAGTGTTTGATGCAGCCAACTATAAGTGTTGATCCACCGCGTCACCGATGTGGGGATACGTGGAATGGCCTTGCAGTGGTTGATCTCTTTTCTCCACCATCAGGGACAGAGGTGGTGCTTGGGGAGCAATCTTCACCCAGCTATGTCTACTGTTAGATGGGTGACCAGATGCCATGCCAGATACTCTGGCCAGGGCTTTGGAGGCCATGACTGAGCAGTTGAAGCAGAATCAACTGAAGTTCAACCCTACGAAGATGGAGGTCCTGTATCTGGGCCATGGGTCAACAGGGTTGGGAATACGGCTCCCAGGCCTGGATTGGGCATCTGGCACCTATGCTGGTGGTGAGGAGCCTGGGTGTGGTCCTGGATGTATCCTTGTCAATGGAGGCCCAAGTCACAGCAGCTGCCAGATCGGCATTTTTCTACCTTTGGCAGACCAGGCATCTTGTTCCGTACCTCTCAACCAGCGACCTGGACACAGTGATCCAAGCAACAGTCACCTCCATACTAGACTACTGTAACTCGCTCTATGCAGGGCTGCCCTGGTTCTCCAGATTAGAGTCCTGCTGCTCTTAACCACTACACCAAACTGGCTCTCCAGGGTTGCCAACTTCCAGGTGAGGCCTGGCATTCTCTCAGAATCACAACTGGTCTCTAGACTACAAAGATGATTTCCCTTGGTGAAAATGGCAGCTGTGGTAGGTGGCCTTTAGGGCATCGCATCCTTGCTAAACTCACTCTCATCCCCAAACTCCACCATCCCCAGGCTGACCCCAAATCTCTAGGAATTTCCAAACCCAGAGCTAGCCACCCTACTCCTTTTTCATGTGGCTATTCAATTTTCATGTGGCTATTCTCATTCAATTAAAGGGGGGATTCCCATTTTCTTGTGTAGAACACTGGGAGTTCAAATATTGGAGATCAAATATTTGGAGACTAAATACGATCTGAGCTCTGAAACTGGTCAGCCTCTTTATTTCCTGGTGAGACCTGACCTGACCCCTTGCCAGTGTATGAGGCACGTGCTCGCTTCTGTTTTTCTTTTCTTGCACCCAAGTGTTTCTTATCTATCTAACTTGGTGTCTGTAATCTGCCAAGCCTTTTGGGTCCTGGAATTCTTCCCTCATTTCCTGTTCCTTATCTTGCATCATTCCTGGCTTTCACCTTGATAGTTTAGGCTGCTAGCTTTGCAGGATTGAGGTTTCTTGGTTTAATTACTGGCCTATATTCTTCTCAACTCTCTCTATCCTTAAGTTTCACCCACTCTAATCTTCAACTGTCTGGCTTCACCATCATCACCTGACTGTGGGCCTTTACATCATAAAATAATAATGTTGATGGGGATATTCCTAAACTCAGTTTAACTCTTTGCCATGTTTGTCAGCAATGAGGGGATTTACTCCACCTTTCCAATTTAGGAGACCCCTCCAAAGCTAATTTTAATCTACCAAGGCAGACAACACTTTTCGTGTTTTAAAGAAGGAAAAAGTTTACTGAGAGTGCTCCTCATATAAACTTGATGCATTCGTACAATAGCAGTGTATATTCATAGAAGATTTTGGCTTACATTTATATATTCTCATAGACTGAGTAAAATAAACAATATTGTTTATAGAAATAAAAAAAATTGCACAAACGGGCAAAAAGAAATCTCAAAGATTTACAACTAATACAAATGAATGACAGGTTGGTTTCAAATTTCGACAGGTCATAAAAACTAAAAAGAAATGTTTCATTGACTTGGCTGTGGTTGTTATCTTGTAAGAGCCCCAGAAGGGGCATGCTCAAGGCTGAGAGGGAGTGCACTATAAAAAGATCTATGGCCTTCAAGGTATCTACCCTGGAGCCTGTTTGAGACAGGCTACCCCAAACACTCCCCGTTTCTTCATGATGGTCTTCCTTTCAGGACATTCCTCTATAGATTGCACAATGAATATGCAAATGGAAAGAAAATATCAGAGTAAAAGTAACAGCCAAGACCAACTTTACTATTGACTTTCTTAGCAGGCCAAAAGGGAAGAGGCATGGCTTCTTTTTCCAAAAAAATCCCTTAACGTCAGCAACATTGTAAACAAAACGTTTTCATTGGTAGAATTGCCAAACTGCAGGTGGGATTGGAGATCTTCTGAAATTAACACCTGATCTCCAGAACATAGAGGTTTGTTCCCTTGGAGAAAATGGCTGCTTTGGAGGGTGGACTCTATGGTATTATACCCTTTGAGGTTCCCTCCCCTCTGCGAACCCTACCATCCCAAGGCTCCAGCCCCAAACCTCCAGGAACATCCCAACCTGGAGTTGGCAACCCTATTAATTATTTCTAGTTGATTTTGCTTTTTAAAAAACTTCATCAAAGAGAGTTCAAAAGGATCTTACAGTCATTCCATGACAGCAGTAACACACGGGCTCAGGATTGCCAATTCTGGGTTGGGACATTCCTGGAGATTTGGGAGTGGAGCCTGGGGAGGGGCTGGTAAAAGCAGCCATTTACTCCAGGGGAACTGATTTCTGTAGTCTGGAGATCAGATGCAATTTCAGGAGATCTTCAGGCTCCACCTGAAGGTTGGCAAGCCTACATGAGCTGCTGCACTCATATGTCCAGTCCATACCCCTATCTTATGGATCCAGTTTTCTGCAAGGATCCAGAGGAGTTAGCTGTGTTAGTTTGTAGTTGCAAAATGGTAAACAGTCCAGTAGCCCCTTTTAGACTAACCAATTATTGTTGCATAAGCTTTCGAGAACCACAGCTCTCTTTGTCAGATGCATGGAGGGTATGAAGAAACTGACTAGAGATATATAGGTGGTGAGAAGAGAGGGAAGAGGGAGTGAGAGACATGTAAATAAAAATCAGTTACAAAAATAATGAGAGAGGTGGAGTGCGCAATCCAGGTTGGGTGTGACCCCTTCCCTCTATTGCTGAATCTGAATGGAATGCCTTCTTCATACCCTCCATGCATCTGACAAAGAGAGCTGTGGTTCTCAAAAGCTTGTGCTACAATAAAGTTGGTTAGTCTTAAAGGTGCTACTGGACTCTTTACTAGTTTTCTGCAAAACTCTCAGCACACCTGAGAACTCTTTGCAATTCACACAGGAAGTTCTGAAGTGCAATCTCAGCTCATGTCGAAATGCCATCTCTGTGTGTCCACTTCAAGATGACAAACACATTTTGCTCTGGCCTTACTGATAGCATGGATCTGTGCTTAACTATGATAGTTCCATTTAGCTAACCTGTCTTACCATCAGCATCATCTTTTGGTGCCATTTCAGAGCCAAGCTTCCAAATCAAGCCTCGGGAGGCAGAGCTGTAGAGCTCACCCACAGTGACCAGACTTGTGTACTGTTGCTTTTGGCCGTGGCCAGCTTTGACACTAGAAAAGAAATGCAGATCATGTGAGTAAGGTTTACATAAGCAGGTATCCATAGTTTGTATAGTTTCAGGCAGGAAGCTGTTTGATCTGCAGTAAAGTAGCAGGATTTGAGTCCGGTGGCACCTGATAGAGCCACAGATTGTATCTTAGGGAGACTTGACACTTGAAAACTTATGAGTAATCAATAGGGTTGCCAGCCTCCAGGTGGCTGGAGGTGGTGGCTGGAGATCTCCTGGAATTACAACTGATCTCCAGGTGACAGAGATCAGTTCCTCTGGAGAAAATGGCTACTTTGGAGGGTGTACTCTATGGTATTATACCATTCTAAGGCCCCTCCCCTCCCCTCCCCAAACCCCACCCTATCCAGGCTCCACCCCCAAAATCTCCAGGAATTTCCAAACCTGGACCTGGAAACCCTAGTAATCAAGAAGGTTGGAACAAAAGTAGAAAATAACTTAAAATATGGGTTAATAATGCTGGTATAAAGTTTAATTAGAAATACAGACATTAGATTAACAAAATCATATGGTTCTACTTATATGTAGTAAAGCCTTGTTTATAAATAAAATAAAACCACTAATATATAGGTATTATAGTACAACTCATTGCCATACATACAGAACCAATAAAACCAGATGCGTTTCAGCCTAAAGGCCTTCCTCAGTGGTATGAAAATATCACAAATAGTACCCCATCAATAAAATGCATAAATTAAACATACGTGATCTAGCACACAATGAATGCTGAGATGAAACTGAAAATAACATGGAGTTAATTCCTTAGAATTCTGCCTCAGAACAGCATGAAATAAAGTCAGGGCAATATATCATTTTAGGAGTCGTAATTCCTTTGCCCATAAATCTTGTATAGCCAGGCCTTGTATAGCAAATCTTATATAGCAAGAACATAAAATTCAAGATGGAGTGCTGGACACCGACCAAGGAAAGAACAGAAACAAAACCATTAGCTGTTTTAAATCTAATTTATGTATTTTAATTAAATTTTATACCAGTGTTTTTCATATTTTATTTCCTACAATTAAATTTTTGCTGTTGTTCCAACCTCTGTGGTTGCCCTTGGTTTGCAAAGCTGTTGTTTTTCTCCTCTGTGTTGTCCTTACTTGAAAGCTTATACCTGAAAATCTTGTTGGTCTCTGAAGTGCCATCAGACTCAAATCTTACAAGTTTGTATAGGTATCCATCAGGAAAACAACAGTAGCCGGACAAAGACATTCTTTTTCTTTGTATCATTTCCACTTTATGTCACTTGCAATATGAGAACGATGCCCATTTCCTGGCAAGTACAGGCCCATTTCGATTTCCTTTACTACTTATAGTTCTAGCAGCTACTTCCTCATGCTTGGCCAGATCAGTCACTTTTGGACTTGGTGCTCGGAATCTGCCACTCGTTAGAGCCCTCTGTTTTCAAAAGGCAACTAAAGGCATCCAATGTTTGTTCAGGGCTATTAGCACTGTGTTACAGCTCCCTTCGTTTCACTTGTGCAAAGGGGGCATGCAGTAAAAGAAGGCTGTTAGACCAATATGCTATTGAGGTTCTCTGTTTTAATGGCACACCTTCAGAGGAAGATGCAAAGGCTTTAAGTGTCAAGGCAAACCAGGCCTACTTTTAGACACAGCACAAATCCCAATAATAATAAACATTCCTTTCTCCTCCACTGTGTATTTTAAAAAAGTAAAGTGTCAGGACTACCTGGGAATCACATCCTCAGCCCTACAAACCTTTCCCACTAGTGTTCTTTATTTCTAGCCCGATTTTCTCTACACTGGGGACTCAGAAGCAGCTTAAAAAAAGAAACACAAAGTATAATATAGACAAGCAATAAATATGTTCAATACACCCCTAACTTCAGGACTGATCCAGCCTGACTCGCTCATGGCCACGGTTCACAGGCTGCTAACTATGTATAAGAGCTAAGGGCCAAGGCTCTTTTGGCTCTTTTCCTTAGGTCACGCCAGAGCCTTTTGCCTCTGGCCATGCTCAGGCTAAATACCTGCAACAGAAGAGGAACAGAAACTCAGATCCAGTTCAGATGGCAAGGAGTTGTTCCTAGCTTTCCTCCTCTGATAGACATGTGGCAGCTGGTTGCGGATGGTGGTGCTAGCAAAGCATTCCATATAGGCTTAGACGTACTCTTTTTTTTAAGTTTCAGGACTGAGTACTGGCATTAAAGTGTTAAGCTCCGAGATGTCCTACTTTGAAGAAACCTCCAATTTCTAGAGCCATTGTACATGAAGGGTTTACCACGGAGCTGAGTGACCTAAAGAAATCTGGAAGACATCTAAAAAGATGCTGATGGAAAACTCATGCTGAGTCTGACAGTGCATGCTGTAGAGCCCACTGGAAGACTTGTGAAGCAGCGGTAATAGTAGCAAAGAAACATTATTTCTCTGCCACAATTGCAGACCTTCTGAAAAGAGCATATGATCTTCCCTATTCCTAACATTTAGGGATGGGGAAAACCAGAAAGAGGTTGATGGAGAATTCTGGCCAAAGACACCACAGGATGTCAAGACTTTCTATCAATCTTGTGACATATGCCAAAAGGCGGGGAAGCATGGACAGAAAGTTAAAGCTCCACTCAGACCCTTGCCTCTTATTGTCAGGTATTGTACAGAGCGGCAATAGATATAGTGGGACTTCTACCAAAGCCTACCCGGAGAAAAGCAGGACTGCTAGACCTGATACATGAATGTTGGGAAGGGAAACTTAAAGAAAAGAGAACAAGTTAGCAATAAGTTGGAGGAGATGTCAGAAATAGTACAGGACAATATCACAAGGGTGCAAGCAAAACAAAATCAGTGGTACGATTTAGGTGCCTGAAACAGAATTTGAAGTGGGGGACTTAATTATGATGTTCTTACCTGTGAAAGCCAATAAACTAAAAGCAAGCTGCAAAGGGCCTTATGTAATCAGAGATAAACAGGATAACCTCACTTATGCAGTTTCCAAAGAAAGGAAAAGAGGGAGGTAGTGCACATCAATACACTTACACCCTATTTCAGTAGAATCAACCACGGCCTATATATGACTCATAAACAATTTCTGATGCAAACCAATTAATTGACCTAATACTAGAGGCAAAAGGAAAAAGCACCATCCAACAGATCAAATGGTCCCCAGACATAAAACTGAGTATTGAAAAAACATTGTCATTGAAAGAGAAGCCAAAAGATGGAGAGAAAGGTATAGACAGATAAAAAGAATGTGCCAAACAGAAAGAAAAAATACAACGAAACAACTTATCTAAGCTAAAACTTGGAAGTGAAAAGCTGAACTGTGAATGTGCACCAACACCTAAAAATACTTGACCTAAAGAAAAGACATTATTAAATGATGGTGTGATGCAAGAGAGAGATAACTGAAAGCATCCACTCGTTTACCTAGGCAGAAAACTACCTAACAGGGCACAAAACTATTCCTCTGTGCAAAAAGAGTGCCTGGCTATCATGTGGGCTCTCACTAACTTAAAAAGCTATACTTGGGGCCAAGCATTCATGCTACTAACAGACCATCACTCACTGAAATGGCTGCAAACAATTAAAAACACGAATACATTATTGCAGAGGCTGTCCTGGTGAATCCAAGAATACAATCTTAACATCCACTCTCACGCTCTTGGCTTTCTGAAAACTCTGCAAAACGGAATTATTCAGGAGGGCTTTTTGAGTTAGATAATATGGCTGTGCTGTAAGAAATGGTTCAGAGATCCTTTGGTAATCGGACAGGGACTGTATACTATACTACTGGATACTATCTGTTGATGTAGGTATGTTCCTTCTGGGTAGTATCCGGTGTCATGTCAAATTACTTATGTTTTGTTTCAGCAATGTTTCATCTCTCTATTTGGAATTATTCTTGTTTTCAAATTCTGCAAACAATCCATGGCCTATTGCATTGTTTATCAACTGTCCCAGCCGCTGATCATATGAATTTACACTGTGTATTCTGCTTTGACTGTCAGTTAAAAAGGCAGATTATAAAGAACATTATTAATTAACAATTAATAAAAGGGAAAGATTGCAGTTGCAGGTGCTTTATCCCGATGTGAGTGGCTAACCAGTGACCAGAAGCAAATTCCCAGACCAGAGCAACCAGTGATGATCAGTGGCCAGAGACAAATAACCAGACCAGAACAACTAGTGATGGCCAGTGACCAGAGGTGGACATCCAGCCTGGACCAATTTGGAGCAACCAGCAACCAAGGTATCCAGAGCATATCCATGTGAGTTCAAGTCAGACCAGAGGACCAGCAAGGAGCATCTGGAGAGATGTGTACCAGCTAAAGGGTAAGACAAGGAGCTTACCTTTGCAAAGACAATGACAGAGACAATCACGGAGGCTTTTCTCCTAAAGACAACTGCATTGCGAACTGGAAATTGCACACTGCCTTTCTGAAAAAGAAACTGTTCTGCTACAAATAGTGTGAGGGGGGAAAGTAATATGTTCCCTTATAAACAGTTTGTGTATTTTATTTCTCTTAATCAATGCAGAGTTTTGAATGAATGTTGCTATGGTTTAAAATGCAGGCCTCTAAAAGAAGGAGGAGGAGGGCTGGATGGGTGAGTGAAACATGCAGTCACTGGACTCTAGGGGATGGAGTGAACTGCAGTTTAGTCACAGTGCTGAGGGTCAGTCTGTATCTGTGTGGGTGAGAGGAGAGAGCTCTTTTGTGAGTGAAGTGCCGAGAGTAGAAGTCTCTGTGTTTGGTGTGTGGATTAAATCAGCCCATGGGGCAAGTGAGAATTCCATATTCTTCTCTTTGGGGGATATTTTTTAGCCTAAATGGCAACTGTGTGGAACATCAGTCTTTGTGACTGGGTCTGTGTATAAACATTTAAATATCTATACCTATTTTGAAACCCCTACTCTTATAAACTAGACATGGGCATGAAATGGAAAAAGCCCGAAACGAGAGTTTCGTGTTTCATCATGATCCATGAATTGCGAATCATGAAACTTACTGAAATTGACACGTTTGCTGAAACGATTCGTTAGTTTCGTGATTCATCACCACCGAGGGCATTTCAACGGCCCCCTTCATACCCAGAGATGTCAAACTCGCAGGGAGACTTCAGCAGGCTCTCCTCCCTCACTCACCCTCCCAGTTTGCAATATGTTGATCAGGAAGGTCAACGGAAAGGGTGGGAAGGGCTGCCAGAGTACATGACTGAAATGGGGACTGGGAGTTGCTGGATCAGAGGAGGATGAAGGACCGGCTGTGGCGTGGAGCTGGTCCAGGAAGACAGAGTGAGGGATGGACAACAGGCAGGGACAGTCCCAAGAGTTTGAGATGTGCAGGACAAGCTGGACAAGCTGGATGTGCAGGACAAAACTCCGCCATTCATCCTGAGATGTGCCCTAAGGGGCACCCACAAGAGACAGCATGTGGGTTCTTTCAGTGGCTGCCCCTCCTCGTGGATGTGGGAGGTGGTCAGCCTCCCTTCTGCCCCCCATGGGCAATGGGCTCAAGAGTGAGGGTGGCCCGCACCCCCTTGTGCCCTAAGGGGCAGCCCCCAAATACAGTATGTGGGTTCTGTTGGTGGCTGCGACTCCTCGCAGGCCCGGGAGGCGGTCAGCGGAGCCAACTGCCTCCCTTCTCCCCCCATGGGCAACGGGCTCAGGGATGGGAGTGGCCAGCACCCCCTTGTGCCCTAAGGGGCGCCCACCATATCATGCCTGCCGAATATGGTGGCAGTGATGAATGCCTCCCCCTCTTTGGAGGGAGATCCAGAGGAGTTAGCTATGTTAGTCTGTATTCGCCATACGTGGCAGCAGGGAACGGGCGGATGGGATGGATGTCTCCCTCTCTTGGGGGGAGGTTACTCTAAGACCCTCTCTACCAGGGGGCCTTCTCCCCCACCCACAGGCTCAGGGGGTGTCCCATAGTGCCCCCTTTGGCCCTAAGGGGCATACCACGTCTAGCATGTGGATTTTATAAGTCCCACTCCTGGGGATGGCCGCCGCCAAAACCCACCAGCCAGACATGGCAGAACTGAATGGACAGAGGTTGAGGGGTCAGTACTCTGAATGGAGGGACGGATGGACTCTTGCCTGCTGCCTGTCCACAGAACCCACCTTATGGACATGGTGGCACCTATGGATACCATCCCACATTTACTGGGGGAGAAGCATCGAGGATAGAAAAAATGCCCAGCCCTCATTCTGAAGAGGACTGGTGGTGGCTGACGAGAACCCACCTGCAGGACATGGCAGGACAGCATGGACAGACGGACGGACACCTCCCCCTTGGGGGAGGAAACACTACATGCCCAGGGGCCATCTCCCTCACCCTGGGACGTGCATGGGAGGGTGGGGTGGATGGATGGACACCTCCCCCTTGGGGGGAAGAAACTCTACATACCCAGGGGGGACATCTCCCTCACCCCAGGATGTGCATGGGATGGACAGACGCCTCCCCCTTGGGGACAGGAAATTCTAAATGCCCAGGGGGGCCATCTCCCTCACCCCAGGCCATGCATGGGAGGGTGGGATGGATGGACAGACAGTCCCCAGGATAGAGCAGCACATGCAGTACATGCCCCAGCACACATGCCCCTGCAAAGGAGCTTCCGAGAGAACCCACTCACTGTACATGGGGTGGGGGGGAGAGACTGGGATGGGGAGAGACTGGGGTGGGGGAGAACCCTAATCCGCTGCACAGACACCTGGCCAAGCGGCACAGGTGCTCAGATTAAAAGAAAATAAAAGAGAGTGTGAGACCTCAGGCAAGGAACCCACACCAAGCTAGGCCCCAGAGCCAGGCAGTGGCCCTGAGACTGGGGGGAGGGAGAGCCCTAATCCGCCACACAGACACCTGGCCAGGTGGCACAGGTGCTCAAATTAAAAGAAAATAGAAGAGAGTGTGAGACCTCAGGCGAGGAACCCACACCAAGCTGGGCCCCAGAGCCAGGCAGTGGCCCTGAGACTGGCCTTGAAAGGAGAGCCCCTAAACACTACAGAGACACCTGCCCAGGTGGGAGAGGTGCTCAAAATACAAATGAGATGCCCACAGTGGGTGCACAAAACAAGAGTGAGCTGCACCAAAGTCAAGTGCACAACAAGAGAGAAGGAAACAGAAGAGAGTGAGGTCCTCTGGAGTCCACACAAAGCTGGGCCCCAAAGCCAGGCAGTGACCCTAAGACTGGGCTTGGAGGGAGAGGCCCTAAACCAAAACCAAAGGAAACAGCAGGAATGTGAGTCCTCAAAAGAGCAGAGAAAGAATTGAGAAGAAACAAAGACAAACAAATAAAAAAAAAGAGGAGACCTAGGTCTCAGCGTCAGGCTAAGGCCTGAGACTAGGGTGGGGTGGGGTGGAGTTAAAAAGGCACCCTCACCCAAAGACCTTCCCACAGAAAGGCCAAGAGCTGGACATAAGAGGCTTCTTTCACTCTCTTTAAAGCAGCAGCAGCCAAAAGCACCATCCCAAATCCTTCCACACACTCTCCCACTCCAATCCCAGCAACAGGTCCTCCTCCCTTTCCCTCTGTCTACTGAGACTGAAACACAAGGCAGAGAGAGGTGCCTTGTATAAAAAACAGGTGCTCTGTGGTTGGCTGACAGACCTGCCTAACGTGGTTTGGAGGGATAAGATGGGTGTGCCCATGGCTACAGAAGGGCCACCTCCTTGGCTGCCTAGGGAATTGACCCCCAGCTTCTGGCTGTATAGGGCAGAATGGAAGTTCTCCAGATGACTAGGAGAGCTGCCAATCAAGGGTAAGTAGGCTATGATTGGCATTTCCAATAGCAACAAAAGGTCTGCCTAGGGAATCAATGGATCGGTGCCAGCCTGTCTACAATTACAAATTGTTCACGAAGTTAACAAAACAGGCCAAAAAGACGTGCATTTTGTGATAATTTTGTGATAACCGTGACCCCACAAAACACGGTTTTGCGATACACGAAATGGCCCCTTTCGTGATGAAATTTGCTTCATATTCCGATTCGTGCCCATGTCTATGATAAACTACTCTGAAACCAATATACTTATAAATTATTCTGAAACCATTATGCATATATGCTTTTACATAAACTCTATTCCTGGTTAAGCAAAATGCCTGTTTCATCTAGCCTAAAGGTTCCCCTTTTTACCTCACAGCCAACCCCACAGATTGATTGTTGTTATACTACTATCTTTAGCTATGATTTCGTATACTGTAAGTCAAACTGAGGCGGAACTAATGCAAAAGTGAAATTCTAAGGGAACGCTAAGGAAATCAAGGAGGCAGAAACGTACAGGTCACATAAAATGGGTAAAATGCCATACAGTATTCCACACATCTTGGATATTGTGATCTCGGTGTACTATAGCAATCATTTCCCCATGTGGCTAGGCATATCTGGTTGCAAATGGATTGCTAAAGTGCAGTATCCAAGGATGTATGCATGCCACCAAGCTGCAGCCAATCCAGCCTTTCTAGTATGCATGTTTCCAAACATGTGTTAGTTTCATATGTTCCGTTTCATAACATGTCATGGGTGAAATAAGCCCTCAATATCAGCATCTCCCCCTGAAACCCAAGCCTTTTCCTGTTTCCTATATTACCCATTGGCTTCATCAACTTAGAGACATCAGCTAAACGTGCGGTTTCCCATTCTCGTCACATGAAAAGGAATTCTATAGATGCTCAACAATGATGGCACAGAGGGCAAGAAAACTTAACATTAGAAGAACGCAGTAGTGGGCAGAGCAAAAAGGAAGCCAGGGAAAATCCAGTCTTTACCAATATTAATCACCTTCCACTTGCTTCTTGTCTGAAAAACCACACTTTTTTCCTGCCTTGCTGTATTTGCGTTTATTTCTTCTCCTGTGGCTTTCTGCTTTCCCACCTTCTCAGATAGCTACTACACATTAAATAAACTAGGGCATGTTGAACTGGGCGATAAACTTTCCCCAGTAGGCTGTTGAATACGATCCTATGCACTCCTACCCACTCTCTCCTTTTAAGGTCTATTTTTTCTGCTGCGGCAGCAGCCAAGAAATACATGTTAGAGACTCTTACAACTACCTGCAGAACAATTCCAATGCACCCTGTTCTGAGCCAGAAACAGAAAAAAAATAAAGCAAAACACAGCACTGGCAAGGCAGGGAGCGTTGCGTTCCAGATGGAGGTTTGGTAGCTGCTGCCAAACCCCTTTACAGTAAGCTATCACTACAAGAGCAGATCTGAGACCTCGGCATTTTCAAAAACCCATTTTTGCACACTCACAGTTTTGTTTTTGCTTATTTTCTCTCAAAGGTGATGTGTGGCTTGATTCCAGCATGTTTTCCAAATGTCTTATTGCGTTCAATGGTCTTAACCCTAGCACTGTATGCAAAGGATCACACCCTTTAAGGCACCATGTGTTTGGCTGGAGAAAGAAAAGCAATTGTAATGTTTTGGAGCTGGTTAACAGAGGCTGCGACCGTGCTATAACTGCTTTGGGGCTGAGATTGCTGTGATTCTGGTATGCTTTGCTGTGTGCTTTGCTTCTGCACACATGCCCCACCTCCAATATCTGTTCACTTGTACATTTTTTTCAAAAAAACACCTAAGACTATTCCTCCAAAGAAAATGAACCTTGTAAAATTGCTCTGGATCTTGCTGCTGTGGAAGGTACAGATCCAGTATGATATAGTAGTTTGAGTATCTGACTGGGATCTGGAAGGCTCAGGTTCAAATCCCTTCTCCACTATACAAGCTGGCTGGGTGACCTTGGGCCTCTCACACACACTCAGCCTAACCTACCTTACTGGGCTGTTGTGAGCATTAAAAGGGGGAACAATATCCCTTTGATCTTTGGAGGAAGTGTGGGATAAATAACGTGTTAGACAAACAGAATATAAAACTATATCATGCAATTTTATTTCATTCCTCTCCAATGGGGACCCAAAATGGCTTACGTCATTCTCGTCTCCTCCATGTTATCCTCACAACAATCCTGTGAGGTAGGTTAGAATATGTGACTGGTCCAAGGTCACCCAGCAAGCTTGCCTGGCAGAGTGGGAATTTTAACCTGGGTCTCTCAGATCCTAGTTTGACATTCTCACAACTACATTTGAATAGTTATGAAAATGAAATAGTGCCCCCCCCAATTCTCCTGTACAGAAAATTACCTCCAAGGTCTTGGGTGGAGCTTATTAGGGGTGAAATTGAGGTGTTAACTATTGCAACAATAGTTTGGGGAATTTTGTTCCTTAACATGATTCATTACATTCTTTTTCCTCTTCCTTTTATGTTCCAGTTGAAAGCAAGCTGAAATCCGCAAAGCTCTTGGTTGAATAAGGTCACAGTGAACCCAGTATGAAAACAAGGCTTCAAAGATTCACAGTTTTCAAAGTCAGGTCAAAATACGATGTTATGGACACTGTTGAAAGGAGCTGTGAAATCCACCCATCTTTAATTCCACAGCTCTTACGACAAGCACTGGCTGAATTTATTGCATTGCAGAAAACACACTCACACATAGAACTTTGTCTTATATATGACCAACAAAAAAGATAGGCCGTCTCTGGTGCCATCACTCTGAATCCTTAGCCTATTTGAACACATTATTAGGGCAAGTTTTTTTTAAAAAAATGTCATTATTTTTGTCACTGAAAGCTCTAGCTGTCTGTGAATCTAGGATTGCCACCTCCAGCATGGGAAATCCTTGGATATCTGGGGACAATGCCTTTGGAGGATAAGTTCGGGGAAATGAAGGAGATTAGTAGGGATGCAATATTACAGCCTAAAATGTGATATCCTGTGTGGTCATTCCAGATCAAAGGTCAGCTCCCTTTCACACATGGATATATGAAAGTCCCCTTCTACTGAATCAAACCATTGGTCCATCGAGGTCAGTATTGTCTACTCAGGCTGACAATGGCTCTCTGGAGTCTCAGGTAAAGGTCTTTCACATCACCTACTATCCAAACCTGTCAACTGCAGCAGCCAGGGATTGAACTTGCAACCTTCTGCATGGCAAGCAGATGCTTTACCACCGAGCCACAGCCCCTCCCCATGAGGTCACTTCCTTCCACCAAAATTCAACTTTTAAATATTAATTTCCCATTTCATATCACTTTCCCCCATTTTACATTACTTGCTTAAAATTCCCTTCAGTTTTTTCCCCTCTGTGTTAAGAAGAAAAATCCACTCTGGAAACCCATAGGAAGACAACAGCCAGCAGCAGTCCTATCTCTCAGGGTGAAGTTTATAGGTGAAGTTTTTCCTAGTCAGTATATCCCATACAGTCTCTATGGTATACAAAAGAAGCCGACTATTCACCTTCTATGGCAACTCCAGGACTTCCGTTTCTCCAAAGCTGCCATTTCCTCCAAGAGAACTGATCTCTGTAGTACAATTATGTCAGCAAAATTAGTAGGTGGCAATGGAATTGCTCACAGGGCTGAAAGTTTTCTGTTTTGTGCTCAATGACTAGGGAGAAAAATGTGTTGATATATGCAGCCTGTGGTTGTGGCAAAGTTTATTCAGAGTTAAATTATGACTTAATACTGCTATCAACAGTCCAAAATGCTTTAACACTTCAAAAGAGGGAGTGTAGAAAAGGGTAAATGGAGGCTTCACTGTATTTCTGCACTTAATAGTCGGAGAAAAATTAATCTAACTTCCAGGTGCACAGTCAGGAAAATTATGAAATTATGTGCAGTAAGCACACTTCAATTAAGTATATTGCAAAAAATGAAAACTTACTTTGAGGTAGATTCACATTCATTTTGTAGTAGAAAGGAGATAGCAGCTTAATTTAAAGGATACTTTTCTCTATCACAAGTGGCCAGCTAATCCAGCTGCCCGTGTATGGATGAATATATATACCTGGCCATGTCGCTGGCATATAGTCTCACAGGAGACCTGTAGCTGGATAAGCATCTTGCCTATTGCAAGACCACCAGGAGTGAGAGAGAACACAAAAGACACAGGAAGAGAAGGAGCTCTGAGTTTATACAAGTAGAGGCATCCTTTTCAATAAGAGATTAACACATACACACAATTTGGTTCTAGTGCAAAGAGAAATATAGCATCCCCCAGTGTCTAGGCACGCTGTGTCACCTTTTACTCCAACACAGTCTCATGTCTGTCTTAATAATAGTGCAATGCACACATTATATTTGCCATAAAGAAGCCTCTGAATCCCATGTTTTCCCAGTCAATTTGGTTGTTTGAATAATAATAACATTCCATTTATATACCACCCTTCAGGACAACTTAATGCCTGCTCAGAGCGGTTTAAAAAGTATGTTATTATTATCCCCAATACAATCACCCTGTGAGGTGGGTGAGGCTGAGAGAGCTCTGGAGAGCTGTGACTGACCCAAGGTCACCCAGCTGGCTTCAAGCAGTTCTCCAGATTAGAGTCCCACATGCTCAACCACTATACCAAACTGGCTCTCTGGTTTGACACTTGCAGTGGAGAAGCTACTAAAAATGGCCTCCCCATTGTCCCAGCTTATCATTTATGGGGGCTTAGCATGTTCGCTGTGTCTCTATGCTGTGGCCGTGTGCCTAAACTTGTGTCTTCATTTCCAGGTTTGTAAAGTGAATAAAAAACTAACCACAATCGGTGCCAAGAATGCCATTCAGTCTGGAAGGCAGCCACTGAGAATGTTGCTAATTCAGGATAGACTGCAGTGGAGTGTCATGTTTAAATTGAATGTAAATTGTAAGCATCGTGGGTTTAATAACTGCATTAATGAGAAGTAACAAGACAGTGAAGACTATGCTGTGACAAAGCCAAGGGCTGGACAGGGAAGGCAGGCTCCGCAGCACAGTCCAGCAACACAAGCAAGTAGAAACAATATGCATGGGGCAATAGTGCTTACAGCAGGGATCCCCAACCTTGTTGATCCTGTGGGCACCTTTGGAATTTTGAGAGCACTAACTGGATGCCATCACAAATTGGCTGCTATGGGGGCTGGGGCCAGTCACAAAAACATTTGGAGGTTGCAAGCCAAGCGTCTTCCTATGATGGACACAGGTGTTTCCAAATGCCTCCTGGTCACAAGCCATCTTGTGCAATGAAGATAGGCAGGATAGAAATAAATAAATTATAAAAATGATGGTTCTGAAGTACCTCCTACTCCATTGGGGTGGAAGCAGGATTAGCTTTTCACCTTGAGAAAAAAGATGTTTGGGAGGAAAAGAAGAGGGTGCCAAGAAACTAATTGGCAGACACCAAATTGGTGAACAGGTTCTCCCATGTAGCTCTTAGGAAGAATGGTACACTGTCAACAATCATGGTGTCACTAGGGCTGGCCTGTCCATTAGATGCATCTGGTTGACTGCCTAGGGAGTCATAGGGGGAGGAAAAATGGGAAGGCAATGGCTGAGGTGCTGATGTTATTCCCTGTGTGAACAGAAATGATGTCAGTAAAGCTGGAAATTCTTACATTTTTCAGATAGCTCTACGAAATCGCCAGAACTCTATGATAAGAATTTCCTGTAAGTAGAGGTAGAGAGTGCCCCCAAGTCATAGCTGATTGATGGCAACCCCTGGTGGGGTTTTCATGGCAAGAGACTGACAGAGGTGGTTTGCTATTGCCTGCCTCTGCAACCCTGGTCTTTATTGGAGGTCTCCCATCCAACTACTAACCAAAGCTGACCCTGCTTAGCTTCTGAGATCTGATGAGATCAGGCTCACCTGGGCTATCCTGGTCAGGGCCCTGTAAGTAGTTGAAGCTTTATTTTTCTTCTTAATTTTTCTCCTGAGACATGCCTTCTGCCAAACTTTCCACCAGTTGCCAGCTTTAGGAATCACCAGATAAGCCCACGACTCCACATTTTTAAAAATTTCCCAGTCCACTGGACAGAGCGACAACAGACAACATGGGCTTGGCAGCCCTACTGCAAAGGTCATCATGGTAGACACGGCAGCACAACATTTAGACCACACTGTGGATAGCCAGTATATACAGCTGGTAGACTGTCAGTCTCAGATTGGACAGATGTTGCTTCAAATGTCTGCTCAACCATGAAGCCTACTGGTTGATGCTGAATCAGTCATCTCTGAGCCTAATATACTTAACAGGGTTGTGAGAATGTTAGTCACATATCATTGCACTGATCTCCACGGTGAAGGACAGGATAAAAACAAAATAATAAATAAAAACGTAATTCACAGTGCTTCCCAGTATGTGCTGTGCCAGAGCACTAGTCTACAGTTACCAGTATCACAACTGTGCTGCCGGCAATACCCAACTCTTTCCATCACTACCTTTGTGAAAGGCATAAGGAGAGGGGGGGAAATCGCCTAATCTTTCAAGGGCTGTCTTTTTATTGGCAGTATTTCCCAGTGGTCTAGTACAGAAAGAAATTCCATGTCTTCTACCCCAAGTATGTGTCCAGCAGCAAATGAGTAGGATTGGCTATTGAACCTGTCAAAAAAGGACTTGGTCAGTTGACGAGTCAAATATTGTTAAATTTGGTCAAGGATTTTTTGAGTGTTAATTTTGCTAGCTCAACAAATAAAATTACTTAGGTTTTCAACAGGCTTGCCAACAAATCTGGAAAAAAACATTCTTTCCCCTTAAAAAATGCTTAATATGTGCAAGTGGGAAGCTCAAGCTTCTTATTGCATTCAGGTCAATAACATCACCTGGTACAGAATATTCCATTAAGTATGTTAAAAGGACATTTTTCTCTAGGCAAGCTGGCAATTCTTGTTACCAACATATTTAATAAACATACTAATTACTAAAACCAATTAGCTGTTATTGTGAAATGTTCACATTAACTTTTAAAACTTTATAATGCATTACTGTAATTTTTATTCTTAGGTAATATTTTTACAGATGTAAAACAATGAACAGTTCTTCTCTTGGGCATTTGTACTGACATATCTGGGTCAACTTATGGTTAATTCTTTTAATGAAATAAAGCAAAGGAACAGCAACTATTTTTAAAAGTTATTTTTGAAAAACATTGTTTTTGTTATTAGTAGATTTTTATCTGCTATTCTTTCAAAGAGCTCAGACCAGCACATGTCAGTCTTCTCCATTTTACCATCATAAGAATCCTGTAAGTAGGATTGCCTATGGTTTAAAAAGTAAGTCTCTATGGGAAGAAAGAAGGGAGCTAGATGGGTAAGTAAAGTGTGTTATGATTGGATGGTAGCTGACTCCAAGGTGCTGGAGTGAACTGTAACTGAGAGAATTGTTTTGAGGGAGAGACAGAAGTTGTGAAGTGCTGTAGTCTGAGAAAAGCTTGTGTTCTTTTTCTTGGGTAGATGGTATTAGTCTAAGTGGCAAATGGGGGAAATAATTCTTTGTGACTAGATCTTTTTAGAAAATATGAAGAAAACTGTACTTCTCTTGCAACCAGGTTGCTCGTAGTCTTAAGGAAACCATTATGTCTTTAAACTACCCTGAAACCATTATGCATATATACTTTTAAGTAATCACCATTTAAGTAAAATTGCAATTGTATCTAGTGTAAAGGAATCCTTTTAACTTCACAGCTACCCCTACCCACTGACTGTTCTATCAGATATTACTAAGACTTCCGATACTACAGGTTAAACTTAAGAGAACTAAGGCAAGAGCCTTTGGCGGCAGTGAAAATCTTCCTGGGATACTAAGGAAGCCAAGGAGGCAGCATAATACAGGTCTCATAAAGGGAGTAAAACACCCTAGGTGCCATCCTAAGCAGAGTTGTATCCTTCTAAGTTCCATGAAGTTAATGAGCTGAAAAGGATGTAACTCTGCTTAGGGCTGCAATGTAAATGAGTGGGATTAGCCTGGAGTAACTCTGCAAAGGATCGTCTTTGTTGACTGTCAAGTACGAAAGATGATGGCAAGGACTGACAATGTAATCCTTTGCAAAGTTACTGCTATCTAAGCCTTTTCCATTAATTTATTTAAAACGTGTCTATCCTGCCTTTTCTCCTTGGCTTTGAAATGGGCTTTTGATGGGAGGTACTCTGCGCAGGACGGCATGGGGAGTGTGCTGAATGCTGAATGGCTGCACTCACCCTTGGTTACCACCTCCTTGTAGAGACAGGGGAAGACAACCCAAATAATTGCCTTTTTTCAGATGATGCAAAAACTTCCATTTACAAAGAGGCGTGTCCTCTATTTTTAAATTCAGCTCTTTCTCTTTTTATGTGGAGGAGGAGGATTATTGTGATTCTGTTAACACGCCCAAGTTGTTTTTAATATTGTTTGCATATTTTTATTAACTTGCATTTATTTATTTATTGTTCACCTTGAGTGAAGAAAGACAGGTTGTAAAGCTGACAGGTTGTAAAGCCTTTAGAGAAAGGAAGGAAGAAATAAAATCTGCCCTGTCTGGAGACGCCTGTCATCAAGGTGGTGGCCAATATGAGAATATTTTTAGGTTTCTAGCTTTGCCCCAGCTTGCCCCAGGGCCAGTTGGTAAAAAGCTTCCATTCCTGCCCTGGCTAACAAATGACATTATAAGAAAACCTGAAAGAGGCTAAGCTGCCATTTGCACAATGGCAATCTCAACTTCAGAGGATACATGCCAATATACATTTCAAAGAATGTTTGATAGTGATCAAATAATAGGCAGAGTAGGTGTGTTAGTCTGTTGTAGCAAAATAGTCTGTGACAGCTATTTTGTGGTTGCACCTACCACCCTGTCTCAGAATTCCAAATGTGCCCTTAAGCTCAAAAAAGTTGGGGACCCGCCTCAAAGACGACATACATACATACATACATACATACATACATACATACATACATACATACATACATACATACAAGCTCATATTGAAACAAAAGTGTTTAAGGTGCTGCTGGACTTTTATTTTGCTAATCATAGGCAATCAGCTAAGAACCACTGGCTGGCATATAGGGATCCCAGGTCCCCTAATGAGGGCAGGGATCTCCTGCTCCCACCCTCCATCCCCTGCCACCACTCACCTGGCAGGGGGGAAAGTGGGGGAACAGACCTCCTGGGGCAGTGCAACAACATCACTCCTGGGAATGATATTGCGCTGCCCCAGGAACATTCCCGAGCCCTGTGCAATGACATCACTTCCTGGAAGTGACGTTGCACTGCCCCAGGAGCATGCACATGAAGACAAAGAACAAGATGAGCACCAGGCCTACCCACCGACCCCCCCAACTGAGAGAATAAGAGGACCTGGCAACCGTACCAGCATATCTTTCTCAAATGGAGAAAACAGACTACGGAGGACATTGTTTTTTGCAAGAAGTATAGATATTACCACTGACAAAGGACAAAAGAATCCATACTTTGTTTATAGATCCAGAGGAGTTAGCCGTGTTAGTCTGTAGTAGAAAAATCAAAAAGAGTCCAGTAGCACCTTTAAGACTAACCAATTTTATTGTAGCATAAGCTTTCGAGAATCAAGTTCTCTTCGTCAGATGCATGGAACAGAAACTGGTCAAATATAGAAGAGGAGGGGGGAGGAGAGGAGGAGAGAGAAGATGCAGTTAGGGGGGGAGAGGGAGGGTGCAACCAAAACATTCCTTTGCCAGTAAATGTAAACATCTCCTTTTGGAGTGGAGATTAATTGGCTTGTGTGAGGCTTCAAAGGAGTTTGCCTGTTGGTTTGTAGCAGCAAAACAACACGGCAAAACAACTCTACAAACCAACACGGCAAACTCCTTTGAAGCCTCACACAAGCCTCCTCTTCTATATTTGACCAGTTTCTGTTCCATGCATCTGACGAAGAGAACTTGATTCTCGAAAGCTTATGCTACAATAAAATTGGTTAGTCTTAAAGGTGCTACTGGACTCTTTTTGATTTTACTTCGTTTATGGGATTCACCACAACAAAACAGTCAGTTTAGGCTTGGTCTCAATGTGCAGCATAATGCAATGATAATGAGGTGGCCAAGCGCAGAGATGGTAGAATGGACTGTACCCTTTCAGATGGCAGGGGATTACATTGTTCACAGATAAGAATTCTCTACAGGTGGAACATTAACACACTATGTGACATTCTACGCTAGAAATGTTCTCTCTGATTGTATTTATTTATTTATTCTCACCAAGACTCAAGGCAGACTGTGATAATTCTAATTGGCAGCAAGGTCAGTTCCAGCTTTTGGGGGGCCCTGGGCAGAGAGTGCCCCCTATGCCCACTAATAGGCTCCTCTTCCTGCCTCCAACCCATGTGCCCCACCTGCCTGTGTCCTTCCTCTGCCCAACCACAAGCTGTCCCAACACCTGCAGTCACAGCTGCCCACACTACCTGTGCGCCCTTTCCTTGAGGGTGGTGGGTGCAGATAGGAGTGCCACTGCCATGGACACCAGGAATGCTGATGCTTTGTGCACCACCTACATGCCATTTTTCAGCAGTGCTAGGCAGCATAAGTAGCTAGGAGCAGAGGTGACAAAGCCACTCACAAGCAGGCAGGGAAAGGGTATGAGTACAGGCATCAGAGGAGGCGTGAGTAGGGGGTCAGCAGCAGTGGGGCCCCACTTGGCAGCTGCCCCACCTCACTGTGTGTTGACACCAGCCCTGATCTGCAGGAAGATTTTACATAAGGAACATTAAAAATGTGGTTCTCCCACCTGCATTCTGAAGTGGTACAGCCATTCTACCACTTTGGGATCTTCCCATTCTGCTGCCTTAGATGGATTAGACTCATGTATGGAAGGTCAGTCTAATAGCAGTTATCAGCCATGCTAGATAAATGGGACTTCCAGGTTAAGGCAGCCAGTGTGATGTAGTGGTTAGTGCTTAACTAGGATCTGGGAGACCCGGGTTCAAATCTCCACAGTGCCATGGAAGCTTCCTGGATGACCTTGGGCCGGTCACATGCTCTCAGCCTAATCTACTCACAAGGTTGTTGGGAGGATAAAATGAAGAAGGAGAGGAAGTATTGTAAGCCTCTTTGGGTCCCCACAGAGTAGAAAAGCAGGGTATAAATATCTATAAATAAATATGTCACTGAATAACAATTGCTGAAAAATAACACAGTAAGAAAAAGCCCTATCTGAAGGCTTCTCAGAAGCGTCTTGATGGACACCGTGGGAAGCAAGATGCTGGGCTAGATAGATGGAACTTTGATCTGATGCTGGAGAACAGCAGGATTTTAGTCCAGGAGCACTTTGAAAATCTCGTTGGTCTCTTAAGGTGCCCCTGGACTAAAATCCATGGTTAGAGTACTGAACTGGGATCTGGGATCTGGAATCCCCACTCTGCCATGGACGCTTGTTGGTTGATCTTGCAGTGCTAATTTTTTTTTAAAAAAATTAAATTGTGTAGTCATGTCTATTATTGAGTCCATGGTAGATGTAAACTCAGGAGAACCACACACGCAGGCAAACCTTCCACACATGACCTCGTTATGTAGCTATGGCAACCTATAATCCTAAGCATGCCCCAGCTCAGGAGACAGAGCAATTTACTCGCCTACAAGAAACTTGCTCATGACCCATACTTTGATAAGTACTATGCTAGGCATGTTCTTGTCCACCACATTATACCAACCTCAGATCACGAGAGGCTTTCTTTAAGAACACAAGTTCTACTGCAGACCAACACGACTACCCACCAACTATACTCTAACCATTACACCATATTACTTCTCTGTGGCAACCTGTAATCCTTGGCTTCGAGGGGTTGGGTTTTTTTTAATGCCAGTACTCCACCATATTTCACCATCACATGCATACATAGTGAATGTAGCCAAATAAAAAAATTAAGTTGTGTAATCCTAATATATTATAGCCGACAGAGTCTTTCTCTATAGATTGTAGGAATTATACACTCAGTGGAACATACTTCTTGAGGCAACATGTTTAGGATATCACTGTATGAACTCTAGTAATAATTATTACTTGCTTAGACTAGTAATAATTAAGGCTATAATATTTAACTTGTTAATTTATCAGACTAAAATGAGTCTTCAGGTTCTAATTAATTAAGCAGCCAATTTTAAACAATAAACCACAAACACTTACAGAAACTGCTGGTGGCAAGTGTCGTCTAATTTTCCTCCTATGCGAAAGGTGCTGTTTTGATGCCTGCTGTAATACATGTACTACTCATTTAAAAAAATACCAGAAGTATGGCTTTTTCTTCAAAATGACTGTTCTTGCAAATATCTGTAACTAATGCTCATAATACAGTGTTTAAAAAAAAACTTGGCACCATTAAAATTTTTAAGTACTTGCCATTTTGCAAAGAGCACCATACACCCTCCAATTGTTGAAAGTCAGTGTAGTGTAGTGGTTAGCATGTAGTGGGAAAACCAGGGTTCAACCAGTTCAATCCTAAACAGGCCTCTCTTTTTTGTGATATTACCTGCTCCTTTGAGGAGGGGGAGGGTCACCCAAGTCTGATCTTTGGCCACTGGCCTGCCCCACTCAGCCAAAGGGAATGAGAAAGAGATCTACAGTGGGGATCTACAGAGAGAGAGAATTAGTGGAGAGTACTGGCACTTTCTTTTTAACCGAAAAAGCGCTCATCCTAAGCATCCTTCCTCATAAGTATGTCCATTCAGTTTATCCTTGCCAGCTCCAGCTCAGGAAATTCCTGGAGATTTTGGAGATGAAGGCTGGAAGAGAGGGTTTGGGGAAGGGAGATCAGCAGAAGAGAATGCCAGAGTCTACCTCTCAAAGCAATCTTGTGGTCTGGAGATCATTTGTAATTTTAGGAGACCTCTAGGCCCCACCTGAAGGTTGGCAACCCTAATTCAGTTCAATGTTGCTTACTCCCTAGTAAGTATATTTAAGATTGCAGCCTGGGCAACTTGATCCCCCCCCCCAGCTTATCTTACCTCATAGGGTTGTTCTGAGGGTGGGAAGGGACAACTGTATACAACAAGGTTGCCAATCTCCACATGATGGCTGGAGATATCCCAGAATTACATTAACTGATGTCTAGGTGATAGAGATCAGTTCTCTTGGAGAAAACGGCTGGAGGGTAGACTCTATGGCATGATACCCTACTCTCCCCAAACCTTGCCCTCTTTAGGCTCCACGCCTCCAAATTTCCAGGAATTTTCCAACCTGGAGCTGGCAACCCTTTCCTTGAGCTTTGGAGGAAGCATAGACTAAAAGAAAAAGGAGTCCAGCAGCATATTAGAGCCTAACAGCAAGATTTGAATCCAGAGGAGCCAAGATTTCTAGGGTATAAGCTTTTGACACGTGGAGCACCCACCCTTAAAAAACACGGTGGTCTGTGAGGTGCAACTTTACGGTTGCCAATCTCCAGGCGGCGCCTGGAGGTCTCCCGGAATTACAACTGATCTCCATATTTCAAAGATCAATTCCCCTGGAGAAAATGGCTGCTTTGGAGGATGATCTCTATGGCTTTATACCTTGCTGAAATCTCCTCTCCATCTCTCCCCAGGCTGTACCCTCAAATCTCCAGGCATTTCCCAAGACGGAACTGGCAACCTTAACTCCAGCCCTGCTGTTCTGCTGCAGACGATTCCAGCAGAAGCCTTTAGAAGAGTTTGCTTCATCAGAGGCCCCGGCGCGATTTTTGCTGCCGACAAATCCACGGGGTTACCTCTTTGGAATCAGGAGGACGCGCTCCCGGAGGCGAAGGGCAAGGTGCGGAACGAGCAGCTGGCGGGCAGCCCCTTGCCGCGAGCGGCCGGGCATGCGCGTTGCGGCCCCGCTCACGGCTGCAGCGGGGAGAGTGGGTGGTCAGCCCCTGGCCCCGCCTCCTCGCGGCCCCGCCCGCGCCGCTCCGCCGGCGCTTGCAGGAGCCCCGCCAGGGCGGAGGGAAGAGAAAAGAGAGGCGGGCGAAGGGGGAGCTCCTTCAGCAGCGCCGGCGCCCGGCCTCTCATTCATGCGGCGGCAGGGCCGGCGGGGAGACCCCAGGAAGGAGCGGCGCTGAGCAGCGGGAGGAGGAGCCGCCGCCGCCGCCGCCTCAGCCAGCTTCCCTCAGTCGGATCGCGAGGAGGGGCCGGACCATGCGGTGGCCGCGGAGCCCTCGGAGGCCCTGGCGGCTTCCCCGGCGCTCGCTGGTGGCCGCCCTCTTCCTCTTCTCGCTGTCCTCCTCTTTCCTCTACTTCGTCTATGTGGCGCCCGGCATCGGTGAGGGGGAACAGAGCGGGCGAGGGCGGCGGGCGGAGGCGGAGGAAAGGCTGAGGGGGCGCGCGCCCCCGCTTTGAGCTCGCGGGGCGGGGTGTGTGTGTGGAGCTCGCGCACGCGCGTCGCCGCCGCCGCTCTGAGGGGGGAGGCGTGGGGGGAGCGCGCGGGAGGAGGAGGAGGGTTTTCCCCCTCAGCCTAACGGACGCGAAAGCGGGGGGAGGAGGGGGGGAGGGAAGCCCCTTCGCGGTTGGGCTCGGGGCTGAGGGGAAGGAGCGGCCGAACTGCGCCGGTCTCTCCCGCCCCCGGCCAGCCCCGGTTGCCGCAGCCTCGGGGCGGGCTCCACACGCACGTCTCTCCCCCCCCCCCCGCCCCGCTCTTTTTTTTCCTGAGGCTGCATCAGGAGATTCTCCTTAGGCTCCTCTACCTTTTCTGCCTCTCCCTCTCCCCCACTCCTGTAATGTTTATGTAAATGGAGTCACTTTCAGTGAGGCCTCCAGTCTGCTGCTTTCTCTCCCCCCCTCCCACATCCCAAATATCTCAAAGATAAGCTTTTCTTTTTCTGCTGTTCTCCCCCCGCCCCGTCCCTTTGGTGTGTGTCTCAAATATAATCGTTTGTCCTCGCTTTCTATTTCTCTCCCATCTCAGAAATACCCTTTGCTGTATGTCTGGAATTTATTACTATGTGTGATTGCTTTTTGTCCTCTGTTACTTCCCTTAATTTTTTTTTATGGCCATCTTCATTATAATCTCTTTTGCACTTTATCTTATCTGTCAATACTTCCCTGGATTTTGAGATATTCTTAAAGCTTTAGAAGAGCAAGATCTGGGTCCAATAGCACTTTAAAGACAAAAGTAGATTTCCGAGGTGCTGTTGGACCCAGATCTTGCTCTTTGACTGCAGACCAGCATGGCTACCCACCTGAAATGATCTTACAGTTTATGTCTTATGTTTTGCTGAAGTGGGAAATCTTTCATGTTGGGATTTGTTCTATGGAACTAAATGTTTTCAATCTTTACATCTGCACAGCTAAATCCTCCAAAGCTTGATGTCTTCTTTCTCCATCTTTGTCTGCTCTGTATCATTTCCTTTTTCCTTCCATACCCTGTGTGTTTGTGACCTTGACTAACTGACCACTTTACCCTCTCTCTTTCTATTCTAAAGCTGAGGGGAAAGACTAGGTGTGTGCATGAGAAGTGATGGGAAAGGGTGTAGCAGTAGCTGGGCATTGGTCTGAAAGAGAGAATTTTTCTGCAGTAGCTGTTCTTATTACCCATGACAGGAGATAGTAGAGAGCTAGGTATTTCTCAAATGTGCACTTGATATGAAGGCATTGCATTGGATTCTAGGTATTGACAAAAAGGGGTCAGAGGAATTTGCTGTTGAAGATGATGGTCTGTGATGCTGACTGTGCTGTCTCTGTGTGTGGGTACACCAGATGCAACAATTTTTAGTTAACTGGGATGTCCTGTTCTTTTATAAGGTGCATATTTTTCTTCAAGTTACATGTAACATAAGAATACTTCCTCTGGATTTTATCCACTAACAGATGATTTCTGTGTTTTCACTTTACAGTAGTTTTGAACATTGGTTAAGTGAAAAGGCTTTTGATAAGTTTTCTCTTTTTCACATGCTCTCTTAGTGCTGTTCAGGGTGGTTTAGGAGAGCTGCATTCTCAATGAGAGTAGCCTCATTCAGAGCTTATGGTTATGGACTTTGAAAATACTTCTCCAGGAATATGCAAGTGTTATCCTTAGAACAGTAGGTACAAGCTTTGTCAACACAAAATCATTGCATTCAAAGTAACCCTTAAAACTATGTGCTTTTAAATGCTAATTTTAGTACCTTCATTGCAGTTGATGCCTGCATTTCTAATATGCAGTACTGATTATTTGGCCTATCTTGTGTTGGTGTGTCTTAGCCATTAAATCTATTCATTAAACCTAAAGCCTTGGATATTATGGACATATAGTTTAGTGCCACTCAGAGCAGGATAAACATTAATTGATAACAAGTTGTATAATCATTCATTATGTTTGAACATGCAGTGTTACTGCACTAATAAAATCATAAAGATGTGTTCATTGCTCAATAGGACACAAGAAAAGTGGTCAATGAAATAGGAACTCATCCATATTATACTTTGTGTCCTTCGTCTGTGATACGGAACATTGAGGCAAGCAGTGCAACATAGCAAGGTCATGGTATCTGTTTCCAGTTTCCCTGGCTACATGCTATTTTACAACTATATGAAACAAATTGTCAGTTTTCTATAACAGTTAAGTCCAGGTTTGCTTTTCAGTTCAGATAAATTCTCAGTGCAGAAAACAGTCCTAACAGTTAAACAGTTTAAAACACTTATACACTGTAATATCAATCAGCTATAGTCAGAGGAAATCAAGCAGTACAACTGCAGCTGCATGTCCTGCACTATTGACAGACTTTTTAAAAAAGTCTAACATAGTGCCTAAATTAGCCAAGTGTAAAGATCTGGAATATCTCATATAGCAAGGCATGTAACATACTGCTTTAGTGGTTGGGTTGTGAATCAGCACTCTGCTGGTTCAAATCCCACTACTGCCATAAGCTCAGTAGGTGGTCTTGGATAAGGCATTCATCTCGGGCCCACCTCCCCAGCTGTATTGTAGGGATAATAATACACCGACTTTGTTCATCGCTCTGAGTAGGACACTAGTCTGTCTAGAAGAGTAGTATATAAGTGCAGTTATTAGTTATGATTATTTAACAGGCACAGGACCACAATTATTATGTGGAAGTTAATCTAATCTCTGAGAGTGGTAACAGAATATCATCACTAGTCCTCAGGGAGCTTAGGTATTGCAAAAACACTCACAACATCTTGCATATTTGCAAGTCGTTATATTTTCCTCAGCACTCTTAAATTTTGTTGGGCCTTGGTCATCTGTCATGAACTGTAAATGCCATTTAGATATTAGAATGTTCATACTTAATTGTTTTAGATTTTGCTGATTAAAACTCAATTTCATATGTATTATTCCTTAAAGGCTACAGCCCTGTGCATATTTGGGAGAAAGCAAAATAGGACTGGCTTCTGAGAGAGCCATTAAGTTATCTCAAAAATGTAATGTGACATGTCTCTCTACTCTTGTGATGGGGTGTCTCCTTTAATGATGCAAATGCATTATACCCGTTGATACCTCTTGGTCTTTATTGGAGTAATTTCATTCATTTTATTTTTATGTGGAATAAGGCAAACATGGCACTAGTTTTTCATAATAAGGCAAACTGTGCGCTAGTTTTTCATTTCCCAATTGAGCATTGCTTTCTCGTATTCATTAAGTGAATGAAAATATAGAAGACAGTAATAAAGATGTATCCAACTATTTTGCTTTAGGAACATTCAGATCTTAAAATCTTCTATCTTATCTGTTGAAAAATACTCTCCTTCCGATCTCTTCATTTCCTTCATTTAATCAAAATAAAAAGTCCCTAGTAGTTGTGTGATCTTAATGGCATTTTTGTGTAAAAAATTGGGGATTTATACATCAGGTTGATTGTATATTTTCATTTCCTTTCATTGGTTTTGCTTTTGTTGATTGTATGCTGCTGTGGGCTTCATGGAGGAAGGGCAGGATAAAAATATACCAAATGCTCTACCTGTAATCTTTACCAATGTGAAATAAATAGTGTAGAATTTTCTGTAATTAAAGCCAGTGTGTAACAGGGTGAATCAAAAATGTTTCAATGAAATAGATGCTTGTACTTTTGGAGGCATTTGATTCCTGAATTGGATAACTCAATAAGGAACACAATATTTTAAAAATCCCTCTCTGCAGCTAAACCTAGGGGCTATAATATAAATTTTCAAGTTGTAGATTCATAGTTTAAAAGATGCAAAAAAGACAAAGTCCAATCATTTTCACTGAAGGTGTGCTAAAAGTAGGCGTGCATTATCTGACTCATCTGAGCCCACTAACTACATACTTTTTTGACATGCTTAGTGCCTGAGATCACTCTTTATACTTTTTTTGGAAACTGGGAAAAGCAGAAACACTAAGGTGGTTTAATAGGTTGTGTGTGGCTGGGTAGGTTACAAGTTAACACAGTCCTGAAAATTGCCTGTAACTGTAGTTACTTGCTCTCCAGGCACCACTTTCATAATGTGTATGCATTTGGCATGCTGAGTTCTAAGCCATTTAGCTTGATCAGGAAATGGATATTTAGTCTTTCCCAGCAGCTGTGGATTAGCTTAAATTGAACTCTCTTTTAAAGGCTTATTCTTGTCCCATTGTTGTTCTTGTACTAGGTTAATATCAAGTAGTATGTAAGTATTGACCGGGAATGCAGTGTGTACTTGGACAAGAATGAGTTTCCTGGTTTGATATCTAGATTCCAGGAAGAAAGACCTGCAACTCCTCTCCAGTTAGCCAGTCTCTTGCTTGCTTTGATAAACGAACCAGTGACTCAGTTTTAAGGGTGTGCTTTGTAACATGCTTTAAACTTCAGGTCTTTACAGATTTATTTCCCCATGTTTCATCTAGATAGAGAGTTGCAAATTATACATTAATTTTTAGCCATGTACATGTTAGCTCCCTGTAACATTCATACTAAAGTGGGTCTTCTAGAAAAATACTTTGCAAAAAGTTTTTGACTATGTAAACCCATTGGGAAAGATCATAATTGGATTTTAGTGAACATAACTTTAAAAGTAGATTTTTCATGAAGTATGAAGTCTGCTTTGCCAATGAAACAGTGTTTCCTAGTATTTAGTGTCAGACTCAGACCAAGGTTTAAACCAACGTTCTGTTATGGAAGCTCTCTAGGTGACCTTGGGCCAGTTATTCTCTTGGCTGTCAAGGTGATTCTTGTGAAGGAAAAATGAACAACGGAGAAGGATGATGTAAACTGCTTCGAGTCCCCGTTGGACAGAGAAGCAATGTATAAAAATCTAACTAAATTGAATAGAAAAAAATCAGCAAAGTAAATGTGATATAAATGTAATATTTAAACCTCCCCCACCCCTTGGCAGTGTCTTCCCTGTGGCCCAATTACATGGTGTTGGCTGAACCAGGCCCAGTTGCATTGATAGGGAACCTGCAACAACTTGTGGGGGTACTTCCCTTTTCTCTGCATCCCCTTCCCCACACTATTTCCTCTTTCTCTCCTGGCAGTGTAGGGAAAGGTAGCATCCATATACTCACTTTTCCCTACATTCTTCTGTACTTGAACTTAGTTTTTATCTGCCCTTCCCCATCTTCACCTGTATTTTAATGTACTTCATTTATATACTGCCTTTCTCCACAAAGCAGCTTACATAATTTTCCTTGCCTCCATGTTATCCTCACAACAACCTTGAAAGGCAAGTTAGGCTGAGAGACTGTGATTGCATCAATGTCACCCAGTGAGCTTTCACAGCAGAGTAGTGATTTGAACCTGGCTCTCCCAGAGCCTTCTCTGAAACTCTAACCACTTCACTGCACTGGTTTTTATTGGGGGGAGGGGGCTGCTGTTAAACAGTAGGAAGCAGTCAGTCCTGGGTGAGTCATGCCAGTCGTGGTATCAAGTTGCCCGGTGGCTGCTTCTGGGCCTGGCCCCAATGAGTCCTCCCTCAAAGGCCAAAATGACCCTGAAAAGGGCTTGCTGCCTCCCCTACTTTTTATTGATAGAAATGAAGCTTGGAATACTGACTAAACTGTTATGGTTGCCTAGCAGCCGCCACTGAAAACATCTGGTTAAAGATCCTTTTATCATTCTGGGGATTTTTAACCTCCCCCATGATGTATTTTTTTAGATTTCAGATTTTTCTGCAAACCTGGGGCATTTCTTTTTACGTTATATAAATGCCTTTCTGAACACTTCTGTTTTGCACATTCTGTAGAACAATACAAGTGTAGAATCCTTCCTGACCTCATCAGGTAAGCCATTCCACTAGGTGGGAGCCACAACAGAGAATGATCAGGTGGGGGCAGTTGCTGATCACTTGCTGGGTAGCACTTTCTAAAAATTTTATTCAGGTGAGTGAAGCTGTAGCAACACATCATATTGAGAGAGACAGTTTTGCAGGTATGTGAATCTTAGAGCATGATGGCTTTGAAAGTCAATAGTTCTCAGCTTCTTATTTTACATCCCACTAATCACTCTGTCAAAGAACCTTGGTTCCACCACAATAGAAACAAAAAGTTCACCTTTTCCAAGAAGGACATTTATATGTTTACAAGAATTGTTATATTAATCACTTATGTTGAGCTTTAAGGACATTAAATTTGCAGTATTATTGTTGGGATTAAATTTTATTGCTATGGCTTTAATGGGTCACCCCTGACAGGTAATATCAGCAGGAAGTGGCACATCAAAAACACTTGTTGGTATGAAAGGGGTGTGAGATACCAGGGATTAGGAGAAACATAGAACTTTAAAAGTTACTATTAGCTAACAAGAAAATCACACCACATATGAATGATCTGTGGCACTTCTCAGGTGGCCATGGAGAATGAAGGAAAGCAGATTCTTACTGGTATGAAAATCCTGAGTTCCACCTAGACTATTTCTGCGCACTACTAGTGGTACATGCACCATTGCTTGAGAAGCACTGTTGCAAGTAATAATCAGCATCTTGAATTGAACCCAGAAACTAATTGGTAACCAGAGAAGTGATTGCAGAATACATGTAATACATATATACCTCCTAGCTCCAGGTAGCTGTCAAACTGTAGTATTCTGTACCAGCTGAAGTAGTAGTAGTCTGTACCAGCTGTCCCCAAGAACAGATCCTGTTAGAGTGCTTTATAGTAATTTAGAAGTAATTTACCATGGCATAAATCCACATGGCCAGGTCTAGGTAGGGAATTGTCTTCCGGTTAGAACAATCATTTGGACCAAATCTTATCTCATAAACTTTTAATGCTTTGTTTAAGTTTCTGCATTTGTGAAGGCTGAAAATAAAAACTAATAAAGAAAAATCTATGCTGATACTCACAGGTTTTCACAGGTTTAAAACGAGATAGTAGACAATAAATAGCACATTGTCTTTGTTCCACAGATAAACCACTGCTTGAGATGTCAAGGCTAGCATTTACTCAGTGTGCTTTATATGTGCTTTAAATGAGTGCAGGAAATGCCAAATAGATGGTTTCCACATTTCACTGTTGTGGAAGTCAGCTGTGCTTTCTCCTTTTCAACTTCAGTTTGATTTGGATGCTGTGTTCATTTCCTGGCATATGGAGCAATGTGATGATTCTGTTCTCACCAGGTAGATCTCCTTCCTGAGTTCCAGTAATGAAGAAATGTTTTCTAAAAAATGAAGGAAGAGAGATGCTGCTGCAGAATTCATGAAAATGGAGCTGCTAGCTGTTACCTAATATATTCATGCAAACATCATGCAAACTGTCTGTAGTTCCTGTATACGTTTCTATGATGAGCAGTGAAGAACTTGCTAATGTAAAATCTATTCAAGGTATGCGGTAGTCTTGACCCTGCATTGCTTCTAGATGAGCTCTTGCTCTTTAGTAGAATAGCAGAAAACAGGCTTTTTTGCCAAATGAACCTGTAGTTCACATATGCTGTAGCAACTGGCTGTAACTGTTTAGGGAGGCTTACCTTACACTTTGAAGACTGACTAGACTATGACTAGAGAGGAACAGTTTCAGTAGCTGCTTCCTAATCCTCATGAACAGTTTCCTTGCTTCTTTTAGAACTGCCTTTTTATTGGTTCCTATATCTGAGAACCATAACTTGGTAAGAACGTAAGAAGAGCCCTACTGGACCAAACCAGTGGTCCATCCAGTCCAACATCCTGTCTAATGCAGTGGCCAACCAGTTATTCTAGAGGGCCAACAATGGGGTATAGGGGCCAAGTTCTTCCCCTGATGGTTCATTCAGCCACTGGTATTAAAAGGTTTACTGCCTCTGAATGTGGAGGTTCCGTGTTGTCACCATGGTTGGTAGTGTCCAATGGACCTCTCCTCCATGAATTTGTCTAATCCTCTTTTAAAGCCATTTATATGTGTAGGATACATTTTTTGCAGTTAATTCTACATTTTAATCACTCAGTTTGTTAAAAATAAAAAAGGACTTTCTTTTGTCTGTCCTGAATCTGTTGCCTATTAACTTAATTGAGTCAGTGTAGTGTAGTGGTTAGAGTGTTAGACTAGGGTCTGGGAAATCCAGGGTCTAATCTCCACTCTGCCATGGAAGCTTGATGGGTGACCTTGGGCTAGTCACATTATCTCATCTTAACCTAACTCAGAGGATTGTTATAGGGATAAAATGAAGAGGAGAGTCCCCATAGGGGAAAAAATGGGGTATAAACAAATAATTTGAATGCCCCCAAGTCTAGTGTTTTGGGAAAGGGAGTTCTGTCTACTCTCTGCTTTGTGCATCATTTTATAAACCTCTAGCCTGTCTCCCTTAGTCTTTTTTCTAGACTGGAAAATCCCAGTCTCATTAGCTTTTCCTCATAGGAAAGGTGCTCCAAACATCTTGATCATCTTGGTTGCCCTCTTCTGTTCTGTACTCCAGCTCTGCAATACCCTTCAGGAGGTAAAATGACCAAAACTGCACATAGTATTCCATAGTAAGTAGCATAGTTGTTTACCGCACATAGATTAACGGATTAGTTTACCATTTTTGTGTTCCAGTACAGTTGATCTTATATTCATTGTTTTAAAATGGTGGGTGGGTTTAGGGATTTTTGTACCATTACTTCTTTTGTGGAAGAATTGTGTCAACTTTATAATTTCAAATATTTAATTTGCAATTTTAGATTAAGGTGCCCTATTCCAAGTTCGTTTCTCCTGTCTAAATTTAAGTGTTGGTTAGTCCTAACATTTCTAATTACTGAATAATGTGTAATCTGCTATAACCTTGGGAGCAGTCTTTACACAGAATATTACTTTGCCTCATGTTCCTTAATAGATTTACTGCTCATAAAACAGTTGTGTGGTGATAATCCACTGACATTAGGATTTGGGGCGAGTGTGTGGATGTTTGCTTCTGGGTTTATCTTTGAACTAAGTTGAAGAAATAGCTAACTCAGTGGTCCTTAAATCCATCCACCATTCATTCCATCATCAAATGCCTTCAAATCAAAACTTACAACATAAAAATACCACTCTAGACAAAACACCTCTATTTTTATAGCTATATATTTATGATAAAAGATCTGAGGCATACTTTTAATGAGATCCTTTTATCTATCCATCAGGAAACTAGGTTTGATTTTTACTTTCTTAGAGGCCTGAGGGAGAAATGTAGCTGCCTAGAATCCCAGATGTACTTTGTTTGTCCCCCCAAACTCTGAATGTTCCCCATGGTGATTCCATGTGGTCCAAGTTAAGAATGACTAGGCTGCCCTTTGCTGTACCAAATTCTAAAAGATGCCATAAAACCTCCTGTGTTAATGGAGTAAAGAGGACTGAACTTGATAACACTGCAAAGGCCTCCTTTTGGGCATGCTAGCAAGTACTGAAATCCTCTGAATAGTAGAATACACACGTTTTTTAGTATCTTTAACAATCATGCTGTTCCTGATGTTCCAATACATAATTAAAAAGTAACTTTTGAAATGTACGCACCTAGATGATTTTTAATATCTTCTTAACTGCTCATTTGGATACTCTCTACTCTTTCCCGCATTCCACTTGCAGTTTCTATATGCCAGATTCTTGACAAGGGTCCAGAGTATCTCCCAAGGATTATCTTCCACTTTTTGCTAACATTGAGAAGAGGGAGGAGGGGAAGTGTTGTACTAGATCAAACTATATATCCATTCTGCTGCAGTGCACTGCAGCTCTTCAAAGAGTTGGTTCTGGGATCTTTCTGGCTCGGGTTATGGACTTGTTTAAAGCCTTTATTCCTAGGGCCTTCCCCACATTCAGTAATTAGTATCATTGGGACCTAAAAGTCTTGGCAGGTGAGGGAAATGGGTCATAATAGTGTGAAAGGTTGTAAGAATCTGTTATAGTTGTGTGAAGAAATGAATTGGGTGTGTCTGAAGAGACCATTAAATGCTTGCGGAACTCTTTTAAAAAGCTCGTAACATGAGTGCAGTGTGTAAAGGTGTACATCTTTTCTTCCATAAGGGTAATTGTAGTAAATGAAAAACATAGAGGCATATGCTAGAGCTCTTCGAGGGGTTTCTCTTGACATCTTTCATATACTGTAAGGGTCTTTGTGTGCAGTTTAAATGCTTTAGGATTGGGCAGGGTAAAAACCCAAATAACCATTTCTAGGAAGTTGCATATCCTCCAAATATATCCTGATACAGAAAGAGAATTTCCTCTTCCCTCTGAAGCAATCTAGATCTCTCCCTACCCTCTTAACTCACTTTTCACCAATCATGGTGATTGAAATTAACTGAAATTTTGGGGCAAAATAGCATATGTTGTCCTTAGCCTTGAGACTTATCTATATGTGCAAGCAGGCACTTGTGTGGACATTTTAACCACAGCCATTAGGGTGTAGCTCCACATGGCAAGCAGCAGTTGTGTCCATTGCATTCATGCCACCACAGCTGGTGGTCTTTTATCACTGCAGCTTCCTATGCAAACAGTTACTGGGTGAGATCTGGTCATTTTTTTGCTCAATCCAGTTCCTCTTCTCATTATAGCCCTTGTCCCACGTGGGTATTATCTATAGAATCTTTATCCCTGCTTTCTGAGTCCAAGGCTTTCTCAAAAATAAAATCCAGTCTTTTGGGATTAGAGTTACAAACCCTCTATAGTTCTGCTAATAGAACTTGTTCTCCCCTAAACTTGGGGATTGTCCCTAATACAAGTTTCCCAGCAGTATACCTTTACCAGCTCCTGGCTCCCAATTTGCGTAGAGCCTTTTCTCTGGCCAGATTTAATGTTCTTCCTTCAGCCATTTTATCTGGTAGATTTCATGGGATTCCTTATCCTAGCAGATGTTGTCCTTGTACAATGGACTATGTTGAAACTGTTTCCAACATTCTCCAGTGTCCTTTTTATCTGGTGCCACGCCGGGATCTTCTACATCCTATATTAGCCAACTTTCAGAGTTTTCTGATGATTTTAAGGTTCAGTTCCTTCTTAACAGCCCCACATGGGCATGGGCATGGGCATGTCCCCTTCTTTACCAGTAGAAAACTTGGGTGCAACTCATTGCATGAAGCTACACCTATAAGGCTGCTTGTGTGCGTGAATTGGAATCTTAACTGCAGTCCTTCTTCCATAGTGAGCTTTACGGCTACTCCAGGGGCAACAAGGATCTTTAAAGCTTTGTTTGTGCTTGGATTTTTCTTCATACAGGATATACTTTGTTGTCTGCATGTGACCCTCAAGCTGTACCTAGGCTAGCACAATGCAGTGTGTAGTGAGGCAGCTTAAAGTGGCTTGTGCATTTTTTGGGTGATTAGAATCTGTTCCATTTGTTTTATATCCAGTTACAGAGCACTGCCTAGTTAATCATTTTATGTATGCAGACACTGTCTCACTTGGTACTTTCGTACAACATGACACATCTAAGACTTGCTTCCGCTGGAGGAGGGGGCATCTTAAGCTATGTGATTAGGAAGAAATGCAGTTGCAAAGGTAATCTTAGAGTGCTTTGTCTGCTCTGATAAGATTTAAATGAGACAATGGTGAGAAGGGCTGTAGAAACATAAGGCTTGTAAACGTTTCTTGGCGAAGGCCAGGCTTAAGCTATCATCTTGGGATTTCAGTTTTTGCTCTCCTGAGATAATGGGTCGATTCACACATCCTTGGTGCTATTTCAGCCTGTCACTACCAGTTCGCTTGTTGACAGTTCATCTCCATCAGCAGCCAGGCTAGATAAGTGTGTGATGATTTACCTTCCTGTTTAAAGAATGGCTCATTATTACTGTTCTTCTCTGCGGGTGGCAGAGCAGATGGTGGCCATTTTGACCATCACATTTCATGTTGTTCATCCAAGCATTGTTGATAACAAGATTACAGATGTTTGCAAACTCAGTCTTGGAATTTAGGGATCATTTTGAACAATTTTATGCAGTTAATTTGCATGCTCTGCAAACCCCTATAATTTGTGGGGAATTGGGATGAGACAAGAGCCTCATTCTTTTAGTTCCTCTTTAAGTTCCTCTTCTAGGAAGAGTTTCTGCTGCCTTCAGAGCATAGTTTTAGGTGGAGAGCCATGTTGGTTTGCAGTAGAACAGCATGATTTGAATCCAGGGGCACCTTAGGGTCCAATAAGATGTTTAGGACATAAGCTTTTGAGAGTCTGAGTGTCCTTCAGACACTTGTCTGAAAATCTTGCTGGCCTTTAAGGTGCCATTGGACTCAAATTCTGCTGTTGCGAGCAGCATCTGGATTTGGTAGTATAGAACATATTCCATATATTGTAACATAATATATACATTTCAAAAGTATTTGGTAACAATCTGTATTGTTGCCCAGGTACCTACATTTTTATTCTACCCTTTCTTCAAAGAGCTTGGGGTGGCTGTGTCCTCCTGCACTTATTCCCATAACAACCCTGTGAGATAGTCACACATTCAACCTGGCCCAACCCAAGCTTGTGCAGCAAATTTCTCATCTGTGTAGATATTTAAACCCAGGTCTTAGTTCAGCCTTTTAACCACTACACCGGCTCTCTAGTTTTGGTGGCAAAGCTTTTGACAGAGTTGATCTGTGGTGAAGAACATTGAGTTGCTAAGTGAACTTCAGTGTTCAGTCTGATGTCTATATGGCAAAGGAAAGCCATTCAGATTAACAGTCTCATAAAGAGCCCTTCCAAATGCTTTTGACCGCTTTCTTTGAGCCCCAGCCTTCAATCAAATATCCAAGCTTATCGTTCTGTGTGCTTTAATTATACTTTGCAACCTACAAACTGTAAAGGGAGAAAAAACTGTAAACACACACCTACAATTTAGACATGAAGGTTACCTGTTGTGCTTTTTTCCAACAATTGGTCCTATTCATGAATACTATGACTTTACATCATTTCCCTTACCATGGCCCCAGAATGAAAAATATTAATTATTCAACATCTTATTTCCAAGATCCATTTCTTCTCTACTTTGGAAGGAGTTTAGCCCTGTATTGGTTCCTTAATGTAGCTTTGTTGTATTGTTGAAACAATAGTAATACAGAAACACAGGTACAAAGTACTTAACATTTGACAAAATGGACTGCAGGTTACACTAAGATGGCTAGGTGCCTTTGGATTTTTAAGTATAGCCAAATAGTTTGACTTTTTCCCTACATTAGTAAAGAAATGTTTCCAAAAATGTTTGTAAAGGGGAGTAAAAGCTATGATCAATGCACAAGTAGTAGTAAAGAACCTTTGATATTCCAGAAGTGCTTAGAAGCACTAGTCATCATGGTCCTACTTTCCACTGAATAAATGTTGGTCATCCATTACAATGGTAACTTATGAATGTTTTAAAATCTTTCTACTAGTCACAGGTAAGTTGTCTTGAGTGATAATGCTGTCTCAGTCATTTGTTGCTTTTCTAACTAGAGATAAATAACCAAGAGAGTATCACAGAACAGAACAGGAGTAACAACACAACTGTGAAAACTAAGTAGTGAACAATCAATGGTTGTACAAGAATTATTTTTATAAGTTCATAGATTCTACTTATTTTTTCTCTGTGAACTTATACACATGGAAATTATTCTTGTATAACATTGATTGTTCATTAGTTTTCATGGATATGTTGTTACTGCTTTTCTAACTAGAGCAAATAAAAACGTTGGCTGTTGTTCATATGCTGGCATAAATGTGTACCCACTCAAGTTTTGGTTGGCTAGCATGCAAGTTAAAGTGTGAGTTCTGATAACTGTAGGGTTAGTTAGGCAATTTCAGTTTGTTTTGACAGGTATCAGGGTTTATATTTGAAGAAACAAAACCATTGTCTTTGTCCTGATTTCAGTTAAAAAATAAAGTGCCCCACATTCAGTATCTTCTTATGGAAGCTCTGAAGTTCATGGATTATTTTAGCTTGCATTTTCTGATACTTGTGAAACCTGTGAACATAACCTATGCAATACCTTTTAAGACGACCCACTTTCAATGTTGACAGCATATTTTTAAAAAGACAAAGTGAAGAAAATAAGGTTGGTACAGTCCACTTTATTCTCAGGTGCAGCCCAGTTGAGGGTTCTTTGAAGTTGTGGTTTCTTTAGTTTTACACAAATATGTATGCAAGCAGTATGAGAAAAACAAATTATCAATTCATAGAAAGCAAATAGAAAAATTATTTTTCTATGAACATTGGATATTATCTGAGATATAAGATTATTTCTTTGACATCTCTGGTAATTAGTTTTGACTACAGCACAAAATACAGAAATGATTAAGCCAGTTGCTAATAGATGGGAGTCTGTCTCTTTCTGGTTTGCAGAAAGTGCAAGAAGTATTTTCTGTTTCCAGGAACGTTGATGAAATAGTTGCAAGAGGCTTTGGCTATGATGGACTGCTTCAGAGAAGTGTTACTGTAGAAATGTGGCTTGGCCCTGCTGAATGGAGAAGGGAGGAGTAGAGCCCAATGGCCAAAGCTGCCTCCTGGTTTTCAGCTGGAGGTGGGTCTGGGCCTCCAGGTCCCTCAGGTCTCAGCTGTGGAGGAGAGGGAGTTGTGCTCACTTGGGTCATCCTCTTCTCTTCAGGGTGCTGTCTTGTCCCTTCTGGTCATCTCTCCATGCTGATTGTGGAACAGGAGCAGCCCCATCTGCCTTCTCTACACCTGGTACTGGAAGGGTTTAAATAGGCCCACTCAGCCCTTTACAGTGCTTGGGCCAGTCAGCCTATAGGGGCTTCCTCCAGCTGGTACCCTGCCCCCTTGTCCTCTTCTGTCCAGCCAGCTCCCTGGCCATGTCTCCGGCCTGGCCCTTGGCTGTGTTGGGCTCTTATTGCACCCTGTCCGTGCATTCCCGCTGATGCAGCCCCGCCTTCCAAACAAACCCCTACCACCCAGCTGAGCTGTAGGAAGGGTGTCTACCTGTAGTTGTCATTGGGCCACTTGGGGTTGGCCCATTGGACACCATGGGGACCTTGCTGTGTTAAGTGGGATGGGGTACCCAGCCATTCGCCCCACTTTTTATAGCCATGCTGGAGGGGGAAAGTGTGCAAAAAGGCTAGGCGAGCATCTCACGCCTCTAGGAGCATTAGAACACCAATGGCTGGCCTGTGCATGCGCAGTTCCCATTTGTGCCTGCATGGAAGATCACTCTATGAACAACAGTTAGAGGTAAGTGCAATCCTGCTTTCTTGTTTACACGATGATTTTCACTCTGGGTTTTGTTTTGTGTTATTTTTTCTGTACCTGTACTTAATGGTGACTCTTTCAATGGCTATCAGCAGCTGTGGAAAAAATGCCAGGGAATACCAGTGACTTTAAGTGGTCATAGAAGATAGCACCGTAATAAGCAAAAATAAGCACTGCACCGAAAATAAGCACTGCAGCCCACTTGGCTTTTCTTTGTCAGCAGATCACAAAAGGCCTTTGAAGAGCTCTTGAGACTTAGTAGTTAAAGTCATACAAGTGGAAAGTAGCATGAGAAACTTGCATGTTGAAAGGTTGATGATGGAATGGAGAAGACTTAGGAGCATGAGATGACTTCCATCTTGGGAGATGTATAAAGGTCATGTACTCTAGCACACACCACTTAATAGACAAATGGAGGCTTTCCAATGCTAGTGTATTATAGATAAAAATAAACTGCCTGCGGTTTTCTTGAATTTCTTGAAAACTATGTATCAACAGATTGCAGTAAGATTCTCCAAGGGTCCAAAAACTGCTGTTTTGCTTTGGTGAGCGAAGTCCATTTTTTTGGGTCTGCCAAGTGCCCAAGCCTTTTAGTGCATTCCTCTTGATTAAAGGAACAGGCTGGAAACCAGACTTCATCTTAAAAACACAGCAGTGGAATAAAAATATGATCCCAAATAATAATACAGGGTTGCCACTTTCTGGAATGTCAGGGAAATGGAAATTGGTCAGGGAAAGTCAGGGATATTGTGATAAAAATATATTCAAGCAGTGGATTTTTGACCTCCTGCTGCAAGAGCATGATCTGTTCTTGTGGCAACTGGAATAGAGAAGTAGCAGAATACAAGTAAAACTTAATGATGCCCTTTCTTAGCTCCACCTTTTTCTCAGCTCCACCCCGAGCAACCAGCCTAATGTGTTTGTTGAGCTCTGTCGCTGCATAATTTCCAAGGTCTGTCTGTAGCATTTGCAAAGCAAGGCTAGTTTAAACGTTTAGCAATATACAAACTTTAAACATCTAACTGTTTTCATCCCTACCTGCTAGTACTGCATTTAACTTACATATAAAGATAAGCATGTTTTTGGGTCATGTTTGTGTATGGAATGGATGTTTTGTCTCCTGCTACACCCAGCACAGAGTTGCAAATGAGTTTTGCCGCTGTTGGATTTCACAGACAACTAGCACTTTCTACTCTGCACCATGCAAAGTAAATTTTGCAAATGTGATTGCTTGTTCCTGCTGGAGTTTACAGAGTACCAGCTCTCTCACCCTCTTTCCTGACTTCTCCCATGCATAAAGGTTGCAAATGAGGGTAGTCTGCTTCTCTAGATTGCAGAAACTCCACCTCCTTGCTTTCTGCTGATCTGCTCATTACACTTTCTGGAATCAGAAAGTGAAAATGAAACTTTCCCAGCTTTGGAAAATTCCTACTTGCCAGAAACAAATCTGCTAACGTCTTGGTGTCAGGCAGGTGGTTCTGTGTACAGCTGTATCTGAAACCACATTTTGAAGATGGCTTCTAAGAGGACAGTTTTTAATATGCTGTGGCTGTATTTCAAACTTCATCCTGACTTTGTTCCATGACTATCACCGGTTGCTGGAGACAAATGCAAAGGTTATTGTAAAGTGTGCTACAAAACCTTTGAACTAAGTAATATGGGAATTAGAGCTGTGGAGACCCATGCACAAGGACCATCACATCAGAAGAACCTGAAAATTAAATCAAGTCAACAGTCCATTGCAATATGTTTAGGTTCAAAGCCAAGTAAAAGTTCAGATAGTAAAACCAGAGAGGGTGAAGAGACAGCCCCATTGTTTTTCTTCAAACTGCTACTGCTGAAGACCTTCTTCAGAAGTTTCAAGAAGGCATGTCTTCTTTATCAGTTGCAAAATTATTACAAGTATCTATGGATGGGCCAAATATAAATCACCTTTTTCTGAGAAAACTAAAAGAAGAAATTAAAACCAACCTTGACTGTAAAGAAGAAGGAAAAGAATTGATTGACTTTGGAACTTGTAGCCTTTGTGTTGTACATGGGTCTTTTAAAACAGGGTTGCAAGCAGTGAAATGGGACCTGAATTCAGTCTTGTGCAACATGTATTTGTTCAAAGATTCCCCAGCTAGGAGGGCATCATACACTGATGTGACTGGAAGCACACTATTTCCCCTGAAGTTTTGCTCCACTAGGTAGTTGAAGAATGTTAAGTGCCTTGATAGAGCTATGACTGTTTTAGTCAACATCAAGAAGTATGTGGAAGAAGCAAAACTCCCCCACAGTAAACCTGCAATTTGTATAAAAGCTGCAATGCAAGATCCACTCATGAAGTGCAAAATGGCTTTCATGAAAATGATTGCTGGAGATTGTGAGACATTTCTACAAAGATTTCAAAACCAGAAACCATTGGCACCGTTTTTGTATGAAGAACTTTGTAAAACTAATCAAGAAGCTAATGAGTTGTTGCATAAAATCAGAAATACTATAAAACATGTCTTCTGGTTCCCAGTTGTTAACAATTGACATGAAATTGAGAACTTGCTTGACAGAAGCAAGGTTGACATTGGCTTTGCAGCAAAGAAGCTGTTGAAAGAAACTAAACTGAGGGAACGTCAAGTGGCCAAGTTTTGCCTAGGGTGTCGAAACATGGTAGTAGCTGTTGTTGAAAAGTTGAATGAGAGAAGTCCTTTGAAGTTCAAGATGGTGCGTGGTCTATCAGCATTAGATCCTACTATAATTTTATACAAGCCAAATCTTGGAATCACCAGAGTAGGGGCTGTTCTTGAAGCTCTACATGCAGCAAATCAGGTCAATGACACAGTAGCAGAAAAATCAAAGCAACAATACACTACTTTAACCACAGCTGCCCACAATGAGTTCAAGGCTCAATTTCAAGCATATGTTGCAAAACAAAATGATGAAATTGGACTGGATACGTTTTACAGTGGTATTTCGATGTCCAACAAAAGTTTCTCAGACCTGTGGACTGTTGTCGAAATGTGCCTTATCCTGTCTCATGGTAATGCTTCTGTTGAAAGTGGATTTTCAGTTAATAAGTTAATGTTAATTGAGAACTTGCATGAAGAAACTGTTGTCTGTCAACGTCAGGTTTAGGATGCTGTCTTGAACTGTGGAGGACTTGAATCTGTTGTAATTGATAGGAATCTGTTGCAGTCAGTCAGGCATGCTCATGCACGCTACACAGAGCACTTGGAGGCTAAACACCATAAGCAACAAGAAGAAATTCAGGAGAAAGAAAAAACTTGAGGGACAAATTAAACATCTTGAAAATGCTAAAAAGACTGAGAGAAGAAGCCAAAATGGAAGAGGAAACAATTGATGAGAAACTAAAAGAGTTACAAAATAAAAAGAGAAAACTGTAGAAGTGATAGTTTTATATCTTAAATCTTCATTCTTTAAAAACAGATTACTTGTATTCTAATTTCTAACTTGATTATTACTGCAATTTCAAAACTAAGTTTCGTAATGTGGCTTCAGAGAAACCATTTTAGATAGAACGTTTATATAATTTTTAGTGTACCTTTAAAACAACAAATGTTGTCATTTGTTAGCATTCAGAGTTTACTTGAATTGAAGTTTGTATCTTGGTGTAACTTTTGGTGCAATTGCAAAACAGATGTTGCTGCAGTTAATGTTGAAAGAAGCTGATATTAAATCTCTTTGACAAATATTTTTGCAGTTGAGTATTCCTGATTTTATGCAACAACTTGGGTAGTTGTAGAGTGGAACATTTCATTAAGCCTTGCATTAATGCAACACGACCTGTTCATTTTTTAACTTGTGGTTATATTTGAATGGTGGTCAGGGAAAGTCAGAGAAATGAAAAATAAAATTTTAGTGGCAACCCTGTAATACCAAACTAAATTTAACCCCCCACATACATACTTGTTAATGTTTAGATACAGCATTTTCCAGTTACCTCATACAAAGTGATAAAAGGCCGAAAAACTTTATTAAGCTTGCCAGCAATGAGCCTCTTCCTTGCCTGCTCAGCTCCAGTCACTTGACTCCATTTCTGTTGGGGTAAACCAATTAGTTCCTAGGGTTACACAAACTCCTTGGAGTTGGCCGTTTGACTGGTCAAAAATGTCACTTGACCGTATGTTTGCCACACTTAAAGAGTATTAAGAGAGAAACTTCTGTACTAATTACAAATCAAAGTTCAGTCTACATTTTTTTAGAAACCTAAATCACAACTTTTAATAATGTTAGGTATGATTTCTTTGTCCTGACCTGGATAGCCCAGGTGAGCCTGATGTCATCAGATCTCAGAAGCTAAGCAGGATCAGCCTTAATTGGTAATTGGATGGGAGATCTCCAACAAAGATCTAGGTTGCAGAGGCAGGGAATGGCAAAACACCTCTGTTAGCCTCTTGCCATGAAAACCCCACCAGGGGTCGCCGTAAATCAGGGCGCTCTCCACCACCACCAATGCTAATACTTCTGTATTCTGATTGAGGAGAGCATTCCGTGATATAGGGGTTGCCAGCCTGCTCTTTAATGATAACTACTTCTGATGAAAAAGTTCATGAGCCAACACATACACACACACACCCCACACACACACACACATTTCTAGGTTTGGTTCTGTCTAATACAGCGTGGACTAGGAATATTATAACAACTAGAACTGAAGGTCTGTTTAGCAGCACAAATTAAAATCCTATGAAGTAAAAACTTTTTTAAATGATGTAGAACGGATCTTTTCTTGGGTCGTTAGGGGATGCGCAAACTACTGGTAGCTTATGAGCTTATAACCTCTTGAGCTGATGCATCTGAGAATTACTTTTGCCAGTTCTTTTACCAGTTTTGCTAGTGTAACACATTGGTGTTTGGTTCTTCTGGCTATTTGCAATTCTTCCCTGAGGGGGAGGGCATCTTAGCATGAGTGATTGATACTATTTAGTCAAGAAGACAAGTCTTCATCTTTCTGTCTTCACTGGTGGGGCTACCAAGTTCTTCAGTTTTTTTTCTTCCGTAGAAAAGGAGCACAGGATTGTAGGTGCTCTGTCCTTTTCAGCTTCCCTCTAACTCTTGCTCCTTTCTTTTATATTTAACAGATCTCCTCCTTTATTTGCTATCTTTTTTCCTGGAACCTGCTTTATCAGACGCAGTAGAAAGGCCTCTGCAGGAATAGCATCCGAATGCTTCCTCTCTCCTCTGGAAGACTGGGTCCCTATGCTTTTTGCAGTGTACAGCTGAGATAGTTTATCCCACTAAGGCAGATGTGATGACCCTTTAGACTCTGTTCAGAACATGGATTGGGAAGAAGAATGTTTTATCTTCCAGTCAGAGATTGGTATGATATCCAGGGGTAGAAAACTGGCAGGAAGAGTTACTGTGACATGGCAGCATCCTGCAGAAAGGCCTTCTGATTATGAGTATTATAACAACAATAATAACATTCAATTTATATACCGCCTTTCAGGACAACTTAATGCCCGCTCAGAGTGGTTTACAAATAATGTTGTTATTATCCCCACAACAATCACCCTGTGAGATGGGTGGGGCTCAGAGAGCTCCGAAGAGCTGTGACTGATCCAAGGTCACCCAGCTGGCTTCAAGTGGAGTGGGGAATCAAACCCAGTTCTCCAGATTAGAGTCCCCCGCTGCTCTTAACCACTACATCAAACTGGCCAATTTATGGCCAACAGTCTGTAGTGACCTCTTTACTATTCTATACCACTGTGTGCATGTTACATGTTACGGTTCTATATTATCTGGTTTACTTCCTATTTCCCTTATTACATTTGAGACTTTGTTCCTTGGCTTGGAAAGTCTCTGAACTGAGACTCCACTCATGGAGACCTGCCTCCTTGACTGGATGATGGGAAAATGTCCCCCTTTAGAAGGAACGTTCACAAGAAATTCAGTGTCTCCCCCCCCCCCATTTTCTATTGATGAATTTCCAGGAATGGCAAAAATAGTTCAGTGTCCCCTATAACTTTTTCAGCTCAAGCATATAGAAATAAAAAATTCAAATCAAATATGAAACTTCATATATCTGAAGAAATAAACAAGACTGTAGAGTATATTTTATTAGGTAGACAAGACGGTGTGAGATGGGAAGAGAATTCGTGTGATGAATAAGGACCTCAGCCATGTCTTACAGACATTAACAAGGACATTCCGTTTGTCCTGTACAGGACAAGTTTCCTGCTTATGTCCACATTTCAGTACTGCCTAAACTGATGTCATCAGGATGTCCATGCTTTTTGTTTCCTAAAGTCACCAATGAAATAGGCAAACAATTCATCTTGAAATCCCAAGAGGATGCCTGTTAGTTAGCTTCAGATTTGAAATGCTTCTTGCATAGCCCTTTATCACCCTTTTACTAGGTCCCCCTCATAGTTGCCATTTTCTCAAGCTTAAATAGTTATTTGCTACGTAAACGACACAGCTTGTGATGTGGAATTCTGTCCACTTAATGATTGTGTCAGGAAATTGTTCAACAGCTGTAGCTTCTCCAGCCAATGTGCTGCAGTGAGAAAAAAGCCATACCAGCCAGTGGCCATTGTTTCTCTACTGTGTAGCTGCTGATGTATTGTAAAAACTTCATTGCAACTCTTGTGTGACTGGATTTGAATGTTGGTTTCCTATATTTAGTTGTTGCATAACTTCTTAGTCTAACTACAATGGTGGTATCTCACATTTTCAGCTGTATCTGCCTTAGCGCTGGTTAAGGTCATGCTTGTGGGCAGGCCTTGAAGTAATGAACTAGTACCTGTTGTTTGCTGAATATTAAAGTTCCTGTACAGCCACTGGTTCTGATTATGATATTTGTCATCCATGGGGTCACCAGAAATTTAGACGACTAATATCTGTCACACAGACAGGCCAGCTGGCAGCTTCTCCTAAGATCCTGTATTTATTGCTTTACTGCTCTTTTGCATACTCTGCTGGAACCAGATGTTGTTCTCTTTGATAGCACTTAATGACAGACAACATGCAATATAACATTACACTGCACACATCCCTTCACTAGCTGCAGAGATTAAGGCAAACTCTGCTACTCAGGCAGTACCAGGGCCATGTAAGGAAGCCTCATCTTCAAAGAAACCAAGGGTTAGAATAGCAGGTAAAAATATTTATGGCATCTGTGTATAGAAAAACATTCCCATGGTTGTCTAAGAGTAGAATTATCAAACTGATTTTTAAGGTGGCTATTTGCAGGCCTGAAACAATGTTGCCTTTAAGTAAAAATTACTTCCAGTTGACCAGGCAGAGAAGCTCTTCAGATTTACTTTTTTAAAAAGACTATGATTGATTCCCATAGGTATATGTAAGCAGGTGAGCTAATGAAAATCTTAGAGGGCTACTACTTTTTTTGTGAGACTGAGATTGGCAGGGAGGGGCAGTTACTTTGTCCTATATATCAAGGTGTTCTGTTGGTAGGAGATCTGTGTACTGTCTGAATGCAACCAGATGAGATTATTATAATTTTGCAGTAAGTTTATATAGCTTGCTCTGAATGTCAGGTTAAAGAATGTGTTTGAAAAACCTGTTTATATATGTTCCCCAGCATGAATAGTGCTCGGTCTTAATCTGCTTTTGCTTTTGAAAGAAGTCATGCCACATTTATGTATTTGAATTTATCTTCCCAGCAGAAATATCTCTGGAGAAATGTAAGCATGATCATCTTTACAGGCAAGCTCGCAGGAGCAATTAACTGCTCCCTTGTACAGCATGCTCCCCACAGGATAGACCTCTATAGTGCATAAATACTGTGAGGATAGCTAACTGAAAATAACATCTCTACTCGTAAATGGGGAATGCAGGGTTTTCTTTTATGCAGTGGAACTGTAAATAACTATTTTAAAAGCCTTCTGAATACATGGAAGAAATGACTATGCCTGAGCCCTTGAAATCTGTTTGGCTCTGTTGGTGATGCAAGTCATAGGCTGCACTTTCAGTGGCATCTCAAGAGCCTCAGCCTCTTGTTTCAAAATAGTTTTCAGCCCACATAACTTTGAACATGTTAGTTCTCCTGTATGGAAAAGGCTTGGTGCGCAGGGTTGACATAAAAGGGTTGAGTCTTCACTTAGCAGAACTAGCTGCTACATCCAGTAGTTCCTTTTTTAAATACTTACTTGTCCTCACCAACTTGTTTTTTTCCCTCCTGATTTATTTCAAAAAATGAGCATACTATTACAAGTTATTTGGAAAATTTTCCACCAGTAGTTATTTGTGCCTCCAGGAAAGTTGTGTCATTGAAACCTATGAGATGCAGCAAGCTTCCCTAACACATACTATCGAAACTGTTTTTATATTTAAAAATTAAGCCTTATTTCTGGGAACATATTTTCCTGCCTCCAGCATATTGAATCTCATTTTCATCATAGATATAAATTACGCAAACCTGTACAGAAGCAGCTGCTAATGCCAAGTGGTTCCATCCTGTTCAGGATGTCCAACAACATACAGATCTCTTTTGAGGTGCATGTTGTGGGGGAGGATAACGTGCTGAATTTTGGAGCAGGCAAAAGCAGCCCATGTACTTGTGTGATATGAGGTTTCTGTTCTTGCCAAAGGGTTTCAGAGTAAGGTGATTTTTGTATTGTTGGCCTTGGTGTAGGCAAAAGCTGTACAAGTTTCTCCAAATCTCTGCCCATGTGACTTATTGGAGTATTCTGTGTGTTTCAGAGGAATTGCAAGAGGAAAACTATGGTGATGACTACAGATCTGGCTGCTAAAAATTGCAGACCCCAGAAAGTACTTGAAATTCAATTTAAAAGATTTTCAATTGCACTGCTTGCACTAAAACTTTAGAAGCAAGAGCTCGCAACAACATGGATGGAGGGGAGATTGGCCAGTTTAATCAAATCAAGCTAATCACCAAAGTTGGAAGGATTTTGTTAAAAGATGCTAAGTGACTTCCCAAGGAAAGTTCCATCAAACTAGGACCGAGTACACTATGACTAATGACTTGAGAAAAGCTTAAACATGTTAGAGATAGGTAGAACAGCTAACAAGTGCTTGTTACAGATCCTTGATTATAGAAATGTAATGAGCCCTGGAACTTTGTTCACAATGATACCACATTACTTACAAGCCATTTGGAAAGGCTTCAGTCTATAGAGAAAGCCTTTAGGTTTTGGCCACCAAACCACCTTCTATTAAATGCATAGCTGGTGTCAGGGCTTGCCGCAGCCGCTGCTGGGCAGGGCACCGGGCAGTCTGCTCCTGATGTCAGAGGGGCGCCAGGGATGCTGCAGGACCCTGCTCTGTGAAAGGATGGGTGGTATACATCACCCAGACTCCCTCTCAATCCACTCGCTAGTCTGCTCAACCTGTACCACTCACCCCCTTTGGCCTCTCCTCCTCCATCCACTCTCTTCCTGGTCTTTGCTCTCACTCTGCTCCACTCCATCACTCCTACTCAAACCCACCACCCCAGAGCTCTTCCCAGCCATCCTTTATAGGGCTTCCTTTCTCTGCTCCGCCCTCCTTCCAGCCTGATCTTGGGCTGCCCCAAGTAGTTGCAGCTGGGGTAGCTGATCTGGCTCCACTGACCAGCACCAGCTGTGCCTTGTTCTCTGGCTGCCAAGCCTCCCTGCCTCTGCTGATTGCCAAAGGCAGGTCCAGCTGCAGCCCCCTGGCTGGCTGCCAGGCCTTCCTGGCTGAGCTGATTGCTGAAGGCAGGCCCAGCTGTGGCCCTTGGCTAGCTGCCCAGCTCCTCCAGCAGAGTGCCTCCAGCAGGTCCACCTGGAGAGGCTTGGCTCTTGGCATCTCCTGGGCCAGGCTACTATCCTCTAGCTGGGGCGTGGCTCTGGACTGTTGGGGCTGCTGCTCCTTCTCTTCAGGTAAGGGCTCTGTGTGGGCGACTGCTCAGTCCCCAAACCCACTGTCCTTGCCCCCTTCCTCTGCTCTGCTTAGCCCCCTTTCCTCCCCCGGGGGGGTGGGACTAGCTGGGCTCCCTTTGTCTCCTCTCGCCTTCTGAGGCCTTGGGGCCTCGCCCCTTCCCCCTGGCACAGGCAGGTTCTGGCTCTGTTTGCCAGTCAGAGCGGTTGAACTGCTGTCTCCCGGCTGCCCCCCGCCGCTGCCTCCCAGCAAGTCCGGGGGCTAGGCTGCTGACCCCGGACAGCTGGTAGTTCTGCGAATTTATTCTAATGCACAGCTTGAAAAATCTTGAGTGTCATGTTGCCACAATGAAATTTTTAAGCGCCATGGCACCTAAGTGTTTTTGGCTAATGCAAATACTGTTAACTTGACAGCAGGAGGCTGCTGCCCAAAACTTTCACCCCCCTTTTTCCTCAGCTGTAATTAAAGGGACTTTGCTAGTGTCAGAAAGCTTCATTCCACCTGTAACAATGAAGATGGGGCAGCTGTGACAAGGAAGACGGAGGGGTGGTAGTCATGAGTTTCAGGTATAGCAGCAGCCAAGTTGAGAGGGAAAGGGTTCACGTCTTTTAAAACTTGCTTCTCTTAGCGTGACTGCTGTCAGGTCAGCCGTTTCCAATCTTTGTTCTCCCACCTACAATAAAAGAAAGAAGTGTCTCATTTCAAAAGGCTCCTTTTCATCCTTCAAAAGGTGGAGTGGATATTCATGGCAGGAAAGGACATAATGTAGCATTCATATAGCATTCATTTACCTTGTCACAGAAGTCAGAATCCTGAAGAAGTACATATCTTTAGAATGGCTTCATTGAGATCCTAAGAGGTCCTTGGACATATTTGTACATTTACCTCTGGGTCCTACATCTCTTCTTAGGGTTGCCATCCTCTAAGTGGTGCCTGGAAATCTAGTATTACAACTGATCTGCAGACTACAGAGATCAGTTCACCTCGAGAAAAGGTAGCTTTGGAGGGTGGATTCTGTGGCATTATACCCCCCTGAGGTCCCTCCCCTTTCCAGGCTTCACCTCCAAATCTCCAGGAATTTCCCAACCTTGGCAACTTCAGATGGGTGTTCAGAGTTTAGCTTTTTCTTGTGCTGATGACTACCAAAGTTAACCCTGTAACATGAAACACTTTCAAGAGCATTAATAAAAGGAACTGTGAAGAAGAGGTTAGAATAGGTTTTGAGGCAGCAGTAATTAAGAAATGTGGTTATTAAAATAGACAGCCCTGAAGGCTGAAAAATGTAGCTTGGGTTGGCTCCTAGATTCAAAGAAAACTTACCAGGGCCTGTCCCAGTATATTCCAATGACTAATGGTAGTAAATCTTCCTGCACATACTGCACAGCATTTCTGTTCATGGCCACCTTGTTTCACAAAACCAGCTATTTGTATAATATAAATTCCTGTTGATTGGAGTCTGCCTCTGATAAGTAAAAAAATAAGTCGTCATCTAAAGTCTTGTCTTTGATTTGACATCTTGTTTTCCTGTAGAGTTTGAGTCCTGTGGCTCCTTAGAGACCAACAAGATCAGATAGTGGCCCCTGCCCCTGCTCCCAGGCTGAATAAAGACATAGGATTCTTATCTCACTATAGATGCTAATTTCTGCTCTAATCAAGCTGTATTGTAACAAAGTTTGTTGTGGGTTTTCCGGGCTGTATTGCCGTGGTCTTGGCATTGTAGTTCCTGACGTTTCGCCAGCAGCTGTGGCTGGCATCTTCAGAGGTGTAGCACCAAAAGACAGAGATCTCTCAGTGTCACAGTGTGGAAAAGATGTTGGCAGGTCATTTCTATCTACTCAGGAGGGGTGGGGTTGAGCCGAGTCATCCTGTAAGAGTTTCCCAGGGTGTGGAATGCTAATGGCGGGAGGCTTCACTGTATCCTGAGGAGGTTATTTTGCATATGGATTGGTGCTTGATGTGCTAATCTTCTCTGCAGGGCTATGTCGGGTATAGAGTGTTTTGTTAGCCTGGTGTTTTACCTTTACATGCTGACTCCCTTCTTTACTTCACCCTGCCTACCTCCTGACTAGGATACAAATGCTCAGGGATCTCCACTCCTCCCTGTACCTGAAGAAAGGAGCTTTGACTCTCAAAAATTTATACTCTGAAAGTCTTTTTGGTCTCTAAGGTGCCACTGAATTCAAATCCTCCTGTTCTATTGCAGTTCTACATGGCTAATCTACCTAAAATTGTTTTCCTGTGGATCAACAGGCTTCTATGCACTCTAAGGTCAGATAGAATTGTCTTGCAATCTGTATACCTCTTGCTGGTGTTTGCTGTAGTGCTGTATATCTTGTGGCATTTTAAAGCCTAACAAGTGATTACTCTAGCACAGGGGTTGGCAACCATGTTGGCCCAAGTGCCCAAAAAAGCATTGTTTGCTTCTGAAGATGATGGTGGGCTGGCAAACAAAATGAAGTGGGGAAGATAAGGCTTATACTTTACCAAACTTCTGGGTGCAAACCAAGCTTCACCTGTGCTGCCAGCCTCTTGGATAGTTGGTGTTTGTGCAGATCTGGGAGGCGATGACATGCATAAGCCATGCCTGTTGCCATCTTTCCTGACATTTTCCCCATTAGTGCTACCAATGCCTTGTTTGCTTGGGTGGAGATCTGGCCCTTTGTGTCAAGCAAAATGGCTTAATGTGCAAGGGGCTGCTTCCCCTTGCTCTGGCATAAGCTTTGGTGGACTAGAGCCTACTTCTTCAGATGCAAACATAATGAGAGATGCTGTGGTACCCAGTTATCCTCCAATATTAGTCACTAAAATGCCAAAAACACTTCTGTTCTGGTTGAACAGATTAACATGACTAGCCCCTTTTAACATCTCACTTCAATTCCCAGAGCCCTGTGAGAGAGATAATCACAGTACTCCTTCTGTAAATGGTTTACAATGCCTTTAGTATAGCTTTCTATGATGTAGAATGATTTGAAAGTCAGTGAACTAGAATAGGTTAATGAAAAATTGTAAAACACCCTCCCCTGGGCTATTTAGAGGGTGAAGACTTCTTTTTTTTCATTTGGCACTCCCTCAGTGACCTCTCCTTCCCATCCTGATTTTTATACACGTTTTGTTTTTAACTGATTTTATGATGGGTTTTATATTTTGCCTGATACTAACTTGGTAGGCTAAGAGGTTGGACTGAATATACTGTTTGTACATATATTTATTTATTGCAATTAGTGCTTAACATTGCTGGTACTCACCCAAAGTCCAGGCACATAGCTTAACAAGGTACAGGTTGCAGTAGTGAATCTGGGCTCTGTGTACATTATGTAATGAGAACTAGGTCCTCCTACATGTGTGATTGCTTGTATATGTGATAAGACATTATGTATATCAGCAATTCAGCACATCAAGAGGTCTCATTCTTGCTAGAGTTAAGTGCTCAAGGAGATACAGATTTGTTTTCTTATTCTACTATGTTATTGTACCCATCTATGCCCAAGAAACTTGTGAACCAGCTGTAATAGAGATTAGTAGACTACTGGAGTCAAGTGAGCTTGTATACAGCTGCAGTTGGGTACAAAATAAACCTGTTAAGTTTGTGCGCGTGTGTTGGCAGGTACTTCAAAGATGATCTGAAATGTAGATATAGCCTTAAACCATCTCTTATTTATAACATGCTCGTTAATGCTGGAGACAAGAGTGACTTTAGTGTGGTTTGATTACTTTCTTCAGCCATGAAGCAAATACGGTTTGTCAGGTACGGCTGGGGGCGGGGGGGGGGCGGGTAAGATCTTGAATTTTAGGCACTTGGTTAGATAGACCAGTATAGTGGGAGATAAAATCTATGTTGCTCTCAGCTACAGTTAAAAGAACCTTCCGTTAGAACTAAACTGCACATGCATGTAATATACAAAAGGAGAAAAATCCCAACTGGTAGAGATTGCATGAGAAGAGTAGAGAAATACATACTTTAATTAACGTGTGCCCTTCAGCCAGTGAAAGAAGCTCAGTCTGACGAGAAGAATCTGGTTTCACACATCACTGGGCAATCTTAATGAAGGCACTGGTCACTTGTAGTTTAGAGCTTTAAAATCAAGGCAGCGCTGAAAGCCCTGCATCTTTTGGCTAAGGCTTGAGATAGAAATGTGAAGTGCAGCCTGTATCCAGATGAGAAATGTAAACAGCACAGTGTGAGATGCGTATCCGGGTAGAGGCCAGCCGCCTTAGTCCACAGTTCTGTTTTTCCCTTGGTAAGTGTTTTTCCAACTCAGGGCCAGAGTCCACATTAATAATGCATGGAAATTTTTTTGGTGCTCTTTCCCAGCATTCCCTTCAGCTGCTGAGTCAGAGAAGATTGTTATAGCAGCAACCTCCAGAGCCGTGGAAAGCAGTTAGATCCCCCTGCAATGCTGAAGTGTCTGTCTATTATGCACGTTTATTCTGCAGAAAATCATTTGCTGGAGATTCAGGCTTTGAGAGCCAGAAGGGATTCAAATGTTTCACCAGCCAGTGGCTAGAGAATTTTTCACACATCCTGGGCAGACTATCTCAGTTTTAAACCTTTACAATTAGAATCCAGTTGTCTAGGCTTATATATATTATGTTATAGATATATATTAGCTTCCTGCCCCCCCCAGAAGCCTATTGAAGGTAATTGAAATTAGATTTCACTTAAATGTGGAAAGTGACTAAATTAAAACTTTCAAAAATGGTTTTTCTGATGACTGTAGCCATTATCTATGATTGTGTGGCATTTTATCTGTACCATGGCAGCTTGGATCAATTTTCCTTTTCTGTCTATTTAAATGAAGTGAGATAAGATGGAGGGTACTAACTTTTTAACATAAGAGGTCTAGCTGAAGACATTCCAGATCGAGAACATTTAAACATGGTGAGAATATTTAAACAGCACACAGTGTGTCATGGGATAGCAGATTTAAAACTGGTTCCTTAATACGAACTGCTTCAGAATGCAAACGTTAGAGGTATTACAAATGCAGGCTGAACTCATCCCTGTAAATTACTCTTTTTCCAAATTTTGTCTTTCTGGGAGGTAGGGGGACACGACTCGGCTCCACTTGAGAGAATATCATGAGCCAGAGAGTTAATGTATATGATTAAGTTGCCATTTTAATATTCCTTCTGTGAATGTAGCAGATACCAGTGGTAGCTGATGAATATATTGCTCTTATTATATAGTCATTTTATTTTGAAAATGTTGCTGCAGAATGCCAAAAAAAATTCTGATTGTGGATTTGGAAACAATGGTCTTTAAAATACTGCTGAAGTTTGAAGACCTGGCAAAAGAACTATTAATTTGGAACATTGTATTGGATGTGATTAATCTGGACTGTTTTGGGTTGGGGTGGGCAAATTTTATTGTTATTTATCCAGCACTCTCCATATATATCTTAAATAGAAAACTAGATAGATTTTTCCTCAAAAAACATTTTAAAAATCCTATTTAAATAAAAAAAATCTGATTTAAATTTTTTTAAAAAATCTATTTTTATCCGCTCTGTCTTCAAGGGCAGTCCTACATAGTGTGTAACAGTAGTCCAGCTTTTAGGTTACTTTAGTGTAGATCTGTGAAGCTATATTCCCAAAAGAGCAATGTGTGAGAAGCTGAGTTGCATGCTTGTAGTTGATAAATATGCTATTTTTGTAGTTTTCAGAAAACATTTATCATATTGTTTAAAAAATGTGTTTAATCTGCAGCATTATAAAACCAGCACATTAATCAACCATTCTGTTTCTTGTTTAGGCCTTATCTTATGGCAGAACTTGGGTATTTATTAAATTGCATAATTCCTGCCAGGTTTGCTGAGTTGTCATAGCTAATTATATGCCTGGTGGTAGTAAGTATGTTTTAGTCAGTTAGGCCACTGAATTTTGTTGTAGTATTAAAAGGGTATGGGAACTAAAATAAAATGCAGTAGCTGGAACTTTCCCTTATTGAGTCCCTTGTAATTATTTGTGTGGTTGGTACAGTATAGTGATGCTGATGGTGCGGTCATCATAAAAAGCTGAACATCTTGTGTAGAGCAAAACATGCACAAGTTTTGATTTAGTCCCCTTATATTGTATTTACAGGTCATTGGTAAAAACACAACATTTTGGGGTGTTCGCTTGTCAAGAGAAATGACAAAGCCAGACCCTGAAATCGCTCTTTGTTTCCCATGTTGTTGCATGTGCAGAAACTAGACAAAGTATTCCACTTGCAACAACATGGGAAACAAAGAGTGATTTCAGGGTCTGGCTCCTTGGCTCAGATAGGGAACTTTCAGGAAATACTTCATTTCCCCCTGTATCCTTTCCCCATACTATTTCCTCTTTCCTTCCTATTGGTACCCCCCATATCCTCACATTTACTGGTTTCTTTCTCTCCTCATCAAGAAACCTACCTTTTATCTGACCCCCCTATCTTCAGCTATTTTTATTACTTCATTTATACCCCACCTTTCTCCAGAGTTGGAGGTAACCAAAGCGTCTTACATCATTCTCCTCTCCTCTATTTTATCCCACAGAAACCCTGTGAGGTAGGTTAGACTGAGAATGTATGACCTGCCCATAGTAGGGGTTTGAAGCTGGGTCTTCCGGATCCTGTTCTGAAACTAACCATTGCACAACACACTGAGTTTTGTAGAATAGCTGCTAGTGAACAGTACCAAGCCCTTGATGTAGGTTTGCCAGCCTCCAGGTAGTGGCTGGAGATCTCCTGGAATTACAACTGGTTTCCAGGCCACAGAGATCAGTTCACCTGGAGAAAATGGCTACTTTGGGGGTGGACTCCATGGAATTATGCCATGCCAAGGTCCTTTCCCTCCCTAAACCCCACTTTCTCCAGGTTTCTCCACGTTTCAGCCCCCCCTGATCTCCAGGAATTTCCCAACTTGAAGCTGGCAACCCTACCTTGATGAGTTACACACACATGAATATTTCAGTGTATAGATGCCAAGTTGCTGTTAGTGATTCAATCATGATTGCTGCCAACCCCTGCCTTCTACTGACAGAAACCAGTGCTGGGGATACTGTGGCTGCCCAGGAACAGCCACTGAGGCCATTCCTTTCTTAAAGCTACAGGCTCTTCTTCTATAATTTTGGAAAGTTTTAGCCACCTGTGTGAGTGTGAGTGAGAGAGAAAGATCCCAATTTTTTTCTGTAATCCTGGGGCTTTTAAAAGGTTTGTAGAAAGATCTGGCTTGGCTTTTCATCATGACCCTCAATCTCCAGATTTAAGTATCCACAGATTTGGCAGTGTTGAGAATTAAACATATTGATTTAGAACACTTGCTGGTGTTCTCTGTACTTTTTCATTTACAGGTAACATGTTCAGATGTCCATTTTACCATTGAAGCTAAGTGTTTTACCCAGAAAAATAAAAGCCCATATGTCTAGACTCAAGGAACCTAATTCCCAGATAACAGGATTTACGTGGATTATGCTCTATTTAATGAAAGGAAAAGCTCACTAGTCTCTGCCTTACTTGAAATGACTTCTTGCCATTCATAAAGAGCAGCTTTCAGGTAGTTACCCTGTGACTGCTACAGCTGTATTTTAACAAAGGGGGTTAAACTTGGCAGTGGCAAACTTTCACGCACATATGAATACTTCAATGTATAGATGCTGTATTCTTTCCTATAAGGAAGACTGGACTAAAATTGACTATTCCTCTTGCCCAGAAAAAAATCATATTCAAAGAGTTTATATCACGTGGAAATATAAAACCTTTTATTGTGAATCCCATATGTCTTTTTGGACTACACAATTATAACTGCCTCAATAAAGAAAGTAGTAGATTTGTTTAATTATGCTTACAGTGCAGGGGCAATAAACTTAAACTTGCTTAGCATGAGGGCTGCGTTCTAGTACAGAGTTAAGTGTGAATTGTGGGTGAAGAACCAGAACTTAATATAAACAACGGCTAGCATTAATGGCCAAAGCAGTGTTTTCTTCTGATGGAGATGTCCAAGCTCCTTAGTTGTAGCTACTTTAATATAACGTGACCTATGCCTTGCAAGCCATTTTTTACTTGCGCATAGAAAAGTTTTCAGTGTGCTTGATAGACCACAATAAATTGCATTTTTAAAAGAATATATTTCTGCTGTATTCCAAATTAAGTTTATTCCTTCGTTATTATTACCATGACATTCCAGAGGGAGAGAATATCTAACATTAGATACTTATCTTTAGACATACAACAACTTGTCAGACTCAGGACAGTGGTTCCACTGGGAGCTTTATCAAGAAGTTTCTCCTTCGAAGTGGATCATTCAGCTTTCTTGAAATAGGAGTCCAGTGGCACCTTAAAGACTAACAGTGTTTATTCCAGCATGAGCTTTTGTGAGTCAGAGCTTACTTCTTTAGATGCAATGAAAACTGTTACAAAACCAGTGCTGCTTGTAGGAGACTTGACATGATATCTTTCTTGCTTGGATCAGATGTCAGTGGGGGAGGGGGCATGTGGCCTGATGTGACATGCTATCAAATGTTATACTTCTACAAAATAATGAGTCAAACACCACTACTACTATTAAAGAAATGTAGTTTTGAGAATTAGTCTCAGTTGTGTTCAGTTGTTGTAAATAATATGTGGAATGGGCAATGCAAGGTACTCTGTAGCGTGCTGGCAGTAGTATTCAATGTTTGCATTCATTTTTTAAAAATCCTCATTTAAGCTCATGCATATATATCGAGGTATAAATCATATTTCTGAAATAATTAACATATGGGTTTAAAAATATTTTTAAAGCAGTACAAAATATTTTTAAAGCATCAGAAATTGTCTAAAATGAGAGAGGTCAAATGGCCAGCCTCAGAAAGTTTGAAATTATAGAAGGCACCTGCTGATGAGCTTGCCCAGAATGTTTCACATGGAGGAAGAGCAGAAGGGATGGTATATTTGCTGTTTAAAGGCTGGGGAGATGAAGGTAGAACTTGGAGAATATGAGCCCAACTAACAGAAGGGATAAGCTGCGGGGCAGCGGGGTTAAAGGATACCTAGTTTGGGGAGAAGGGTTTGCCTGTTGCCCTGGTTAGTGCCAGTAAACCAAACTAAAAAAGAGTTGGTGTGTGTGTGGCAAGTCCACTGGCTCTCTTTCCTCTTAAGAGTTTTCTTCTACTGCTTCGCCTCTGATTTTTACAAGAGTTTTTCTGATTTTGTACATTCTTAGTTTTGTCCTTTGTGACAACTGTGTGATCTGATGAAATAATGCTGTCAAGGCAAGGCTGTATTTGCAAGAGGTAGCTGTGTGACTGCCTCACCTTCTGCTTTCAGACTTACCTGTCCTTCTTGTTGGGTGTTGCGTTCTCAGCCTGTTCAAGATCTAAGAAGCTGCATTGTTTAGGTGCTGATAAAGGTACTAGCATGGTAATCATCTTGAAACCTGAGACAAGCACACCTGGCTGCTTAGGAGGTTGCTGTATATAAAGGGTAATCCCTTAAGAAAGCAACTGGGAGTCCAAAGCAATTAAAAGTAGACCCAAGTGAATAAAACAGCATAAAGGCTCACTAACAGCTAGACAAATTAAAATGTGCAGTTCATGAGATTAAAGCTCAAGCTAGGTAGAGAACGGAATTTCAGAGTGCAGATAAAAATGCTAATATATTTTGTAACCACCTGCAATTTTTAGGTTGAGCATGCGCTATTGAAATTTGTCTCTGTAATGACTGAACTTGATTTTCTCATAAGCACTATTGCAGATTCTGATCTAGTTGGGAGAACAAATGTGGACCGGAGAGAAACGGTTTCTCTTCCTCCACTTGGAACATGACTTTTTCTGAATAGTGTTTAATACATTTTGGTTCACTTGATTTTAGAAAAGTTTTGTTTCATTTGAAAGTCATAGTGACCATCCCCAAGTTCTTGAGGAGGACTGGGCTAAATTAGTTTTGTTTGTTGCTTTCACAGTTCCCATAAATGTACTGTGTTTACAAAGGCTTGAAGGGAACAGCATTTGTGTAGTAATTAACCTTATTTTATCCAGAGACCACATGAATGTTTGGCATGTTTGGGTTGTATGTATGTATTTTAGTTGGCAAGGCTATGATTTAGTTAATGGGAATTTGCCTTAAGGTCCTAACTGCTAGGATATTGCCCTTTCTTTCTGTCTCCCTGGAAGGCAGTGATCTCTGCCATTGCCAATCCAAGTCAATAATCCTAAATCCATTGTTAGAAATTGTGGGCTTCCTCTGGGAGTTCTGGGATTTGGAAATGTGGTATGCTTAATTTATAAATTCTAAGCCTTCCAAATGTGGGTCATTAAGGTTCCAAGGCTTTTCCTCTTCAATTTTGAGGGCTGGAGTCTCATACCTTTTAAAATGAGGGGGGGGGGGTTCTCAAGAGTGTACTGTATTGGCTACATTCCAGTGTCAAAGGCAAGCAGAATTGTGACTGCCGTAAAGCTGGCTTGTGCTGTGCACTCCCACTTGCACACATGGAGTATGATTGATGGCTTTGTAGTTTTAGAAACCTCCAGGTTTCCATTTATGTTGACATACAAATGCAGGTGCCTGGAAAAACTAGTTTGTTTCTTCCCTATGCCCTGAACCAGTGGGCTTGATCCTGATTTAGAATCCTGATTTATGTGGAAGTAATCAACTCCAAAAGTTGAAAATAAAATATTGAGCCCAAAACAGTCTCATGCAGTCTCAGTAAAACCACCAGCATATTTGGTCATAGAATAGTTCTTTTCTTTACAGTACATTAGTGCTAGGTGCAAAGGTTATATTGGCAGAGCTGGGGCAATGTTTATAAGCTAATAGCATTGATAGATTCATTTGCAAAAGCTGCGTTAGAATTCTCTCAGGTGAACTAAGTATTAAAATATGCAACTGTTGCTGGTAGATACAGAAATAGAAACATTCCTGGCTGTTAAGTCATATTCCTGAAAATCCTTGACAAATGATTCTGCTATTTTCTGTTCATAGCAAACCGTCTTACTACTTTTGAATCCTGGGGCACAGAGTTTTTCCCACCCTGGCAGTTAACTGTAATATGCATGTTAATCCTTGGGTTTCAAGATTCTAATTAGAGGTGATTCAAAGCTCACTTCTTCACCCTGCCAGAGTTGTAATGCCAGATCTTCTTTGTATTGAATATTGTGTTGACAGTTTTTTGTGACTGGAATGTCTATCAGATGAGCACTTTCTGAGTCGTGCTGAGCTACAGGGCTTTTTCTTTCTTTTCCTTATTTTTTGGTGAATTTGAGTCAAGTATCTCAATTTTCCTGAAGCCATCATTCCTTTTTCTTAGGTGAGCATCAAAAGGCTGAATCTTCCTTGCAGTGCGATGAGATTCATAAGACTGACAGGGAACTAACTACACATGCATAGGAGGTCCTTATCATATTTGTGTACAGATACATAAAATCTATTTTATACTAACTGAACTTTTCAATTAATCAGGGCTGCTAGTGTAAGCTGTTCTTATGTTCCTTCAAGGCTGCTAATAAGGACAGATCATTTTTACTCCTGCAACAGAACTGTTCAGAATGGTTGGATGCAAAGGTTCTTCAATGGTCTTTGAGATTTAATAATTTCACCACAGGAGAAATTCCACTGACTGCAATAACTAATTATTCAGTCTTTTTATTATGAGTAAACCTAGCAGCTATTTTAATTGAGCATACAGCTCAAGCAGTTTAGTTATAACAGTTTCTGCAGTTAGTTAGTTGTAAATTCCATTCCATTAAGGAGCATAGTCCTACAAAATCATTTTATAAGACCTTTTTACCTATATTATAATTAGTAATGGAAATAATTATAATCTATACTTTAAGTAGAGGGATAAAAAGATATCTTAAATAAAGTTGTATAATTGGGTGTGCCATGGCTGAGCCTGCAATTGGAGATCAGATTTCATTCTTTTATATGATATTGTTTGTAGGGATATGAAGGCTCGAAAAAAATCCAGAAAAATATTGACGAAAAAAACATTTTTCCTGTTTTTTCCCATTTTTCTGACGGAAAAACATGAAATTTGGGAAAGTGCTTAAAAACCTCCTATGAAATATTTTCTCTTTTAGAATGAGTTAAATGCTTTTAATGACAGAGGGAGGCGTGCTGTAGACATATACAGTTTTTAAATCCAAGAAAGTATAAAAGACTAGAAAAGCTTATTTCAATTTGTGCAAACCTCAAGTTTTTCAAAGAGCTGGATGAGGATAGAAACAAAGGTTCAAAATCAGAAGTTTCAGAAACTGATTCTGATTAGAAGCTTGAGGTACTGATACTTTTATTTTTATACATGAAGAACCCAAGATGACTTAAGACAATGGACATTGCTTGTGTTTACTATGCCTGGGAGAAAGCCAAAGCAATCTGTACATCCAAAGCAAGAGGAGACCGAGCCACCCTCGTTCAGACTTTTCTGTGAGGAAAAGTAACATCTAATGCCACAAGCCCAGTAGCAGCAGCAAAAAAAATATCTGCCCCAGCAGAGCACACCAGGCCATCGACCATGCCTGTTTTGGATTGACATCGGAGCCAATGTCAAGTCTCCAGTCCTCAGATCTGACAGCATTTCCTTGGAGCCAGCAATGCCCTCAATCCCATTCTAGAGAATCTTTAGTGCTGTTTGGATCTTGCATTCTGGGAGTTGTCTGAAGGACCCCATATACATCAATGGGCAGGAGGTTTCTGCTTCCTGGTTCTGCCTACTCCTTGGACCCTCCTGCAAGGAAACTGGACAGAGACCAAAGATAGATGAACGAAGTGCTGTTCATGGCAGCTTCCCTGAATATTGATGTCTCTGCCTCGCAACAAAAGTGAAAAGATTGTCATCATCTCTACTTAACCCCGGCCACTGTGGTGTTGCTTATGATTGAAGCATTTATTGGGGATGATGGACTTACTCTGCCAGAGACCTTCTTTGATTCCTGCAACCACTAAGAAGGTGGAGGCACTGTACAAGATTTATCCAAATAAGGTTGTGATGCATACAAGCTTGCAATTTTTGCCTAAAATTGTGTCTTAAGTGCCATGTCTCTCAAAACATTGTTCTTCCAGTGTTTTTTCTGAACCCCTTCTCACTACAAGAACTCACTTTAAGAACTCATTTTACACACTTTGGGTGGGAGAAGAGCAGTTTTGTTTTGCTTTGTTTGGATAGAACACAATCTTTTAGAAGAGATTCTGCATTCTTTGTCATTCTGGCCCAAAAGGACAGGGCTGCAGCTCTCTCTTGATGAGTTGTGACTACTATCAAAATTTGCTATGCATTTGCTCAAGTTCCTTGTCCTTTTAGTTTCCCTGTTCATTCAACAAGGGCTCAAGTTGCTTCTGCTGTGTTCCATTGTGGACTGTCATTGGCAGGCATCTGTCAAGCAGCTGCGTGGTCTTCTGCAGACACATTTGTCAAGCATTACTTTGTTGATGTCAGTGCTAGAAAAGAAGCAGCAGTGGGTCAAGCAGTACTGCAACCTCTTTTCCTGAGAGATTTACCCCACGTCCTTGGATGAGTAGCTTGCTAATCTCCCAGTGTGGGACAGAACTTAAAAACTGCAGATGAAAACAAGGTTGTACTTACCTGTAACTGTTGTTCATCTAGGTCTTTTGTGCAGGCACACATTCCCTTCCTCCGGTCCCACTATGATCTTTCTTGCATTGTCTGTGGAGGGCTGTGCAGTGGCACAGGAGAACTGAGGGAAAGGTGTCGACCTCTCTGGATCACATGTCTTTTTAGGAGCACAGTCTGAGGGAGGAGGGGTTGCCCCATGAGGAGTCTTAAAGCTATATATTCCTGTTCCGAATGGCCAGCCTGTACAAGAATAGTTCCAGTATGTGCTTGCACAGAAGACCTAGATGAACAACAGTTAGAGATCAATGCAACCCTGGTTTGCCAAGTCCCCAGGAATTTGGGTGCCAAACTGCCTTCAAGCTGGTGAGAGGAAATTTGGAATTCAAACAGGAGTGAGACACCTTGCCACTGTTCAGAGAGGCTTTCTAAAGGAACTTACATTCTCGCCATTGCATTCATATAGCAAATGAAAGTGCAATGCATGTAATGCACATTTGAGGAAAACTGCTGTTAGTAATAGATATCTTGTCATATGGGTTGAATTGAGTTACTCTATTTTGGGGTGTAAGTGTTAAGTGTAGGTCACACTAAAATTGGATTAGATCATAGATAAACCCATTAATATGTATACAAATAATTTGTATCTCTTGTAGCCATAGTTAATCTCATTACATTGGTAATAGATCATATATAATCCAAATGTGATTTGTTCGAGTTAAGAATGATAAAAAAATTGAATTTTGTTTACCTTTGGAGGTAACTGCCGCAAATCATAAGTTAGTTGCTAGAAATTTATTACAATAGGAGCTACAATTTATTGTGAAAGGTTTCAGAGAAAACTCTTCTGTACTTATTTTGATAAGTTAATAACTTAAAGCAGTTTCTTCTTTACAGGATAGCTTCATTCTTTTTTTCCTTTTATTTACTTCATTTGGTCCATGCCTTTCTCCCCATGGGGATTCAAAGAGGTGTATGTCGTTCTCTCCTCTATTTTATCCTCACAACAACCCTGTGTGAAGTAGGTTAGGCTAAGATAGAATGACTGGCCCAACAAGCTTCCATTATCAACCAGTACACTGCTCTTGCTCTCTTCTGTGCTCCTGCCATAGCCGCAAATTTGGACCGACATTAATTTTGTGCATTCTTTTGGGGGAACTTGACTAGCTAATCTGCCCACACATCCTTACAGGTTGTTTGTATAATCCTGATGGCTTAAAAGCAAGAAATCCGCATTTCTTCCAGAAACATAAAGGTAACCTTTCTTGATTAGAGGTGATTTTTACCTACATGCCTTGTCTTCCTTGTGAGTTGGCTTTGGATAATCCATAAAGCTAAGATTTGGGCTATGCATGCAACAGAGTGAGATGGTAAAATAGACTGTCCACTTTGGACTTCAGATATAAGCTTTGAATTTTTAAAAAAGTTCACAGTGGTTAATTCCTTTAAAGTGGAAAAGTAGTACAGCATCAAAGACATAAGCTACAAGGTTCTGTATGCTGATTTTCTTATGTGCAGGGACTTTTTTTAACATAAAGAAGGCTTTTTAAATGTGGTAAAGATATACTGCCTTTCTCCCTCTGAGGCAGGAGGACATCTTGGGTGTTTCCTTTCGCCCAATCAGGGAGGCAGGAAGTTGAAATTTTCTCCCTCTTCCTGTTGGTGCCTGGAACACCCTGCTCTCCAGTTCTTTCCTGCCTCCAGGGAGAGCAGTCACTCGGGCAGATTCTCTGCCTACCTTCCTTTGTCTGATCTTACCTCTTTATTCTCGATTCTTCTTAGATCACTTTCCTTCTTCCTCTCTTCTTAATCTCCCTTTTTGATCTATTGCTTCAGAGTTCCTTTTTTCTGTCATCCCCACTCTCTCCCTTCTGATCGCAACACCGGAGGTCATGGACCCCAGGGACTCAGAAGGGAGCTTTATGGATGCCGAGGAGGAAGCCCCAGCAGCGGTGATCCCGGCCGATGGAACAGCAACTCTACCCGGTGCCGTCCTGCCCCTGGGGCTGGATCGGTTTCCCGGCACCTTTCCGGCTGGCGAGCCGTGTAACCCCCCCCAAGAAGCATCGCGGATCGTCGCTGGAGCCGGGAGCCGTTTCGCACCATCGCAAGGAGGCTGAAAAAGGCGCCAAACGCAAAGCCGCAGAAAGAGCGGGAAAAGCCAGCGGAGCTCGCGTCTCTTCCCGCGCTGCTCAAAAAGACGTGCTTGCCATCCTTCCGCCGGGAGAAATGGTGGAAACAGTTTCTAGACCAGATGCCGCCATTCCAGCCACAGACGACAACACAGAAGGTGCAGGTAATGTGTCCAACGAAGTTGAACAGTTCCTGCAAGGAAGCATCCGATCCTTCTTAAGGCAGGCTGTACGGGAGGAGGTTGGGAAGGTCTGTCAACCACCCTCCAGGGCTTATAGTGACCATGCCCTTTCTCCTTCCCCACCCCCCAGTAAGCAGCGTCGGACTGCATCCTCCTGGCCTACTAAGGCGGCCCAGAAGTCGGCCCGGGTCTACCCCAGGGAGCTGGAACAGTCGTGGGGGGGGGGATTCGTCCTCAGAAAGCGAGGACGAGGCTGAAGGGGAATTCCTCTCTGAGGTAGAGGATGAGGACACCCTCATTCCAGAACAGTCCAATATACTCTTTAAATTAGAGGACTATCAATATCTGCTGTCCAAAACCTTGGCAGCATTAGAACTTCAAGAGTCTACAAAAGGGGGGGAGGAGGACCCAGACCCAGGCAAGGGATCATCCAGACCCAAGGGAAACAGAGAGTTTTTCGCTAGAGATAGCACTCCTGAAAGGGTCTTCCCCTTCCCGGAATACTTTGAAAGGCAGTTAAGGGCTGAATGGAGGGCCCCAACATCTTCTAAACAGTACCACAGTTCTGTCAAAAAGCTGTACGCCTTACCTTCTTTTACCAACGAGTTTTTGCAGATTCCCAAGGTTGATGCACCTGTGGCCGCCCTTCAATCCTCTGGCCTACTGACGGAGGATGGTCAAGGATCCGTCAGAGACAACCTGGACAAGAAAGCAGAGACTGAACTCAGAAGGGCGCACGAAGCTTCGGCAATGGCAATTAAGGCTGCCTCATCTGCTTCCATCGTCTCCCGAGCAGCAGTGGTCTGGATTCGGAAACTCACACAGCTGTTACCAGGCAACCGCAGGCGATTAATGGAGGGTGCAAACAGAATCCTCAAAGCAAGCTCCTTTACGGCGGATGCAACTTTGGACGCTCTGACTTTTTCCGCCAGAGCCATAGCCTCCACGGCGGCCGCCAGGAGACTCCTATGGCTGAGAGCCTGGCCAGCCGACTTGCACTCAAAATTCATACTTATGGCTTATCCCTTCCAAGGGGACAGGCTCTTTGGCGAGGCTCTAGAAAAGGTACTGGTGGAGACACGCGACAAGAAAAAGGCCCTTCCGAAGACGATCAAGAGGGTGGACTGACGCGTTTACAACTCTCAGTCCTTTCGTTCCCAACATGTGCTACCCAGATACCGACAGGACAACAAAAGATCTTCCTGGAACTCTCCAAAGACGAGTCACAGAAAAAACCCCTTTGGCAACAGATCCTACAAGGCACCTCAACAAAGGGGTGATCGACAGGGCTTTGAGTCCAAGGCCCAGAAGTCCTGACTCTCAAAGCATACCGGTGGGAGGGAGACTACAGCACTTCGTACGGACGTGGGAGGAGACCCAAGCGGATGCGTGGGCCATCAAAGTAGTTTCTCAAGGGTACGTCATAGAATTCAAGTCCATCCCACCGGACCGTTTCCTCAGATCTCCCCTTCGAAAAGATTCAAAGAGAAATCAGATTACCTTCAAAGCCATACAGCACCTCTTAGAGATTCAAGCAATAGAACCAGTCAGTCATCAAGAGTCAGGTTCAGGGGTCTACTCCATCTTCTTTACAGTTCCCAAAAGGAACGGAGACTGGAGGGCGATCTTGGATCTAAAGTTTGTCAACCGATTTATTTATCTGAAACACTTCAGGATGGAGATGCTTCGGTCCATTTCGGAGGCTCTTCGCAGCGGGGAATTCCTGACTTCGATAGATCTCACCGAGGCGTATCTACACATACCTATCCATCCCTCACACAGACGTTTCTTGAGATTCTGCGTCGCCGGTCATCATTTTCAATTCAGAGCCCTTCTCTTCGGCCTGGCCACGGCCCCCAGGGTATTTTCCAAGATCTTAATCAACCCCATCATGCATCTGCGAGAAGCCGGGATTCATGCACATCCGTATCTGGACGACATCCTCCTGAGAGCAAGTTCCAAGAACCAAGCAACCTGGGACACCCAGTCAACAATTTGGTGTCTTCAGTCGTACGGATTCCTGGTCAATCTGGACAAATGTTCATTGAACCCATCCCAGTCGATACTTCACCTGGGCATGATGCTAGACACCAAAAGGGGATTCATCCTGCTGCCCCAAGAAAAAGTTCTGAAAATCAAAGAGCTGGTCAAGTCGGTGATTCAGGAGCGATCGACATCCATATTGAGACTGGCCAAGCTGATGGGCACACTGGTGGCGGCCTGCGAAGCAATATATTGGGGCCGATTTCACTCCCGGGCCCTGCTCAATTTTCTCCGTCCACATCAACATTTAATCATGACCAAAACAGACCGCCTCATCAAGGTGCTGTGGAAGGTGAAGGAAAATCTCCGATGGTGGACTGTGACAGCCAACCTACGCCAAGGCAAGTCATTCCTCCATCCCCAGAGGATTCAGTTATTCACGGACGCCAGCCTGTCGGGTTGGGGAGCGGCTCTAGACGGCCGTCCGGCTCAAGGGACTTGGTCCGCGGAGGAGTCTCGACTTCCCATCAACATACTGGAAGCCAGGGCGATCCACCTGGCCCTGGCACACTTCTCAGACTCGATCCATGGCAAGCACGTCTTGATCAGGACAGACAACGTATCCGCCAAGTCGTATCTAAACAAACAGGGCGGCTCGAGGTCTTCCAGGTTACACAAAGAGACAGTGAAGATTATTTCGTGGGCATAGACACACTTAGCATCGATCCAGGCGGAACACATAAAGGGGACAGACAACATACAAGCGGATTGGCTGAGCCGACAGACCATCCAACCAGGGGAGTGGTCACTCAAACAGGAAATTTTTCACCTGGTCACGAGCAGGTTCGGCCGACCAGTGATGGACCTATTCGCGACTCACTTGAACTGTCAGACCCCACGTTTCCTGTCTCGATTTTTTCATCCCCTAGCAGAGGGGATAGACGCCTTGTCATCACCGTGGCCGGAGGGTCTTCTATACGCCTTCCCTCCACTCCCGGTCCTTCCAAAGTTGCTGCGGAAGATAGCAGACTCGTCGGTGGAAGTGATCGTGATCGCCCCATGGTGGCCCAGGAGACCTTGGTTTTCGTCCCTTCAATCGCTAGCTGTTCTTCCTCCCTTCCGATTGCCAGTCACTCCAGACTTGCTTCACCAGGGTCCGATTCTACACCCCGACCCGGACTGGATGCGTCTGACCGCCTGGAAATTGAGAGGATCTCTCTCTCCAAGCTAGGATATTCAACACAGGTAGTTAAGACTATGCTCTCTTCTAGAAAGAAATCTACAGCGAGGATTTATAATACCTCATGGAAAGCCTTTGTTCGCTGGGCCAGAAGAAAAAAAGGTCGATCATCTACATCCACACCTGAATGATATTCTGAACTTCCTACAAGATGGGCTGGATGCAGGGTTGAAACCAGCCACGTTACGCAGACAAGTAGCGGCCTTGTCTTCAGTACTCTTCTTTCCTGATGGACTTAGTATCTCTAAACATCCACATATTCGACGTTTTTTGCGAGGGGCTACCCTCTTGAGTCCCCCAACAGTGCACCGCTTCCCCACGTGGAGACTACACGTAGTTCTATCGGCGCTGACTAGGAAACCCTTTGAGCTCTTGAGAGAGGTCCCCTTGAAATGGCTAAAGATAAAGACTATTTTCCTAGTAGCCATTACATCAGCGAGACGGGTTTCCAAACTAGGGGCCCTCTCTGTCAAACCGGGACTTTGTGACTTTCATATGGACAAAGTAGTCCTGCGTACAGATCCTACCTTCCTTCCGAAGGCTGTCTCCTCATTTCACAGATCACAGGAGCTCAACTTGCCATCCTTCTGTCCCAAGCCAGCACACCCCAGGGAGAAGGAGTGGCACACATTGGATGTACGCAGAGCCCTCAAAATCTACCTGGTCAGAACCAAACCTTTTAGGAGGTCGGATTCTTTATTTGTCAACACGTGCCCGCCAAACGTGGGCAAGAAAATGTCAAACGCTACGATAGGTAGGAACATTCGTCTGTGCATTGCAGAAGCATACCAAGCTTGCGGCAGAGGCTTACCTCAGGGCATCACCGCTCACTCCGTTAGAAGTGCAGCGACCAACGCAGCTCTCCACAACAACGCCTCCGTGGAAGAAATCTGCAGAGCCGCAACTTGGTCGAACATCTCTACCTTTGTTAGGCATTACAAATTGAACCTTTATGATTCCGCTGACACTGCCTTCGGAAGAAGAGTTTTACAACACGTAATGCAAGACGAGGACCTTGTCTCACCCGTTAAAGAGTAACTGCTTTGGGAGCACCCAAGATGTCCTCCTGCCTCAGAGGGAGAACGGACCTTTGGACACTTACCGTGAAGGGTCCTTCTCCTCTGGGGACAGGAGGACATCTTGCCCTCCCTAGGTCTCTCGTCCTTGCTGATCTGTTCACCTTTTTTCTTCCCTGATTTTGCTTCGTTCCCACTGATGTCATTGTTCAATGTTATCTTGTGGTTGTGTATGTTATTCATACCTGTTCGTTTTTCTTCTAAGCTCTTAATGTTTGTGTTCCCTCTCAGTAGGGTCCTCCAGTGCTAGTTTGTTGAGGCTTTTAACTTTTTCTACTGCTGTTTGGAGTCACCCGAACTGGAGAGCAGGGTGTTCCAGGCACCAACAGGAAGAGGAAGAAAATTTCAACTTCCTGCCTCCCTGATTGGGCGAAAGGAAACACCCAAGATGTCCTCCTGTCCCCAGAGGAGAAGGACCCTTCACGGTAAGTGTCCAAAGGTCCGTTTTAAAACATAGTAAACCCAACATGGCTTACGGCAATAGATATAGGCAATTCTAAAATGTCAGTGTAAAAAGTGGCTGCCTGAAAAGAGAAAACAGGTTACTTTTAAATATAAATGTAAAACTCTCTTAAATAGAGCTGTTTTGCACAGCCAAATAAAAGTAGAAAGGGATGGCACCGCCTAAGATTCCAATAGCAGCTTTCTGCATAGCTCAGGAGGTATCATAGAGAAATCTTGGAACCTGGAAGGCACAATCCTTGTCCTCCTGTAGGGAAGAACTGAAGGGTGGAGCTGGCATTCAGCTCCCATAGGGGGAGGCAGTCCTTCAGCAGTTTGGATCTCAAGCTGTGTGAGGCTTAAACCAGTTAAGACCAGCACCAGAAACAGGCAACCAATACATCCCTCCAGAACTGTGGAGTGAAGTTGGCAGCATCAGGTTTTAGGATGGTATATGGATGTTCGGGTTTGCCCCACCACTGCTAGCCTCCTACCTCTGGATCAGCCCAGGCAGGCCTCTTTGGTTTGGACTGCTGATGGGGGGAACTTAGATATGGGTAATGATGCTGCTTCCCTTTTAGGCTTCCTCATGCAAAAACTGCGTGAGTTTTCTTTTTTTAAAAAAAATTCAGATCTCATCACTATATCGATACAAGCATATGTAAAAAATAAAAGGCGGAGTGCTCTGATATCACCAGTGATGACAACAGCTCCCTCACTTGAAAATCCTGGTTATTTAAGTCACATGAGGAAGAAAATAAACTGTCTCCACAACTGTAAAAATATAAAAGGAAGACAGACATGCAGAACTGTACCCAAACCGATTTCAGTGCTTGTGGATTGGCTCTGTTAAGAAAATCAGAAATAAGTTGATTGTGTGAGAAATCTCCCAGTCAACTCCTTATCAACTCATTCTACAACCTCAGAATTCTGCCATCTTATTCTGTAGATGAGTGGGAGAGCCTGTGTCTAAATTATCTGAACTGAGTTCCGATAGAGACTCTCTCCAACTATTCTTGAGGGTTGGGTGACCTTTGAAGCTGTGTCATGAAGGGATGCTGCGGGGAGAGATGGAATGGGTAGTTTTAACAGATTCCAGTACAAGAAATCAAATGCAAATGAACCTTTCATCTTAAAAACGTCTTTATTTTTGCCACATTTTCTTGAGTAGAATGACGACAAAATATTTTGATATAATAGATTAGCCCAGGAATTCATTCAAAAGTGGCCTAGGACTCATCAACATTGATAGAAAAGTCAAGATAGTCAACTTAAATATTACTGTTTTCAAGTTGTATTACTGGTATAAATTACCATTACAGTATTGTAGATTTGTCATATGTGTACCTTTTTGAGATTGCCTACTTTGCTTAAGGCTTACTGTTTCTACAGATGTTTGCTATATATAAATACCTAATCAGCACTTTCTAGCTAAGCAGAATTTTATGATCCCCAATTTTTCTCCTTTAGCCCAATCAGTCTTAATTTGGCAGCTGTGAGAAAAAAATGATATTTACTCAGTGCTTCTATGCTGTAATTTTTAGCTGTGGTGAGGCTATAAATAATATGGTGTAGGGCCATTTTGATTAGTGTGTAATTAGGTAGAAGTCCTATTGTGATAGAGGCACCATGGTAAGGAGTAAACTTACTATTTAAAAAACTCAGACTTCAAAGACTGTAATCTGCTTAAGTGGAATGCTTCTCCTCTTTCATCCCCACTAAGTAGTGTGTTTAATAGGGTTGTATTTGTATAATATTTATTGTATCTGTGCTTATGCATTGCTTGTTACCAAGGAGTCCCTAGTTTTGGTTTATATATTAACACTTTTGTTGTAATGGTGAGGCCAATGTTCATGTGTTAGAAGTAATTAATCCCTCTTGATCTGGATAGCTGTAACATACCATCCTGCAAGGCTCTATTGGATTTGAACTGTAAATGTAACTTCATTAAGTTTTGAACCCACCCAGTCACCAAGGTTTGCAGGAGTATCAGGCTTATAACTGACAAAATATTTGTACTGGCCTGACCTCCAGAAGGAAGCCCCAGTGTTCTTGTGTTACTTCTAAATGATATCTGAACACCATCAAGAACATTTTATGAGGAAGCCTTGAATGTTTTGAGGCATCTCTCCAGAAATTTAAATTGGCTATTCTTATCTGTGATACATACTCTTTAATGAAGGTTTCAGTTGTGTGTAATTGGGAGAACGGCTTGACATTCTAGTAGCATGTGATTTCTGTCATGTGGACTTTGTGGGGTGTGTGGTCTGGCAACTCTCTTTCATCCATGCAGTCTCCACTGCCTAGTATTATTAATTAAGCCCACAAACTAAATAGCACTGCATTTCAGCATTATACAGATACCTATGGATCCTGGGTGTAGTGGGAGAAGCTGGCTATTTCCGGTCTCCTAGCTTAAAGCATGCTGTTACAAGCAATTATTATGCCAAGAAGAATTTTTGTCAAGCCTGATTTGCACTTGCGGTAAGAAAGCTGTGGAGCTGTACTACCACTTGATTGATTTTTCATTTTAAAAACTAGAAAATTAGGTAATGGAGAGGATTCTAGCATAGGATTTGCACTAATATATCTTCTAAATGGAGGAACGTTCCGTTTGTGAGCAATTGCGGCCTGGGCCTGGGCCTTAGCACTGGGCCTTAGCACTTCATGCTTACCATTTTAGAGGGAGCCATACCTCATGCATAGAGTAGCTGGCAAGAATTTTTCCAGTAGTCTGGGAAAATTTGTATATCTGGCACGTCACAGCAGTCAGAAACATTTCTGACCCATATTCCCCAAATCTAATTGCACTGTATTAAATAAGTTTTTCATGGCTGTAGCTTTCCTTCACTTTCTAAACCACTTTAGCAACTTCTCTCATCTTCCCTGATGTGTGCAGATTTTTCAGCGCAGTGGTTTGGATCCTGTGTCTGGAATGGATTCATGAAATGGATCTCTCCTGCTTCTCCTATCTCCTGCAGCTTCTTGTGCCCAACAAGCTGCTTTTAAGGATTGTGGAGCCATTAAAAAGATTAGGATACAGCACAAGGGCCTATAGTTCAAAGCTAAATTAGTCAAAATAATAACAACAACAACAACATTCAAAATTGTCTGCTCATAAATGTTCCCTTCTGTGAATGGAATAGGAGCTCATACAAGAATGGTGTGCAGTTTCTGCAGATTCCCACTTCTTCCTGTACCCACATTGTCCTGCTATATTCCTATGACCCTTGAGTGCAGTTTGGTGTACATCCAGGAGGCTGGAAGCAGAAAAGATTTGTTCCTTGCAATCATTCCATTCATAGGATCCAACCCACTGTTACTATGTAAGAGAGCCATTAAATAAAAATGTCTTGACTTGAGTTTTTAAACCAACTTCCATTGAAATAGTACATTTGTGTCATTGTACAGACCTGTTCTGTCACTGTACATACTTAAGTTTGTGATGTACAAAAATAAGTGTCCGACTCAGTTTCTTAAAAAGTAAGCATCCAAGCACCACAGGGCACAAGAAAGTATGGAATTAGCAGAACTTACTGGCAATGTTTCCCAGTGTCAAAGTGGAAATGCTCATCATTCAGTATTTGGTGGAGACTTCTTGAACATAAGCTAAATTGGTGTTTTTGTTACATGCCATTTAGGAGCTGTTATAGCAAGGGGCAAAAGGGAGCTGTGAGTTTGTGTTGTAGTTGCTGCAGTGTGTGTTTAAAATTGCAATATTTTAGGTGCCTAAACTGTTCAAGGGAGGGGGAACTGACTATCTTTTGTATGTACTTTAGAAGAGAACTCTGTAAAGGAATGTAAGGGTTATAGCCTCAAGTAACCTATCTACTGTTTGTTCTATCCAAGTGAGTGTATACGTAGAGGAGTACAGCACTTCCTGGTACCAGCATGTACTAGGCAATCTCTGTTGCCCAGGATACCAGGCTCTTACCAACATGTTGCTTTGCAGGATAGTTAAGTTCTTGCTGCTGTATTCTTTCTTCCTCCTTACATATCTTCAGAGCATTCTGCTCTTAAATAGTTCAGACTAATGGTGAACATTTCCATTGCTCTTTAACAGTATTTTTTACTTTAAAAAAAAGCATTTGCAGTGTTCTGAGCTTGGCCTTTGTGGGTTTTTCCTGTGTTTAGTAATTCCATTAAGTTACTTCGCCACAGTATTTCTAAGCACCTGAAAACATAATATGTGATATTTTCTTCTCAAAACCTGTAAACCAGCATTTTATTTGGGAGATTCTACATAGTATGTTGCAACTGTCAAAGTGAAACTAAGTGTTAGAGGAAACTGAGGTCTACTGTTCAGATATACTTAAGGTATAGTAGCATGCAGCTCCATCTCTAACACTGGCCACGTATTTGAATAAAATGAACACATTTGTAGTTTCAAAATGTACCACAAAGTGCCATTAATAGTGATTTCATGTTATTTTAGTACTTTATGAAAGTGTTGTACATACAAATCTTCTACTTTCACGGGGTGGGGGGAATGTATTTTCCCAAGGCTTCAGAATTTCTGGAATCTTTACTTTTCTAGTATATATCAATGTAATAGCTAAGTTCTGTCATATATCATAAGCTTCCTCTCCTACCTGGCTCAAGTTGACCACTTCTGCATACCCAACAAACCACACTTTGACAGGATGCCCAAATCTGGTGGAATGACAAACAGAGGTTTTTTTTCTTTCCTGCAAACCAGGATTCAGAACAAACTATCTTGCTGCATCTGAATATTTATTTAGGCATTCTGCTTTTGTCCTGAACAAGGACTCAAAACACAGCACTATTCTTCTTCCTTATTATCCTCACAACAACCAGGTTAAAGTGTAGGTTAAGCTGTGACTAACCCTTAGTAAATTTCCAGGGCGGAGTGAGGATTTGAAGGGTCCCCTAGATTCTAGTCCAATCACTACACCATGCTAGCTTCCAGAGTACAAGTGATGTGCTGTTGTTGTACTTGATATTTTCTTTTCCCTACTTAACATACCCTGACTTGGATAGCCAGGCAAGCCAGATGTCATCAGATTTTGGAAGCTAAGCAGGAGTCAGCCTTTGTTAGTAATTGGATGGGAGGCCTCCAGAGACTATCTTGGTTACAGAGCCAGGCAGTGGCAAACTACCTCTGTTAGTCTTGCCTTGAAAACCACAGCAACTGTTGCCACAAGTCAGCTATGACTTGACAGCACTTTCTACCACTATTAATATCATTTGTTGGCAGAAAAATAGAGCATGATAAAGTGTTGTTGTTTGAAGGGAACAGCAACACTGGTTTCATTCTTATAAGTTTGTGCTGCCTTCTTGTCTTTCAAGACTTGTATCATGGTATATGAAGCCATGATGCCTTCTCCCCTATGGAGGCTTCATTAATTTGCAGGTGGCTTGATCTTCTCAGTTTAAGCCGCCTTTAAAGGACAGAGTTATGTGCACATATTTTTGCATTGTGCAAGATGGCTGGAAGAAGCCAAATCATATAACTTGAGCTGAGTTGTAAAGACCTGCATGCGTTCTTCTTTTAGCCTTGGGCACAACTGTGTAGGTGAAGTTGCACTAAAACATCACCCCTGCTGACTAGTAGAAGCCTGTTGGAGGCTCTCTTTGCCCTCATGTTCAGTCTCAACTGCTCAGCTGTATGGCCTAAAAATTAAAGAGTTTTTAAATGCTGACTTCAATCCCGAATGTGGATTATGCATGCTCACAATAAAGTTGACTGGTGGAGTAGTTGGCAGATGCTGAAGAATAAGTTCTGTTTTTAAGTTCCATTTGTTCTTTATTTAATTTGCTTCTCAGTCACTGTACTTTGATTAGGACTTTAGGCAACAGGTTGGTTCGGGGGAGATTTGGGCATCTTTTGGGGAGCCCTTGTAAAGAAGCACTTCTTAAAAGACTTTAAGAATTATTTTTTTTCTGAAGAAAAATAGTGACTTACCTAATATTTTCTGGTTTCTTGCAGTGAACACCTACCTCTTCATGATGCAAGCCCAAGGCATCATGATTCGTGAAAACATGAGAACGATAGGAGCGCAGGTTTATGAGCAGGTGGTCCGCAGTGCCTATGCCAAGAGGAACATCAGTGGGAATGATTCAGGTATGAATCTTTATAAACCTTTATAAGTCTTTCAACGTGAGGGAAATAAGTCATGTGGAAATGACATCTCAAATGTGTGTATGCATGGTGAGGGAAATAAAAGATTTTCCTTTTGAAATGGCTGTATCCCCAGAAGCACTGGAGTACTGCAGGATAGTGAATACATGATGTATTGCATCATCTGGAGCAGGTATTTGTAAAGATACTGAAGTACTGCTTTCCTTTGAAGATGCAATTCAAAACCAGAAAACTGGAATTCCACCTCCACACTACTGTGTGTGTTGTAACCTGGCAAGGCTTTATACTGATGTGATGTGTCAACCCATCATTTCAATATGAAGCAGCGAGCCTGTGTATAATTAAATGAAAATTCCTTGGAGGAAACTGCTTATATTACTGAGAAAAGGCACAGCAGTCTTTCAGAAATATCCTATTAAGATCTAGTAACTTTAATCTTTACCAGGTAGCAATTATTTTAAGTCGTACTTAAACAATACACACTGAATGTTAGTCACACAACCTTGAGATCCACATGTGTGAAGAAATCTATTGAAATACATTGCAGTTATACCAGAGGCTTGCTATGCTGTGCTTTTCCCCCTTACTGATATCACAGTTGATCTCTCATGTCTACATAGGCTAGCCAAATACTGATGGTGATGTAAATGTACACAGTTCCTTGGGTAATAATGAAGTATGCAGTGAGAGGGAAGGAATAAAGGATGCATTGGCCTGTGTTCCACCATGCTTAGCAGGGGAACTGGTTTCTACTGTTCCTTTCCACTGCAGACCCCACCTTTTGCCCTTTATACTGTTTCAGAAGGTCTGCAAACCCAGCACAAAACTGGGCAGCAGGAGGTGGGGGAGCGGTCAGGAGGCTGCTGCAGAAGGGGGAAGTGAGCAAGTCCTGCTACACAGAGTGCACAAATGGTTTTATACACACCATTACATCACTAGTCACCCCAAAAGAAGTGGAAAAAAGTAGTGATAATCACTTTGTGGGCTAGAACATGTGAAAGGATGGCATAAAATTCTTGGCTTTTAGAGGGGATTCCATGTTTTTAGAGCTCCTGCTGAGGATGCGAAACCTGGTTTTGTTGTTCCTCAGGTATGGGAAAGAATAAATAGGAATCATGACCATTCCCATATGCTGGATAATCCCTAATCAAATTATTTGAGGAGCATTACACTTCATTTGGCAAGTATGGGTATCAGCTCTTGAGGAGATGGGGTGGAGATCCATACATTTTGGCTCCAAGGGAAAAATGAAGTCCTTTCTGGGATGTTGTGATGAGCTTTAGAGATGCTCCTGTTAAATTGGCATCCTTGTGTGATTGCAGCAGTAAGCTCTCACAAAGCTCCAGATTCCACTTGTAGATCAAAGCACAACTGATTGTAGTCTGTTAAAACGAACTGCATCTCAATTTAAGAGCAATGCATATAGTTCCTTAATTCCTATGGAGACCTTTAAGCCTTGGTTTGCCTCATACCATACTCTCAAATATATCAATTTTAACGATTCCTAGAAGACTGAGCCAGGTGTGGGAAAGGCGGTTGTGTGTTTTGTCAGCCTTTTGTATGCAGTAGAAAATACAATAAACTTGTGTGGTTGTAAGTTGTCTATTTAATGTAAAGTGTGCATTAAGTTCTTCTCATTGATAGTTATCAGCACTTGCTCCAATATTCAGTTAATCCTCCCAAGGAAAAAACCCCAACTAAACTAACTTGCAATTGGGTTATGGTTAGGAATTGAATGGGTTAGGAATGGAAACCTGATAGCTCTCTCAGTCATGGCATTAGCTACTAAGAAAAAAATCAGTCCTCAAAAATAACTTTCTTCAGCAATGCAGGACAAAGAAGCGTAAAATTTGGAATTGGGGTCAAAAATACCCCTCATTGAAAACATCAAACCTCACAGAAATGTAAATAGAGTAAAATTGACCTCCATCACTTTTAAAGCACAAGACACAGTTTATTTTAAAGAAAGCAATTAATTTTTAACTATTATAATACTGAAACTGCCACCATGTGCGAGTTGCCTGCTGCTGCCACCACATGGACGGCTCACACATGGTGGCAGTGGTGGGCAAGTCACACATGGTGTCATCTGTGGGCAAGCCTTGGATGTGGCTGAATAGTGGATCACTGTGTTACCCTTGAGGAAATTTTCTTGCAAAATGAGTTAAACTCACTGGCATCTCGTCGGGCAGGGGACATACATGCCCCTTCTTTAGGATGATCCTACCTGTAGAAATGAATACAAACCGATTATTACAAATTAAATACCAAACAACGACTATACTTACCTGTTGGATTTCCACTGCCTGCGTCTCTTGCTGTGAAATGTTCATCCCTGTGCATCTACAAAGGAGTAAAAGAGACTGATTACCACCATTTTAATATATGTTGCTACTACAGCTAGTGGACATACGGCGAATAACTGTTAGAATTGTTATATTGTTATTAAGTGGATTAGATTTTTTATTCATTGTTCATAGCTATTTATTGTATGGGAATAGAGGGATGGTTATTTATTATCAGCACTTGTCACTTTAATAGTTATGCTGCTGCACTTTTCTACACAGCTTTCATAAAAGTTTACATATTGATAATGTGTTAATCTTTTTTGGGTTGATTCAGTATATACCTCCGGTTGTGGGGTTCACCCTTAGTGTTTGGCAGCATGCTTACCCAGGGGTGCCTCTTTTGTCTCATTGTCTTGCAGGGGGCCAGAATGACCCCATTTTCCAAAACTGCAATACAGTTCAATTGGAGCATTTCAATGTGGTTATGAACATAAGGGAAGCTTTGAGAGAGCACAAACCCAGGGCTTTTACCTGCTTTTACTATATATACAACAATTCAGGTTGCAAACAGTGGTTTCCTTCGGGGGTTGTGTCAACCCCCAGTTCCAAAACTCATGTAAGACACCGGATCCAAAATGGTGATATTTTTGCACAACAAATATCTATTGTTTAAAAATTCTCTCCATAATTTATGTTTTAACTATTTGCTCCACCTTCCCATAAAATTGAGATAATACATGTTGGTCCATCTATTTATACATGGAAACAGTACTAAAATCATTTTTCAATATTTGTTGGGGGTTACTAGAACGTCTAAATACAATTATGCCACGTACTTTCACTTTCAAGCCAAGTCTATTGGGAGCCAGAATGACCCCTTTCACGAGTTAGATGAACCTCAGACTTAAAAAAGAAAGGCAGTGGGGAGGGAGGAGAGGGACTTCAGGGTATTGCAGCTCATTGAGGAGAAATCATAACAGGAATTGGGTGTCTGTAGAAAATTTTAAATGGGCAAACCAATCTTTTCAATTACTTCCATGGGCAAAATAACCCCCGTTTCTCATAGAGTAATAGAATTACAGGAAATTGTGAGGGAATTAAGGCTAGAGATGAGTTTTTGCTCATGACAACCCATATGTCATATATAATCTTGAGCAATAGCTACAGGATGCAGATTAAAACATAAGCCTTCTGGGCCAAGGCTGTGTACCATCAAGGGGAATTTCCTGTCTACCTGGGAAAACCTCTACCAGAGAGGTGACTTTGCAGCTCGAGGGAAGAAAGACTGACCAGGTTACAGCAGTGTCCCTTGCTTCAGTTTAGTTTGGGCAGAACTCTCTGTTTTGACACGATTTTCTGGTTTGATGTTGGTCCCTTGATTCACTTTCATTCTGAGGGGATTCCATCCATTCCCTTGCTTCAGTTTGGTTCTGTTGGGCTTCCCCTTGCATTTGGGGGTATGCCTTTGGCCACTGGCAACCTTGCCCTGTGTGTTTCTGCCTGAGACCCTGCTTGGAAATGTTTCCCCATAGGAAACAAGGGAGAGTGGCTGGGAGCACCTTCTTCAGGGGCCCATAGAACGACACCCCGGGGTCCAGTCTTCTTGAAATTTTGGGGAAGGGGGTCTTTAGAGGATAGTCAGGAGTGATTCCCTGCAAATTTGGTGGAATTTGATTGAAAAATCGACCCCCCCCCCCCTTGATAATTTTCTCCATAGGTCAGAGATAAAACATTGTCTACTTTTTTGGCTAACTGGAAACCCCTTATTGATTTTCTGCGTGAAACAAGGAAAAATGATTTGATGATTTGTGGTTTTGATTTTTAAGAAGATCTGGGAAAAAATAAATAGAAGGGGGGCAGTAGTAGAAAAAGAAATTTTGGAGAAATTAACATTTAAAGTATGATGTTTGCTAAAATAAGATAAGTATTGTAGAGAAAATGGAAAATGAAACATATTATTGTTTTCTTTCTAATTTCTGTCTCCCCTTCCCCCCCTTTTTTGTATACTTCTTTCACTCTTTCTTTTATTTCTTTGCCCTTTCTATTGGGCTTTTAATTCTATTAATAAAATTTTAAAAGTTCTTTAAAAAAGATAATTTTAATAGGGAATAATAGCCAGATAAATCTAGGATTCTCTGATCCATTTTAACCAAAATAAAGAATCTTTCCAAAATTTCAGGAATCTTGAATTTTTTGGGATCCCTGAAACCTGGATCCAGATTTCCCAATTGGGTGTGTGTGTGTGTGCACACCCTTAGACTGAGATCTTGTTATAACACCAACAACATTCAATTTATATACTGCTCTTCAGGACAACTTAACACCCACTCAGAGCAGTTTACAAAATATGTTGTTATTATCCCCACAACAAACACCCTGTGAGGTGGGTGGGGCTGAGAGAGCTCCTAGAAGCTGTGACTAACCCAAGGTCACCCAGCTGGCTTCAAGTGGAGGAGTGGGGAATCAAACCTGGTTCTCCAGATTAGAGTCCCACACTCTTAACCACTACACCAAACTGGCTCTTTTTATATTGTTACTTTATTTTTATTGTAATCCATCTTGAGCAAGACTCTGAAGAGGCGGCATATAAATAGCCTAAATAAACTAAAAGAAACCCTTGAGGAGAGAAAGTTGCAAAATAACACAGACGTGTTAACAGTGGAGGGTTGAGGGAGGACAAAGAGGTAGGAACAGGTGCAAGTAAGGATGAGGCAATAGTGACAGCGACATTCCCTGTCAGCTGGGCATCTTAGGGTGGATGAAGAGTGGGAAGGTCTCCATGCATTTTTCCTAAAGCCTCCTGCCCCCTCCAGCCTGGTTCTTGTATGTGGGGAGGGTAAAGAGGAAAGCCATTCCACATCCTCCCACTCTCATCAGCAGTTGCATACCAGTGGTGACAGCAAGAGGCTTTAAGCAGAAAGTATGACAGGCTCTCTACCTGCTCTGAAGATTGGCTAATTAGTGGTCTGGCCAATGGAAGAGTTGGGAAGAATGAGCCAATTGAGGAGGGGTGGGGGAGAATTTCCTGTGCGATTTTCCAAGTGCAATTTTCCTGTGTCATAAACAAACTGCTTATTTACTTACATGTTCATAGATGCAGAGGAGTTAGCCGTGTTAGTCTGTGGTAGCAAAATCAAAAAGAGTCCAGTAGCACCTTTAAGACTAACCAATTTTATTGTAGCATAAGCTTTCGAGAATCAAGTTCTCTTCATCTGACGAATAGAACTTGATTCTCGAAAGCTTATGCTACAATAAAATTGGTTAGTCTTAAAGGTGCTACTGGACTCTTTTTGATTTTACTTACATGTGTTAGTCATAGCTTTAATAAAACTACAAGCAACTTTGAAGAGGTTACAAATAGGTTTTGTGGAAAGAACAGTTAGAAAAAACAGTCATTTAATTATAAAACCCTGACATCTGAAACATGTCTGGCTCTTATGTTTTAGGGGTGGCACCTGCAGCCCAAGAAAGTATCAGTGCCTGTGTTGAACCCTAAAGGTATCAAGGCAGTTGTTATACAGAAATTGTCCCTTTTCAGTGCTGGCAACCATTGACTCACAGCTAGTTCTCAGCTTGGTCTCATTTTTTCAGTATTGTCACTGCCCCACGCCAAGGCAGAGATGGTCCACAAGAACATTTGAGTTTCTCTGAAGCCAAGTAATGTAGGTCTGCCTGACTCAAGCTTCCATATGAAAGTAAAGAGGGAAAGCCTGTACTGGCCTTTCAGATTGTTTGCTCTTTTTTCATATTATGCCAGATAGCTTGATTCAGTAAAGGAAGCCACAGCCTCCAGTCTGCAATGTAAGTAAGGCTGTCAGTGATATGGAGATCCTAAGAAACGTCCTACAAAGTCAGAAGCGACTTGACAGCACGTAACACACACAGCATTCATCTTCTGCTCTTTGGAAACTACTTTTTGTTCTGGTTTTCCTAATGCTGTTTTTAGGTTATTTTAGGGAGACTTTATGAAATAACTTGGCATCCAGTAGAACTACTAAGCAACAGAGGCAGTTGTCACAGAGTTCTTCGCTGCTAGAACGTATCATTCACTTGGCATTTTGGGATGAACTAGTCTCTCACTTAAGTGAACCACTCCCCCTTCATGCTTTTCTCCCTATGGAGAGAAAAGAAATAGGCCAAAACTTTTATAAATGGTGTGCTGGAACACAGGTTAAGATAATCCTTCTGCATTCCCATCCATAACATCCCTTCTGCTGCCACTGTTCATCTCTAACACTTTGCAGTTTTTGAAGAGCTTCAGAATTCTTAGCACACAGGTCTCCTGAACACCCCTGTCTTTGCTTTGAAACTGGAGTTTCCATAACGACAGTTCAGGTCTTCTCTTGCCTTTCCTTAAGCTTTCTGAGTCCTTCCTGAACCTTCCTGTTCACCCCACAGGGTTGTGGTAAAGGATAAAAAATAATCCTGTTATGTGCTCCTTGGGAGAAAGGACAGGATATAAAAACAAAAGAGAGTGAATTCTCATCATAAAGATCAACATGGTGTCCTATTGAGATACGTCTGCAGTAGTGGTATCTGGTTTCTCAGTTTTAAAAAGATGCCTTGTTCTTGCATCTGAAATAGTAGCTGTTGTAGCAAGATAGTGAAGTTGGGGGACTGAAATTCTCTCTCGACCCCAAGGTGTGAGACTTTTAATCTAGAAGACATAAAGAAGATGCTTTCAGTGCAAAGGCTTAGAACAAAATGGAGAAAATAGCTTGAACTACTTGTCTGATTTTAATAGGAATTTGTTTATGTAAATATTGGAATGACAATAACTAGTAGGCATAATAAACTTGCTCATCCAGGCCCTAATGGAGTGCCCTGGGCTGTCTTCTGTTTGCAATTCCACATTGGCCTTCCTCGTATTTGTGTATGAATAAGCTGCTGCAATTACTGCTGAACTCAATTAATGGCATGGGTTGGAGCAACTGAGGATCAAATTTAAATGTTGGATAAGAATAATAATGCTTTTCTGTCTTCAAATTCGGTATAGATTTAACAAGCTAGCTGGGGGCTTGTAAATTCCACATTGCAAGTGCAAGAAAATATCATTGCAAAAATCTTAGTATTCTCTGTATCAGCTATGACAGCATTACCTAATGACTTTCTAGAGTTTTTCTCCTTTCATTCAGATAGTTTGAGGCTTAATTTGGAATTAAATGATATGCAAATTCTTGTGGCCGGTGGCTGTTCTTTATTGCTCTGTAGATAGATGTGAAGAAGTGTGCTAAATGCAACAGGGCACTGCAAAATGTGTACTCTAAACTGCATGCATTATTTCTCCCAATCTAGATTATGCTGTTGATTTGAACCACAATGAAACCTTTCTGCAGACTACAACTTTTCTTCCTGAAGATTTTACCTATTTTCCAAACCATACCTGCCCTGAAAGACTCCCTTCTATGAGTGAGTACTGTAACTTTCTTTTCCATAGTGATTGCTTTCCCATCATTCCATGAGTAGGAGTGAGGTATCTTCTATCTTGGTGGTTCATTTGAAGTCATCATAGTTGATAAAGTTTTACAAATTTGCTATTGGTAGGTGGGAATTCATCAACACATGGATGTGTCGCTATTTTTTTAAAGTTAATCCAATTTGGTAACATGCCACTAAATTCAAATGCAGGCCTTCATTAGTTGTGTCTTAGTCATGTATATGGATTTCTAGATATCAGGATAACTTTCAAGACCATGAAATTAAAGTTATTGGAATGGTCCAAGAATAAGTCCCGTTGATCTCAGCAACTGTGTTAATCATATGTTTGCTTCCACTTTAATTCAATTAATTATTATTTGCTTTAGCTGACCTCATGCCTTAAACATGAGATAATTTAATAGAGAGTGCTTAAAATCCCTAAGGGGACTCTCTCTCCATCTTCCTGCATGAGGGATGGTATGCTCAGAAACTACTGCTTATGCCTCGAACCTGGCAATTGGACCACCATCCCTTGATGGCTTCCAAGTTTTTTGAACCAATTTCTATACTTGGTTACATTTGTGGGACAAATGTACATGAGGTGTGGCTATCTTTGCTACTTGCCATAGACTTTGAAGCTCCCCAGCTCCAAGACAAGTAGCAGTAGAGGATCATCTTCTCATGTCTTATTTGCAAGGCTGTGGTGTCACATGTAAACCTGTAGCAGATGTAAATTCTCTGCATTTGTGTTCTGGCTTAGAAAGCAGGGCTGAGTTCATGGATAGTAGAAGAAAGGCTAGAAATCTTTCACGGACAAAGTAGCTTATGGGCATGTAAAAATTGAAATGGTTGCAAAATAATAAGGGTGAATGAGTGCAAGAATTCCAAAAATATATGTTTTCGGTCAGACTGGGCTTGTTTTTCACGTTCTAATGTCTGATTGCTATGCAGAGGGCCCTACTGATGTAAATATGAGTGAAATCAGCATGGAGGAGATCCACCAGTTCTTCTCTCAAGATCCCGCTATCAAAATAGGAGGCCACTGGAAGCCTAAAGACTGCCTGCCTCGTTGGAAGGTAAGATGAAGAATGGGAATGCTGAAACTGGAGCTTTTCTAAATAATACCCTATGCAGCGAAACAATTTGGACCTCCTTTTTGCAGTTTGTCAAAAAGCTATTGGCTTTCAGCTTATCCAAAGGTTTGTGGATAACACGTGGCCCATAATTCCTCTCATAGTCTGCATAATAGTCTTGGTGTCACAGCTACCATAATCTCCATGAGCTTCACCCTTTTTAAGCCTAATACTTCCCCTCAAGTGCCCCGATTAAGTGACCCAACATGTAAATTAAAGTGGCATTTGGAGCTTCATGACACCAGTGGTGGAAGCAACTATTAGCCTGCGCGCGCGTGCGCGTGCACACACAGAGTCTTCAGAACAAGCACCTGCTGCATTCTGAAAGGTTAGTAGCAATATGGTAGACTAGAAACAAAGCCCATTGTGGGGGGAAAATACAACGGGCTCTAGAAAGGGTAGGGCAAGCAGGCCAGGCATTGCCGCCTCCCAGGACCACAATGGGGGGGCGGGTGCCATGGCTGGCACTTACGACCAGCAGCCTGTTCCGGCCCCGTTGGGGACAGATTGGGCCACCACAGGCAGGGAGCGCTAGAAAGGGTAGGGCAGGCGGGCCAGGCATTGCCCCCTCCGTAGTACGGCAATGGGGGGGGGGGGTGCCATGGCAGGCTTCTGCACCTGGCAGAGGCCTGTTCCAGCCCTGTTGGCACCGGATCGGGCCACTGCAGTTGGGGAGTGCTGCCAGGTAGGCAGGAGTATGAAAGCCACATCTACCCAGCTGGCAGGACCATGGTAGGTAGACCGGGCCTCCATAGGTCCAGAGGCAAGGTCTACTGAACCAGCCAAGGATGGGGAGGTAGACCTGGTCTCTGAGGGGAAAGGAGGCCAGGTCTACCAGCCCGGCAAAGGGAGCTGGAGCAGTAGGAGTGATGACCCTCATGCGCCTGCCAGCTGCCCCAGTTCAGCCTAATCAGGCTGCTGGCAGGTAGGTAGAGCTGCCAGAGGTGGGGAGGGGGGAGGGGAGAAGGCAGGCAGAAGTCTGGCAGGAGTAGAGGGGCAGATGGGGGGCGCAGCGCGGGCAGGTGAGGGAGGGGAGAATGCAGGGAAGGTGAGACAAGCAGAAGTCTGGCAGGAGTATGGGGCAGGCATGGGGCACGCAGTGGGGGAGGGGAGAATGCAGGAAAGTGAGACAGGCAGGCAGGAGTCTGGCAGGAGTAGAGGGGCAGGTGCGGGGCGCGCACAGTGGGGGCGGGTGGGGGAAGGGAGAATGCAGGGAAGGTGAGACAGGCAGGCAGGAGCCAGGCAGAAGGAAGCTGGCACATGCAGGGCGTGCGGCTGGGGCAGGGGTGGGCGAGGGGAGCAGACAGCATGGCACGCTTTGCTTGCCAGGTGCCCGGTTCGGCCCCGTTCGGCTAGAGGCACAGGGAGGGAGGGGAGCAGGCAGTGGGACGTGCTCCTGCTCCGGCCTCGTCTGCAAGCTCTGTTGCCAAGACTTGCTTGTCATCCCTGCTAGGGGTGCGCGCGAGCACGCCTGCGCTGTGGAATCCATGTGAGTCATTGACAACATGCTTTCTCAATTATGTTATAGGATTGTGCCTAAGAGTTACTGGCCCAAACCCAACCAATGAGCAGAGTGAGGATTTGAGCCTGAGTCTCTCGGATCATAATCTGACATTCTAACACTTTGCTGCTGGTAAAATCTGCTTGCACTTCAGTTTTCCGAGTTCCCAGTCTGGCACTATGGGCACACACAGCTCCTCCTTAGGCTGTGGCTTGCGTAGCCGGACTTGGTCTATGTCAAGCTGTGGCAACCTGCTTGGGGTGAAGCATCTTGCTAGCGTACCAAAAGATCAAATACTGTCTGGATATATTCTGAGTATTCTGAAAACCCTATCTTAATAGACTTCCAACCTTTCATGTCCTAATAGAACCTTGAATAGCAGCACAACCAAAGAGTTTAAAAAAAGTCTGTGAAACTTTTCTTCGTTTTCCAAGACAAAATATTTGTGTCACAAAATTACCCATTTTGATGGATTTTATTCTTGGAGATACTATTCATATATTCTTTGTACAGTCAGTTATTGCAGTAGTGCCTTGGCTTCAGAATTGCCAAGAGGGTAAAAACCATTGGTATAATGTGCAGTAGAAGGCACCAGTTAATAATGACCAAAGTTTTTTGAAAACATGTATTTTTACATTGGTAAAATCAATTCGTTTATCCATATGTTTAAACTTATGTATGGCCTGTGTGGACTCCTGGGTTACTATGTCCTGTGGATGTGATTCTGGTAACTATTTGTTCAGTGAGTTTTATTGTTGCCACACTACTGTGCCAAAACAATGCTTAATGTGCCGTATAATTATTGATAGTTCAGTGAAGTTTAGATTGCTTTGGAAATCTTCTAGTACTTGAAGGACTACCTCTCCCCCCACATTCTTGTGCAGCTGCCTCGTTCTTCTCAGCAAGATCTGTTTTAATGTTTGCTTTATCAGATTGCTTTTATACTTTTACCTGCCCAAGGTCCTGAGATGCTCAGGAGATAGATGAGCATATAAATACTTTAAATAAATCTAGGAGGAACTATTGAAGATTTTGAAAAGCTAATCAAGTTTTTTGTCATCTAGGTGGCAATCCTCATTCCATTCCGCAATCGTTACGAGCATCTTCCAGTCCTCTTTAGACATCTTATTCCAATGCTGCAACGCCAACGTTTACAATTCGCATTTTATGTGATTGAGCAAGTAAGTTACCTTGCATGCGCCTCTTTTTCCCAAGGCTAATTCCTCTCCATTGGAAATAAGAGAAATTGATGATGATTTTCTTCCAGGATACATTACGTAAGAGACACCATTAACTGCCATCCCTCTGGGGTTCTTGCTCAATGGTGTTAAATCTCCAGAGTGTGCCTGGAGTGTGTGGCAGTTAATCCTTGCCAAACTGTATACTGTGAAAGCTTTCAAGAGTTGCTACATAGTGTAATTCCATGCTCCAAAAATTGTTGTGGTTACTGGCATTTTGTGCCCAAGTTTTCTCTATAAAACTTCTAGGAAACTAAAGCTAATATTTTGTTGTAAGGTGCTTATGATGTAATTCCTAGGGTTTTAAAAGCTGAAGACAGCAGAAGTTTGTGTTTATGGCTGGAGGCCTTGTGAATGATAACAAAAATGGTTTTGTCTTCTTATGTGATTGGCTAGTTCTCATACATACACCGCTAGCCTGAACATTTGCTGTAGTGGCATATGTACTGAAAATAGCAATGCTAATAAAACTTTTCAAGCTTATAGAGCAAACTGAATTTGATGGAAGGAGGGAGGAAAGGAATAGGGGTGGATTTGTTTAGGTGTCTCTGTCCTGGAACAAGGTGACCATTGAGCTGTGTTAGTTCTATACATCAGTCATACTTTGGGATGAACAACAATACTGGGAGCTGCACATTGTGCCTGAAAGTCTCCTGTGTGTGTAACAGTCTCCTGTAATACATTTGGGGTTATGCAATACTTCTAGAGCTTGTAGCCTCCAGGTTGAGGACGGTGATGAGGCCACAAAACCAAACTGGTCGGTCTGTGCACAATATTTGGCAGATGGCATCTTGGAGAGGCCTAACCTGTTCAAGCAGTGTTGCAAGTAAATTGCTCTTAATTCTGAGAATCTTCCATTTTCTGTGTGCCTTCCTCTCTGACTTGGTTTTAACATGAATGTTTCTTCCATCCATTAATTCAAACCACTTACTCTTCAACATTGCCAGACGTTTTGTTTATTCATAGATGCCCATTGTTGTGTTTTTAAAAATACAAATCTATGAAACTACTTTTAAAAGGTTAGATCATTGGTCCCTCTTGTCTAATATTATGTATTCTGACTTGCAACGGCTGTTCAGTCTTGAGAACAAATCTTTCCCATTCCAGTTTCCTGAGATCCTGTAACTGGAGAAATCAGGGGCTGAATCTGGAATTATCTGCATATCAAGCATATGTTCCATGGAGCTATCCCCTTCACTAAGTTTATTGCTTGCATGATAGAATATGTACTTTGCAATGATAAAACCCCAGATTGAATACCTAGCATCTCTAGATAATGAATATGTTTTTCTGGGAAATATGGCCAGTAATGAGCTACATAGACCAGTGAATTAACTCAGTATAAAACAGCTTCATAAATTCATTCTAGAAAATGTGTTTTTGAGAGCCTTTTGCCTATTCCAGATATTGAGAGATGGACTTTCCAATAAATAATAATAACAACTGCACTTATATACCGCTCTTCTAGACAGATTAGTGCGTCTCCCAGAGCAGTGAACAAGTTAGTGTTATTATCCCCACAATGCGGCTGGGAAGCTGGGGCTGAGAGGAGTGGCTTACCCAAGGCCACCTACTGAGCTCATTGTGGTAGTGGGATTTGAACCATTAGAGTGCTGATTTGCAGCTGAACCATTTAACCATTGTGCTACAGCATTACTATCTGCTCCTTTCAGAAGCTGGCAGTTGGGCATATAGCCATTTTGATCTATTGTGTGTCCACTTTTGAGTGAGGCCTAATTGTGCCAAGGGCTAGTATGGCAACTCTGTGGCATTTAAAGTTCTCTTGTTAGTTTCTGGGGTAATCTAAAAACGTCATGGTGCTACTCATGTAGCCCTGATCTGTTTGACATATGTCCAAACAAAGAACTACTGCTAGCTGAATTGCCAGTTTAGCAAACGGCAGCCTTTAGTTTAGAAAGGCCTAAAACTGTGCATTTCTCCTTAGAGAAGTGTATGGATACAAAATATGTGCTTTTGAACACATGCCCATACATGTGCACACACTCCATTGCACACTCATTGGGACCAAGTTTCTTTATGCAGCCATCTTCTATCTTGTGAATACGCTTAAATGTAATTGACATGTTTGGGTTCTCTTGCTAGGCTGGTAATCAACCTTTCAACCGTGCCATGCTCTTCAATGTTGGCTTTCGGGAAGCAATGAAGGACTTGGACTGGGATTGTCTGATATTTCATGATGTGGACCATATACCTGAAAATGACCGTAACTACTATGGATGTGGGCAGATGCCAAGACACTTTGCTGCAAAACTGGATAAATATATGTATATGTAAGTGTAGTAATGACCCATCTCCCTTTTGTGCACTTAAGATACCTTTTTAAAAAGGGGGTGGGAATGAAGGCAAACATCACTTTAGCTCATGGCTGATTTTGTCTCCACCCTGGAAAGCTATGGCTTATGACAGGATATAAACAGGCCACTCAGTCTGCCCAGATCTCTGATAAGTTCTGTTCACAACAAGTTTGACTAACTTTGTTTATTCTGTCTTCTTAATACAGCCTCCCTTACAGTGAGTTCTTTGGAGGGGTGAGTGGCCTAACAGTCGAACAGTTTCAAAAAATCAATGGCTTTCCTAATGCCTTCTGGGGCTGGGGCGGAGAGGATGATGACCTCTGGAACAGGTACTTGGCATACAAGAGGTGGAAGGGGTCACATGTGCAAGTTCTAGTTTAGTATGGTTTTCCCACAGGCTACCACATCCTTAGTCTCATGCAAGCAATGAAGTGTTCCATGCACGATGTAACACTGGTAGAATGATTATTTTTGATAAGCTGGTGGGGATATTGCATCCTGAGCGAACCTTATATGCCAGTCTCAGCAGTTCAAGTTGCCTGAGGGCTCTTTCTAGTTCCATTTTGTATTGATTGGCTCCATTCCTCATGGTTGGTGCCAGTCTTACTGAGTAGCGTTTGGCTTCATAACCTGTCCCATAACCTCAGCATCTTGTACAAACCTTGGTTGATTTTAGAATAATGTGTTTTTTTTGAGATGGGTGGATTGAGGACAGGAACACAAGTTTAATCTGCAAAAGTGTGCTCCTCAAAAGTTTAATGTCTAACACAGAATAATCACTAGCTACAACTGAAAGCAAACATACTGTTGATGTAACCTATGTGTCAGCTCCCATGTGTCAGTTTTTAATTGTCTGTGTCCTAACAGTTTTAAGTATGTCTATCTTGTTGAGCTACCTTGTTGGAGACATTCCTTAGAAGGCACAGTGGAGCAATTGTTGTTCCGGTTGTAGAGTGTTAGAAAATGCTGGTTTCAAGCCAGCTGAAACCTTCTTCCTTTTTTTCTTTCCTTCAGGGTCCATTATGCAGGCTACTTGGTTACTCGGCCAGAAGGAGACACTGGGAAATACAAGTCAATTCCACATCATCATAGAGGTGAAGTACAGTTCTTAGGAAGGTAAATTAATTGTTTTTAAACTTTAATTTTCTGAACTTTTAGTTTTATTTTTTTAAAGGCAAACACATAAACACCATAAATAAGAGTATAAAAAGCCATCATAGAGCAGCAAAGAAGGAATCACCATTTGGAAAGAGGCAGTTATACTAAGAGTTTGCATGCACCTAAGTAAACCCTTGCCTATCTACCCATAGGAACACAGTCAATACATACAATGAAATATATAGTATTGAGCATTAATATATTTTTAAAATCTATTACTGTGGCAAATTAATATCTGTATGTACCTCCGGCGTGTGTGTGTGTGTGACAGTTAATCACTCCATCTGTTAGTATATATAGTTAAAACTGTTTAAACTGTATTTTATCTTTGTTGTTGTTACTTCATGATGTTAATGTTCTTGTTCAACTTGTTATTTCTTCTTCTGTAATTATAACTATTTGTTTCTCAATAAATAATTTTTAAAAAAAGAAATGGCTGTATCCCAGCATCTCTGATCCAGTGATGGAAGCAAAGAGAATCACAGGACTTCCACTACTGGGTCAGACAAAATGGGACAGCAACTAGCAGAAATCTGATAAGTTTTTTGGAGGAAAAAGAAAATTTCACTATTTCAGCCACTGTGTATCCTATAACATAATTGAGAAAGCGTGTTGCTGATGACTCACATGGATTCCACAGTGCAGGCACGCTCTCGCGCACCCCTAGCAGGGATGACAAGTGAGTCTTGGCAACAGGGCTTGTCAATGAGGCTGGAGCAGGAGCACGTCCCACTTTCTGCTTCCCTCCCTCCCTTTGCCTCCAGCCAAACGGGGCCGAGCTGGGCACCTGGCGAGCGAAGAAGCGCACCACGCTATCCGCTCCCCTCGCCCACCCCAGCTGCGTGCCCTGCACATGCCAGCCTCCTTCTGCCTGACTCCTGCCTGCCTGTCTCACCTTCCCTGCATTCTCCCCTCCCTCATCTGCCCCCGCCACACGTGCCCACCCCTCTACTCCTGCAAGACTTTTGCCTGCCTGTCTCACCTTCCCTGCATTCTACCCTCTCTTACACCCCCGCACCTGCCCCTCTACTCCTACCTGCCCGCCAACTAGGGCAGCTGGCAGGCGCATGTTTCCTTATTCCTGCAACCGAAGCCCCTTTGTCCTCTTCAGATTAGCCCAAGCCTTCCAAACTACAAATGGAATATTTCCGTTGGGTAAATCTGCAACTATACCAGTGGTTAGAAGTTATAGGATATGGGAGACGTGGGTTCACTGACCTTGGGCCAGTGACTGACTTTTTAGCCTCACCTACCTAAGAGGGGTAAGAGCCCTGTGGCACAGAGTGGTAAGCTGCAGTACTGCAGCCCAAGCTCTGCTCACAACCTGAGTTCAATCCTGGTGGAAGCTGCGTTCAGGTAGCCAGTTCAAGGTTGACTCAGCCTTCCATCCTCCCGAGGTCGGTAAAATGAGTACCCAGTTTCCTGGGGGTAAAGTGTAGATGACTGGGGAAGGCAATGGCAAACCACCCCATAACAAAAAGTCTGCCAAGAAAACGTGATATGATATCCCCCCATGGGTCAGTAATGACTCGGTGCTTGCACAGGTGCTTTACCTTTTACCTAAGAGGGGGTTTGTGAGGATAAAATGGAGGAGGGGGGAGAACTATGTAAGTTGCCCTGAGCATGTTGAAGGAGGGATCAGGTAGAAATCGAATGAATCATTCCTTCTCGGTGCAGAACTTTAGTTCTGCAGTGCATGAGCAACTTTGTTCACAGCTTTTGTTACTGAGCTAACCTCATTTTTTAGGGAAGCTCTCAGCTGTCTTCATCACATCAGGCATTAGGCTTTTACAGTGCCTTTTCTTTCTTGATTGACAGGCTTGCAGTATATAGGGTGGACTTTCAAAGATAATTGAATTTGCATTGTAAAGTTGCATTACATTCACTGTAAAAGTAGCTTGTGAGTATACCCCTGTGCTTATGGCAGCCCCTTTTGAATTGCCATCTGGTAGCTTCAGTTGCCATCAAGGTTTGGGTTAATTTAGTTTTTCACAATTCAACAGGAGAAATCCCATTATGGTAGAAAAACATATGTAACCTTAAAGGAGGAGTGAATTTGCAAGCTCCAGATGTGAATTAGCTGCACCACTGTTTGAACTTGTACTCTGCTTTTTTTTCTCTTCAACGTGGCACTTGTAATGGTTTTGAGCCTCTTGGATTGCCCATGTAGCCAGTTCCACAGTGCAAAGACCAACATGTGACATGGATTGTTTTTAGATGTTTTTCCTTCTAAAGCAGTCTTTTACTTGCCTTAAATTTTCAGAAATCTCTTGTAGCCTGCTGTTTTGCTTAGTAATTCAGACCCATTACCTACAGTATAGTTTACAGTATCCCAATGGATGCTGCAGTGGTTACATTTCAGCCATGGTTCTGACAGAGATTGAAATGGTACATCATCTCCCTGAAATACACACGTGTGCTTGATTTGGTACTACTCTGAAAGTGTGCTTAGGGTATTTAGCTTTTGTCTCTGTATGAGTTTCTTTCTACTTAAAAGAGCACAGAACCAGGGGCACACCCAGTAGCCAGTGCACAGGTCTTGCTTGGGAGAGATTTGCCTTACGAATTCTTGCCACAAACAAAATTAGAGCACTACTTATATTCTGGAAGTGGAGCTAAATGGATATATTGTGATTATACCTTCATCTGTTTTCTTTCCAAAACATGAAGGCTAGAAATCATTTAAAATATTTCTGAAATTGTAAATAACCATTTTATTATATTTACTTAATTTATACCCTGCTTTTCTCCCCAATGGGAACCCTAAGCATCATACATCATTCACCGCTCCTCCATTTTTTCTCACAACAACCGTATGAGGTAGGTTAGGCTGAGAGTGTGACTGGCCCAAGGTCGCCCAGGAAGCTTCCATTGCAGAATGGGGATTCAAACCTAGATCTCCCAGATCACAGTCCAATACTCTAACCACTAGATCACATTGGCTCTCTGTTTTCAGTATTTAATACTTGGCTAGGACTCTTCCATTGTTCATAAGTAGACACCAAGATATTTTTACACCTGCTTTGGATGACTTCTTCCTGGCGGCTTCTATAATTGCAGCATAGTACCAGTTGGTAACCGAACTTAGTGACAATGAAGAAGTAACTAACAGATGTATAAAAATTACCTACCGGATGGAATCCCTTCCTGGGTGGTTCCATATGAAGTATTAGATCTGAGAACTGTCGATAATGAACAACAATGTTTAACGTATAAGGAGATAACGCGAATAGAATCTTCTAAACTAAGAATTAAGACGCAGGAGGAGTTGTCTCCAAGTTATGACTGGTTTCAATATAGACAGATTAGAGATCTTTATAATTCAGACTGTGTGAAGGGAGGGATAAGAATGGAGAATTCGGAATTAGAGGAGGTAATTTTGCAAGAGGATAAAAAGGAAATCTCTAAGACCTATAAAGTGTTGTTAAAATGGTTTACAGAAGATGAGACAGTCAAAGTTCAAATGGTGAAGTGGGCAATAAACTTTAATAAAGAAATAACAATGGAGGCGTGGGAATACCTGTGGAAAAATATGTTGAAGATTACGACATGCACCAATATAAAAGAGAACGTCTATAAAATGATTTATCGTTGGTATTTGACACCAAAGAAAATTGCGTTAGGGAATCAGAACATGTCAAATAAATGCTGGAAGTGCAAAAAGCATGAAGGATCTTTGTATCACATGTGGTGGACTTGTGAGGTAGCTAAGCAGTACTGGGGGGAAATAATAGAAGTAATAAGTGAGATTTTACAATTTCAAGTTAATAAAAACCCAGAACTGCTACTACTGAACTTGGGAATGGAAGATATTCCAGCACAATATAGGACATTGTTATTTTATATGACAACAGCGGCTAGACTTTTATATGCGCAAAAATGGAAAGTACAAGAAGTGCCAACTATTGAGGATTGGATTTATAAATTGCTGTACATGGCGGAAATGGACAAAATGACAAGGAAACTGAGAGATCTCGATCCAGGACAGTTCAACATGGATTAGGAGAAACTGAAACACTATCTGGGGAAAAAATGGGAGGTTGGAGGAGAACTGTGGCAGTTTGAAAATTACTGAAATACAATAAAAGAAGAGAGAAGTGACTTTACCGGGGGGAGGGAATTTAAACAAGGAGTTCTAAGCAATTATTTTATTTGATTACCATATATAGTAGTAAATAATAGAGGTGTTATTATAAGAATTATAAGGATATAAGTTAACTAAATATATTTCTGGCAGATAACTGTATAACAGATAAATTATATTTTTAAATAGATTGAATATAAGAAATGTGGAAATGGGAAAGAAGTATATAGTAACATATAGAATATAAGTTAAATTGAGTGACATATATTGAATGTATACAGTGTTATAGAAGCATTTAGTAGTATGTGGAGTATGGGTCAAATTGGTTGACCCATATTGACGTGATTAAGTAAGAGAATAGTAAACGGATATAATGTTATATTATTAAAGAATATATGCTAGAAATGTAATAGTTAGCCTTATAAGGTAAAAGGGGAAGGGAATAAAGGTAGTACTGTGATATAACATAATATATAAGCTTAGAAGAGAATGAAAGTAGGTTTGATAGTATAAAGTAAGTTTGAAATGAGTAAGAAAAAAAAAGATAAGGGGTTGGAAAACTGTTGGAAGTCAACAAAAGGGGGGAAAGGGAGGGGGTTAGAATTGAAATTATTTAAAGGGAAATGATTGTATGGAATATTTACATAATTTCTAATCCAATAAATTTTTATTAAAAAAAAGAAGAAGAAGTAACTAACAGATTTTTGGAAGTATTTTCAATCAGTATTGCATTGTGCACTTTGAATTACCTGCATATTCAAGCACAGAATGAGCCTCTTGTGCATAAAATTCTAGGCAGATTTCCAAACTCCTCCTTTCCCTGAGCAGCCACTTGAAAGAATGAAATACCTTCCTCTTCCCCACTTTCATTCTGTTGTTGCATCACAGTTGTAGCAAGTTGGCAAAGACTGTTGATTCTCTTCTAAAATTAGCTTTGAACTGCTTGCAAGTTGAGTCTGAGGACTTGAAAACGTCCCCCAAACTCCAAATGTGTGGTGAGTTTGTGGTTGAGTAGTGAAGGAGAGGTACTTGGCACATGCATCAAGGCACTCAATACCTCTTTGCAGAATCCAGAACAGAGCTCTGGCATTAATGACAATGTTTTTTGAATCTGAGCCATAGACCATATTAAACTTATGAAGATTCATCCCCTTCCTCCAATAAACCTGTAGCACGAACCCCAGCATTTATTGTGGAGGACAGCAGTAAAATTGGTTGCCTTCTCTGAAGAGGCAAAGGTCTAAAATGTGACAGCATTAAGATGCTGATCTTTTGCTTCCTGTCTCAACAGATTGGAGTTGCTGGCAGTGGCAGATGAAGGAGAGCACACTTGAACTTTTGTCACTTACTAGTTGTCATGTCTCAGGGACGGGCCCCCAAGGCTCAGTACTACCTGAGATTCCAGTGGCTTGTCATATTGAAATGGTTTCTGTGGGGGGAGGGGAGAAGCTGTCAAATCATTATCCAAATAGCTGTTTAGCTGTTAACTCAGCATGATACTTAAATGGGTGGCCAAACTGCTCCTGAAAATGAAGCAAATACATTGAAGAGCTGCAAGTGGTGTGCTTGTAAAACCACATTAGAAGGAATATAGGACTTACACCATCAAATTGGATGGTGTATATATGGTGTATAATAAAATGCAGGTTTGTGGAATTGTTGAGAGGGGATCTTGGCTCTTGATAGCCAGATTCTTGGGACAGATCTTTTCCAGTATAATTAACTATCTGTAGTCGAAGGCCCTTCTGCAGTCGTTACTTCTCCACTTTACATTGGTGGATCTAAAATATATCTGCCTTCCATTTGTATGTGTTCTTTTGGCTCTTCAAAAAATCCAGTCACTTACGCATTGAACTGCAAAATGGCCTTTCTATCACATTCTTAATCTTAATCTGATGCTAACCATTATACCACATGGACTTTCACTGCTTTGTGACTCTCTCCACTCTTGTAACTCAGCATTTCAGAAGTTATCCCTCTGCTTTAGAATGCAAGTTAATCTGGTTTATGATGCATAGGATCCAAGAGGCTGTAAACTCTGCTAGCAGTTCCATTGATGTGACTGATTGGCAGCTCTGGAATGTGGAGAGCTCCTTCCAGTGGAAGTATTTGAAAACATTCTTCCATTTCCTGCCAGTAGTGAGAATTATTTCAGGTCTGTGGGACCGTAATGATGATGGTTAAATTTAAGTAGGTCTCGCATGGATGGGGCAAGTGCCTACCAGATCCTTGAAAATGGCTGTCTCCTGAAGGAAGAGTGGGATATTAAACTTGTACAGTGTAGCATAGTAGTTAGTGAATGGGTTGCAAGTCAGCACTCTTATTAGCTTGACTCCCACTACTGCTATAAACTCTGCAGGTGGCTTTGGGTAAACCACTCCTCTCAGCCCCTACTCCCAAGCTGTATTGTGAGGATAATAGTAACACTGACTTTTTTCACTGCTCGGAGTGTAGCACTTATCTGTCCAGAATGGCAGTATATACGCACACTATTGTTAATAATCCACCCGAAAGGCCTGACTGACTGGTGTGTTTTAATCTTATACCCAGTATAACTGGCTTCAGTAGGGTCAGCTTCAGCCTGGTCCTGTTCTGCTTGCGGAGGTGCTGTCTAGCTGATACCATCCAGTAGTTTGTCAGAAAGAGGGAATCCCCACCCTGCCAGTGCTTTCACCATGTTGAGCTTCCTCGTGGGCATTCCCTGCTGACGTTCCTACAAACCACCCCACAGACCACCTCACCCCACCCTACAGACCAACAAACTAGGATTAAAATATTCCATGTGGCTGCAGAGACATTTTCTTCTCTTCCTCCTGACTCATTGTTTTATCTAGCCCAAGTTCAAGTCCAGCATCCTCTACAGATCCAGCTCTTCCTGTTTTTCTTTTATTTCCAGTTTTTCTCCATGTCTTTTTTTCTTTGTGCTCTCTGTTTCTAGGTCTGAAACAGGCAAGATCTGCTTGTATTGAGCTTTTAAATATTGTTTTTGGATATTTGTTTATGATTTTCGTGTATAATGTTTTCTTCAGTTGTTAGCTGCCCTGATCCCATTTGCAGGGAAGGCAGGGTATAAATTTGATTAAATAAATAAATAAAAGTTTTGTGCTATTTGGAAATACTCCGTAGCACTATTCTCCAGATAAATTTTTGCTCTAAGCTCTTTTTATTCCTTTAAAAAACTAGATTAATCTTTCTTTGCAATTCAATCACTTAGTCTCTCTGCAATATTTAAACACCCCCTATTGGGTAATTGAGAAGGTACCATATTTGCTGTCCAAATTATGGAGTGCAGGCTTCTCTTAATCATGATTTAAACTCCCAGATGAACAGGCCAATTTAAATCAAGCTTTTATTTCAGATAATTTCCCAAACAAAACTATGTGATTGCTTGCTTATAACCATTAAAACATACATGCTTTCAGCTAAGTGGAACTTCTTTACCATTAAGTAGGATGCACTTTTGTAACTTAAATATTTAACATTTTTTATTTTGAAAAATGTAACATTACATGGCATGATAACTTTTTGCTCATTATTTTTGTCAGACTTTATATAAACTAATCACATGCATATACACACAGCGACAGTATAAATGGGATTCCATGAAAAATGTCAATGAGATCCTCTTCTCAAGCCCTGCTCTTTGTGTTCCCATCTGCAGAACTGAGGCAGGTGGGAACCAGAGACAGAGCTCTTTGAGTGGTGGCACCTTGCCTTTGGAATGCTCTTCACCTTGAAGCTCACCTGGAACCTCCCCCCCCCCCCTTATTGTCACTTAGGTGCCAGCTGTAACATTTTTTCTCCAGGCTTTCAACTGAGAGGTTATCTGTTAAATTTACATTCTGCTTCTAGCCTAGGGACCATGACACTGCTGTAGCACAGTGGTTAAGTGGTTTGGCTGCAAATCAGCACTCTACTGGTTTGAATCCCACTACTGCCATGAGCTCAGTGGGTGGCCTTGGGTAAACCACTCCTTTCAGCCCCAGCTCTCCAGCTGTATTGTGGGGACAATGATAACACTAACTTGTTCACCGCTCTGGGTGAGGCACTAATCTGTCTAGAAGACAGATTAACAACAATAAACGTTGTTGTTGTTGTTTAGATTGCTGGATATTGAGTTGTGCTTCTTGTTTCAGTTACTAATTCTGATGATGCTGTGTTCTTACTTTGAGCCTCCTTGAGCAGGTGTCTGAGATAAAGCATATAAATTCTCTAAATAAGATACATGTCTTCTTTGGCCAGTTCCCCTCATTCCCTTCAGTCCTTCAACTGTAAGGAGATTTTCCCTGTTGCAGTTTAGAAAATCAGGACTCTTTGAGCCAAGCTACAAGTGACACCTGACACGAGTTAGACACTTAACAGCTTCCCTCAAGTTTTGATGGGAAATGTAGGCGTCCTGGTCTTGCAGTTTGGCTCTCCATTTAATTGAAGTTTACAGAGCAGCAGTCTATGGAAGGAAGAACATGCGATCGGGAGGAGAGTTCAAGCGTCGGGCTCTTTTCAGGAGCCCCCCTTCCCCTCCGCTGGGTGTGAGGGGGTGGTTTCTGTAGACTTCAATTAAATGGAGAGCCAAGCTGTAAGACCAGGACGCCTACATTTCCCATCAAAACTTGAGGGAAGCTGACAAGTGTGTCAGACATCACTTGTAGTTTGGCTCTCAGTGCATCTAATCTGGTCTGGAAAGCAAATTCTCTCTTGCTTGGTTACTGCTTTAAACTGTGACAGGATTTTCCCTTCCCTCAGTCAAATGCCCAACCCCAGTCAACCGAAAGCTTCCTTTTGCATGCTACTCTGGGTTTTGCACTCATGCGTGAGCACAGAGCAAGGCTATGTACCTGTAGAACAAACTTTCCAGAAGGAACAGCTGGATGGAGTGATGAGGCATACACAGTCCTCTCTTTTCACATAATGGTACATTGACTGCCTGTGTTCTTCCCCCATAAGAGAAGAGGAAAAACATGTTTGTGCCCTGTAGGGTTCAGTCCACATGTGGAGTACCCACATGGATATTTTAAAATCAACTTTATTGTCAATAGGACTGAGCAGGTAATATAGTTGGATATATTGCTGTTCCCATTCAGGTACTTTTGACAATGTTCTCAATAGCTGATCTGTTGTATGTACTCCATTACCCTAATTCCCTGCTGCTCAGTTTTTGAATTCTTGTGCATTTAGAGGTGGGAGAGGACAATCCATATTGTCCCGGAATATTCTGTACTCTGGAATATTAGGTATTCTGGAAATGTTTTGTTGTTGAGATGGGTCTTAGTGGCTCTCTCCTTGCCTTAATATCTGAACCAGATTGGCCTTAATGCCACCACTTCTTTCTTTCTCGACATAGGTATGCGCTGCTGAGGAAGTCCAAAGAGAGGCAAGTTTTGGATGGCCTCAACAACTTGAACTATTTTCCAAATGTTACGTATGACGCCTTGTATAAAAACATAACTGTCAACCTGACGCCAGAGCTGGCTCTGGTGAATGAATACTAAGAGAAGATAAGAAGAACAAAACCACATGTTGATATATTGTTTTATAGGGTTCTCCTGGACAAGAAAAGTCTTGGATCTAATGAAGGATCACAGTATTTTGAAGAATAATACTGAAAGCATGCACGCAGATGGTCTGTGACTGTAGCCCTACTCGAACTGGTTGTGCAGCAAGCTCGGACTTCACTTGCTTTCTGATTTTTTTTTTTAAGGACAGTGGTTTGACCTGCTGCTTTGCCCCCTTCATTCCATCTCCTTAAACAATCTCCAACACCAAACTGTGATCAAATGTGCTTTTCCACTCATTAAATCAGTTTGGCTGAAAAGGACATTGTTGGCTTCTCGACTTTGGATGCCGGAAGCAATCCTGCAGGCAACAGCCCTAATGAGAGACAAACTGCATCTTACAATATCATTCTTCTACATTTGTGTCTGTATTGTTTTTTTTTAATTGACCTGCTTGAAGAGAAGATATATATATATATGTACAACAGAATCGCTTCTTAAAGAAGTGTTGGTGTAAATAAGCTGTATAAATCGCTTTCCTTTCTTTAAAAATTCTTTTATAATTTGAAGCTGAAGGTTTACAACTTAAGGTGATTCACATAAACCCCACATGTGCAGGTGTTTCAGCACATCATGACGGTGTTCGTGTGAGTAAATTGGTTCAGGATCACTTGCCTGATCTCTTGCAGGATTAGGAGCTTGGTAGGCTGTGATGCTTAAAAAAATGGAAGCCACAGCAGTGCTTTCTTTGGGGTGAAAAAAAAATGTGTGTGGAGGGATAGAAATTACATTTATAAAAGAACAAACACCCATCTTGCACCATTTTGTAGTCCAGTTGTTTCTGACAGTCCAGCATATTCTGCCATGTCCCATAGTGGCAAATACCAGTGGAATTCACATCCATCCCTGCTGCTTTGCCTTTACAAGTGATGGCCTCTCCAGTCAGTTGTGCTGGCTGTCACTTACCTTGAATCCCTTCATTTTTTCAGTGCAGTCTGAGTTTGGGCAGCCAACTGCAGATTGTTAAATCTGCCTTTCAAAAAAAATCTGTAGTGATACCTGTAATTTAATTTTTTGGGGAGGGAGGAGTTTTATGAATAGTATTTTGATATTTATTGTGTATACAAAACTGTACACTGAATTAATATAGGCTAAAGCTGTAGGTTAGGGCTCTTGGTTGTGGTAATTAACCAGAGAGAGCATTGCACAAACGTTGGGATAAGTTTATCCAGACTTCAAATTTACAATTAGAAGAATGAAGGGCATTGAGATTAGTTCAGGAAAAAAATGTGAGCATTGGGCAGAAGTGCTTGGTCCATATCCTCCATCCAGTTCGACAGATCCAGTTTTGTTTGAAGCTGTCGTCTTAGATTTGTGCCTTTTTTGTTTTTTGTTGTTGCTGTGGTTTAAAACCAATCCATCTGTTTATACAGTGTGTTCAAACTTTTTATTTTAACTGGGGTCTATAACTCTGGTAAAATGTCCTTTTTTTGCATTGCTTTTTAATATGTATTTATAGAGACAGATTGTGAGTACTTAACCTCAAAAGTGCTTTAATTTCTGTTACTGCATTGTTGCCTTCAACTTCCTCCAATTGCATAGTTTACATATAGTTTCTTGGTTCGGTGGCTGTATGAACCCCCATATACATCTGTTGTGGGTGTGACTGACCAGGCCTGCTTTCTTGTATCTGAAAAAAGTTATGAAAATGTGTCCTCCTCCTGCGTGTATGCACACATGCGTGAGTGTGGAGACGTATGTAGAACTTATCAGCCCATATGAAAGGACAGCAAGTCTGCCCCTGAAAATGCTGGTAAGCCTGTAATTTAGGTGAAAAGTATTTGAAATAAGTGCGCTTTAAAATATTTCATAAGGGAACCCTTCATGGCTGCTGCAGAGCAGAGGTAAGGATTTGAGTGGGTTTTTCTTTTAATGACACTCATAGCAATAAAAACCTAAATTTTGATTTTTCTCATATAGATGATGCATATGTACCCTTTGATTCCATTTTCCCTTTTATTAAGGCCTAGAAAATTAGCAAGAACCCACATTTTTGTTTAATGGTGCTTCAACTGAGGAATGTATTTAAAACTGTCTGAATTCATCATCACGTGCATTTGAATGAATATATCTGTTCAAATAGACAGACTTTCCAGCACTTCAGATCTCTCAAGCTTTTAACATTTATTCCACTTCCTTGAAAAACAAAAAAAGGAATTACCTCTGCTCAGAAATGCACTTGCTAAAGATTGGCATGAAAGGGTCAGTTTGACTTCCTAATCAATGGCACTCTCGGTTTAGTTAGGTTTTCCCCCCCAATCACGTTGTTTTCTTTCCCTCTTTAGAAATGTGGAATACTTTTAAAATGTGCACTGTTAATCTTATCAGCTAAGTCAAATACTGTATAGTTAATGTACTGGTTCAAAAACATAACTGTCAAACGCATGTGATACGGTGTAAAAAAAAAATCATCTGTAAAGTGTACATAACTTTGGCAGCTGAAATTCGACGAGGCCACTGCTCCACATCCCCCATCAACACTGTCCGCTAATATTGCTGGGGGTGGAACAAGATAAATGCTTCTTTTTTTTTTGTATGAGCCATGTGGTCTTAATTTGCTTAAATTGTGTAATATCCACTATTTCATTTTTTTTAAGCTCCTCTTCAAAGAGTTTACCAGCTGAGCCACCGCCACATATTTCCCAATGCCTCCTGTCACAGGAAGCATTGAAGAAACCACGTGCGACTCCTTTCCATCCTGTTCTGTTTGAGCTCGCTCTTACGTTTCCTATGAGGTGCCAGGGGTACATTTTTGCACTGAAATCTAGTGTTTTAAAACACACACAATTTTCAGCAAAGCAATCCTTTGTGTCATTACATTTATTTACCCATGTGTTTGTACATTTTTGTATTTGTTAATTTATGAATGATTTTTTCAGTAAAAAGAATACATATTCAAGGTACCAAGAGATTTTGGTAACATTGCTTTATTTATTAAGGGAAAGTTCTGAGGATCAAAATTGTTAGAGAATTTAGAGATTTAAATGTATGATAGTTCACAACAACTCAAAACAGCTAGCTTTTAAAGTAACCCTTGTTAGCTTCACTTTTTCCACACTTCCTCGTTCCTTTAAGTAGCAGATGAATTTCAGATTTCAACAATCTAGCTCAATTTTTTCCTCCAGTGTATTTGGGGTGGGGGAATATTGCTTATTGTTCAGGGAAGTTCCCTGATTAGCAGGAGACCTAGCAAACTGATCTATAATATTTAAATATGTTAAGATTAACAGGTACTGTGGCAGGAAATGGGTTTCCCAACATTAGAACAATCAGCCATTCACTAGGTAGACGCTTGTGGTTGAGAACAGGGCTTTTTCAATAGTGGCACCTTAACAGTGAAATGTATTTCCCCCTTTAAGCTGGCATGGCACCTACTCTCTTAGGCCCCGGGCCAAAACATTTCTGTTTACCTAGACTTCTTGTTAAGGGGATTGGTATTTTGACGCCATTTTAATAGTTGCTTTTAACCTGAAGACTGTTGTTCATTTTAAGCCCCTTAGTGATTTATGTGTTATGCTCTAGCTAGGTTTTAGTAACTTTAAGTGTTTCATGACTTAATTTTGTAGGCCACCTTTGGGCAGTTTCCCTGGAGAATTAAAAATTTTTAATTTTCTCAGCTCTTTGGGTTGGATCATGCAGATCCATTCTGTCATCAGTGGTGCACTTCTCCAGTACAAGGAACCTTTTCTCTGTTGCATCTAGGCGATGGGTCCTGGTGCCATAGAAAAACAGCACTGCTAGTGTCATGAATCCGTGGGATCTAACTCATACTGCTTTGTTCAAACAAGGTTTTGAAGATTACTAATAGTCACTATCTTTTCCAGAGTACTTGTAAACCTTTGTCTGTTGTTTCCTTTTTACCCTGCATGCTGCTTTAAATGCATGATTTGGCTAATTGCACATTAACTTCTAATTCTAACATCTGAACGTTAGTGGTGTGCTGGAGAAATGTACACTTCTCTTAAAAGTAACATGAACAAACCAAGCCTACAAATAGACCATTTCCCAGGAAAACTATTAGTTACTAGTAATTAAATTGCAATAATCAAGAGGCATTTGATGCTGCACTATATTCTTTGCATGGTTGAGGATTTCAAGGTTTAGAA